>NC_134037.1:4689695-4989695 GCF_965140245.1 Athene noctua
CTCCTTGACATCATTTTGATACGCCATTTTGAAGACTCACATACCTCCCCATGGAAAAGACTTCAGGCACATGGAGGCTGGGGCAGGGCCAGGGACTATGCTAACAGGTAGAAAAGCATTTTCCTGTGGGAAGTAAAGTTCACACTAACATTGAATGCATTCCCGTCTGACTGCTGGAGTAGGAGCTCCCAGAGCTGGCTGGGATATGTTTTTGTTCCAGCCATCTCTTAACTTGGCCTTCCTTTTCTCTGTGGAGCAAATACACAGCCTTGGGAAGATGACTCATGCCATGAATAGCTCTTGTCTAGAATACACCCTGTCCCATAGCTTCCATGTCCTTTACCACCCCTCACTTTCAATGACAGTCCCCATGGAGGACAATCCCATGCATAAATCCCAAACAGACTTCCCCAGGGCATGCCTGAAGAAGCTGGAGACCAGAGGCAAGACTGACAGACATTTGGGACTGTTTCAGAGGGTACCAAAGATATCCACGGACTGCTAGCAGGTAGGATACAAGGCATGCGGAAGACCTGTGCTGTTCTAGACCCACAGCTGGGGTTGCACTGGGACACCCACAGCATCTTGAATGGTGCTGAGTGCCCGGTTTGGACAACTAAATGGAGTTCCTGGGTCTCAGCCCAGAGGGGGAATCTCTATAACAGGCCACTAAGCCAGGCAGGCCAACTCCACCCTGCCACAGACAAGAGAGCAGGCTGTCCTCCTCCCTGTGTTATTCATTTCTCCATCTACACTTTGCCCATGGGGAGCCACCCAGTTTATTCGCCTCACGCCTGGAGATCTTGCCCTTCCCTGGCCCCTGCTGCCCACTGCGTGCACCGGCTGAAAGAAACCCTCGCTGTGAGACTGACAGCAGAGTCTGCACGTCCCTGCAAGCCACAACTACCAGGACCCTCTGTCCTTGCAACCTCCAGGGCTGCTAGTCCTCCTGTCATTAGCTATGCCCTTTGACAAAGATGTCACTGTTCAGCGCTTAGAAACGGGAAGCAGCATATAAAGGAGGTTTTGGAGCTCGCTCAGTAGGTTTGTAGGCAGCAGAGAGTGGTACATGGGCAGAATACAGCTCTGTGAACAGCTTTGTTCATTAAGGCAGCAAATAGAGAAGGCTGGGAAGTGTGAAGGAGCAGGGTAACAGTCGTGTAGTAGAGCCAAGACACCGTCCACTAAGTCTTTGCTCTGGTATTGGATCAGTCCTATGAGTAAGTGCAACCCTTTTTTTTTTTTTTTTTCCTTAGGACTAGTGATCAGTTCTGTAGGAAGTCAAATCTAATTCATATTAGTCATTCACAACTGGTTATTCAACTCCTGCACCCCATCAACCCTACATTAAAGTCATTCATAAATAGAGCCCGTTTTCCTCTGCCATTCAGGCAGTTCTTCTCACCATTATTTTAGAGGTGCTTTATTCCACCAAGGGGTAAAGTAACTTGTCCCTGGCTGCAACACAGGGTCGAGAAACCTGGGCACAGAACCCAGGAGTCCTGGCTCCCAGGTATCACTGTTATTTATATTACAGCAATGTTAAAAGGCTTCTGCTGAGATCAGAGTCTGATTGTACTGAGTCCAGTTCATACACATAGTAAGAGACAGTTCTTGCCCTAAAGGATTTACAATCTAAACTGACAAGGACAGAAACACAGCAGAGGAAAGGATGTGTTATTAACAGCAGGGGACTGAGGCATTGAGAGATGCAATAAATCGCCTGCAGCCACACAAGGAGCTTGTGGAAGAGCCCAAACTTGACCCTTGATTTCCCACCAATGCTATCTTGTCTCAGCCATCAGAGAAGGGTATCTGGGTGAGTCAGGAAGTTCATTGATGGTTCAGGTGAGGCCAAGACCCCTGCCAAAAAAAACCCCAGCCCAGCACAAATGCATTCTTGCCTCTGCCCCATCCTTCTTTGTGTATGACCAGGGTGGAGGAGAGAAGTCCCCTGTGATACCACCACCCCAGTGCCATCGTCATCCCCTGTCAACTGGCTTTGGTTCACCCCGAGGCGTCACCTCCGAGCCCTGTTAAAGTGGTCAGGGATGAGGCTGATCAACCAGCCCAGGTACAGACTTGCAAGAAAGGAAGGTGAAGCAGAAATCGCTTTTCCTTAGGGGAAACCTATCTGAAAGGCCAGTTTTGAGGGGACGCCTGCCTGAAGGAGTGACCCTCTTGTGGGCACAACACCGTGCCAAGACTCTGGTGAGACTTTTCGATCATTTCTGAGTCTTGACAGCATATCTCAAAGCGTGATGAGATTATCCCCTGTCTGTGCACACGTACCCTACAACACTCCATGTTTTCACATGTGTGAGAAAGCACACAAAGACAAATATTTACTCTGTCTACTTAAGCAGAAGTTTCTGCTATTTTTTTTTTTTTTTTTAGATTTGGCCTCTGACATCAATTCCTTTTCCATTAGCCTACCAAAGCCCCTTGACTCTCAGGATGGATTTGAACCATAGCAGTGATGCAAGGGAGGTTTATACCGAACAGCTACTCAGTGGAACCCCCAACTCTGAAGACTTTGAGATTAGTATGGGAGGATTTGATTTCAGTTGATAAACATCAGTAAATCTAGTTTTTTGCCTTGTCACATCTGGCCCTGTGTCTTATTTAGTTACTCATTGTCAATCTGATCAGTTTTGGCTTCAAAGTGACCCAAACTCTCTAACTGTCCAGAAATCATAATGGTCCCATTATGGGGAGAAAGAGGCAAGGAAGAAGCATGATAGGGTTGAGGTTTGTACTCTTCAGAAGTGACAAACCCCAATAAAAATGGCAACCAACAAATAAATAAAATAGTGGTTTCAGCAGTTAAAGCTGGTTTTTAACAAAAATAAATGTCAAACCCTACCGAGACAACTTAGAATTTCAACTGCTGAGTGACACTGCCTAGGAAGGGAAACAGAAACAGAGAAATACATAGGACTGTATCTGCACCCCCCATGACTGCCCTAACATCCCTGGCTCATACTAGATATTTCGTGGCCATTACACTGGTTTCTATTCTGAAGCTATCATCGTCGGGGGTCTAGCCCTCAGACAAGCATAGCTATAAAGTATGGAAATGTTAATTTGCCCACGGTCATAGACAGCAAACCCCTTATTTCTGAGATCACCCTGCCTCCATTTGGTCCTATCTTCATCCTGTTGTGTAACTGCTTTTCTTTACTCGCTGCCCTAGAATCCATGCTGGATTAGAAATGGTTATGATATCAATAAATAGCTTACTGCTGTGGGTGCTCTCAACATCTGCATGTAAGCCTTCGTACCCAGCCACGGCAAGGGGGAATTCAAACGATCTGTCTCATTTCATCTTTTCCTTGCAGCACGCCTTCGCAGAAGCAAACATTCCCATGAATTATTCGTGTCAAATCATAGAGTCTCTGTGTGCTCCCGAGTGCAAACAAGCACTTTTCTTACACAGTGTTTACGGAGCAGAAGCATTAGGTGAGAAACAAGCAGTTTTAGGGCTCATGTCATTTATTGGGCCAAGAAACGGGATTGGTTTTAACACCAAGCTTTGTTCTGGTCTCTGGGGCCTCATATAAAGTAATCAACTAAACATTTCAGGGTCCTTCTCTTGCCCGGAGGTCAACAGGCAGGATCTGGCCACATCTGTGCTATTGAACCCTCTGAGCCTTCCAAGCAGGGTGGGTACATCCAGAGCCTGTAGGGAATGGGATGAGCAGGGAAGGTCCAGAGAGCAGGGCAGCTATGCTGTAGCTGACCCCGTGCAGTGTGCTCTCATAAACCAGGGAGGGCAGGATGCAATAACACCTTATGTCGATGTATTGTAAACATTTAATATTGTCAGTCTTCTCCCACGGGAAAGCATCTCTGACTCTGTGAGTTTAAGCCGGCTTGAGATAGCTGTTGACTCTACAAAGCCTTAGTCTTGCACAGGATCCTGTCCCAGGGCAGAGAGCCTGCTTGTTCCTGGACATTCCCCTGAAGAATGGTAAAGCCTTCAGGACCGGACCCCACAATTCATTGCAGGACCCCGTAATTAATTTGTGAGACCCCCACCAGCACTATTGCATCCAGCTCTGGAGCCCCCAACATAAGAAGGACATGGAGGTGTTGGAGTGAGTCCAGAGGCTGTGAAGATGCTCAGGGGGCTGGAGCCCCCCCTGTGAGGACAGGCTGAGAGAGTTGGGGGGTTCAGCTGGAGAAGAGAAGGCTCTGGGGAGACCTTAGAGCGGCCCCCCAGGGCTGAAAGGAGCTGCAGGAAAGGGGGGAGGGACTTGTTATAAGGGCACATAGTGATAGGATGAGGGGTAACGGTTTTAAACTGACAGAGGGGAGATTTAGATTAGGTGTAAGGAAGAAATTCTTCCCTGTGAGGGGGGTGAGGCCCTGGCACAGGCTGCCCAGAGAAGCTGTGGCTGCCCCCTCCCTGGAAGGGTTCAAGGCCAGGTTGGACGGGGCTTTGGGCAACCTGGGCTGGTGGAAGGTGGCCCTGCCCGGGGCAGGGGGGTTGGAACTGGATGATCTTTAAGGTCCCTTCAACCCAAACCATTCTAAGATTACCATGACTTTAGGAGGGTCCTTGGCCCTAATTTTCTTCACAACACAGACTGCTTTTTGTGCATTGCACTCCTGATGCATCCCAGCATCGAAAAATATCTCCCTGGCTCAAGCACATTTTGTGTTTGAGCTAGAACCCTTGGGCTTTGTAATCTGCCCCCCCTCCCTCTCCCTTGGCTTCAGCCACCCTTGGTGAAAGTTAATTTAGGATTCCAGCCAACAGTGTTCACTCGGGAAGCACTGGACTGAGGGCAGCTGTTCATGCACAGAGGTGGTTGCAAGGAAGGGGCAATCCTTGCCTTTAGGAATATCGAGGACAAGTCCTCAGGAGGCAAAGTCATGTCTGATCTAACTCAGAGAGCTTGTTGGTGATTGCCACAGCACCACCCCCACCAGCATCATTTCTATAAAACACAAAGCAAACCAAGTTACAGTAACACGGGTTTTCTTCATGGGCTGGGTTGCTCTCAATCAAGGTTTTAAGAGCATGTTCCCTAATAACAGGACTCCACCATAATGGTGTCACCAAAGCCTGGCAATGCCACTCAAACGCCCGTGATCTTAAATAATGCATTTTCTTTCCCAGCTGTGAAAACTGCAGTGCCTTCACCCATTCTCCTGAATAATGGGAGTGTTTCTGCAAGCTTGCCATGGTAATTTAAAATCAATTTTATTTTCGTATCCCATTATAACTTTTGCTATAGGAAATTAACGCTTTAGTAAATCATATGATGTCTGCAAAAACAACAAAGCACATTAAATGGCAGTACCGCAAAGTTTGGTTCAATGAAAAAACAATGGATATATGTATTATAATTTAAATATTTACGTTTGTAACCCATCAGCTACGAGAAACACAGGGAAGGTAGGTGAATCTGGAATGGACCACAACATCTGCTCAGTGATGGAGAGGAACATGCCCAGCCACTTAAGAACAAAAGGTGCCCTTTGAGATATCTTCTTGAACTGTAGAAAATAAAGTGATTGTACAACCGGGATTTTTCACACCTCAGCCATCACTTTCAATAACTTCCATTTAATGTTTTGCAGGAACAGTATGACTACATCCATTCTAGAAAACTCAGCAGCACACTGGAATGTGGAGAAGGGCTGAGGCCTGACTGTCCACACTTAGTGTGGTCCTGCCACAGCTTTATGCTAGGACAATTAGTCTTCTGCAGACAATTCCCAGGCACAGATGAGGAATTAGCTGAAGCCAGGGACAATTTACAATAAAACATCTTGGGTGCTGCCACATCATTTTGATGGCTGAGAGATTGGATTGTGCAAATGTGAGCAGACCACGCAGGTCAGTCTCAAGGTCAGAGGACAGTCATTGATTACCTCACTGGTTTAAACATAGACACAAAACTTGGACTTTGAGTCCCATGTCTTATCTTTTTTTCACTTGAAAGCCAACAGAGACAGTTCCCTTTTAAAAGGTGTGAGGCTTATGATAAGGAAACTCCATGGATGGCTCTAGAAGGCCTTTCTCCATAAACCAAAGAAAGCACATAGGGGATGGAAGCACATCTTTGGGTTGAAAATCAACTTAGTTTTCAATCTTCTGGGTGGTTTTATGATCAGGTGATCAGAGACTGTGGTGAGGGATGATATTGTGCCTACCTAGATGGATTCCAAAAAATCCCACTAAAATCACTATGGTGTTCTTTCTACTAAATAGAATAAATACTGAAGCAATGCACATAACTTTTTTTTTTTTTTTTTCAGTTCACTGGTGGAACCAAAGAAGTAACTAAAAGAGAGGTGATGATGGAGGCAGCTGCTGAGAGCAGATCCTCACGGGGTAGCCCATGGTGGGTAAAGGCTGGAGTTCAGATCCCTGCTCAAAAGTCAGCCCGATGTGGCAGGGCTGGACACAGGCCTGGGGGGAGCATGGGCAGATCTGAGCTTATCCCCAAAGGATGCTGTGCCCAGCCTACACATGCGGGTCAGGTAACGGGGCTCTGGGAGGACAGGTATCGCCTGCCCATATGTACCCTTTGGAGGAGCCAGAATGGCCAAAGCGTCACCCTGCTGTGTGCATGATGGCCGCCAGCCCCATAACCAGTGCCCTGGAGGGGGTGTTAATGGGTGGATGTGAAAAATAAAGCTCACTTCAGCCTGTCGCCCTGCAAATCATGTTAGATATGATCTAAACTCAGATCTTCTGCTGGCTGTCAGCTGGGGTCACCAATTGATATGAGGTATGGTGGAGGACCCTATTCATCCTCCTGCATCTGGGGAATGATGCTCAAATCCTGTGGCGATGCTGGCGTGAAAGCCAGAGCTGCATCTCCCATGGCAAGTGAGCTGCTCCAGCACTCCTGGATTTACGGGGCTGGTTTCCTGCCTGTTTTCCCACTGGTGGAGCAGAAACTGCCGAAAATATCAGCTACCTCCAGCCCTTTCCAAGATCAACACTTCAATAAAAATATGCTAAAAAGAAGAGGGGGAGGGGGGAAAAAAGGTCACCTGTCTCTGAGTTCCTCCATTTAAATTGCTACAGCCATTCAAAAGCGAGGATTTTCATGCTGTCTAAATCTCCAGATTACCCAGCCCAGCTCTTTAAATGCATAGGACAAAAAAAAAAAAAAAAATTAAAAAAAGGCATGAGGCTGGACCTTCATCTCCTCTCCTGATGATGCCTGCTTTCAGCCCTTGCTGTCAGCAGTCCCCTCCTACCATCAGAGGAATCAAAGGTGAAACTGGCTCCAACATGACAAATAACAAAAGCGCCGGCTCCTCGTTCCCGAGCCGAGAGTCATTAGGAAGTTCCTGCCTCTCTCCCAGTTGCACGTTAATGAGCGGAGGGAGAGTCGGGGATGGTTTTGTTCTGTGTTTGAGAGCCAGCTCGGGAGATGAAACCTGCCATTCAGTAACTTTCACAGGAAAAACACTCCCCTCCCAGGCTCCAAAAAAACCCTCATCAAAACCAGCTTGATCCAAAGGATGGAGAAGGAGAAGGGCTGGGGATAGCTGGCTCCTGCAGAGCCTGCTTGCAGAAAGCCCCTCTGATTAGCCCACGTGTTGCCCCTCGTTTCATTGGAGGCATTTTGTAGGCAGAGGTGTGAATTTTAAGTGCAAGATGACTTTGGGATTAGCACCACGGGTGTATGGCACGATCAGCAACCGGACAAGCCAGGGTGGACATTTAGAGTGGTCTTAACCTGGTCTAATCCAAGTCTAATCCTGGTCTAATCCTGGATCTACATCAGACAAAACATCTGGTTTGCTTTTCTTAGCTTGGTGGCATTTGTAAATGTGGGACAAGAAGGTAAAATGGTGACAGATGGAACAGAAAGGCTATGTCTACACCTCTAAAAGTGCCTTTGGCCTCTTGGGCTCCCTCTTCCCCATACCTCCGGAGTACGGGAGATGCACCCCATCCCCATATGGACATACTTAGCTCCTTCAGAAGATGGTATACGGAGACAGAAGACCACCTTAGACCCAAAATAAAACCCTTCCCATGAAAGCTTTCCCAGCATCGGTGTTTTCACACTTAAAACATTTGCTTTTGACAAATGGGCATATCTTCCTTCAGGGGGGAGTAAGCAGTTTCACTGTAAAATGCCTTGCTTTGTTAATGAATACTTTGCCCAGGCGCAGGCATGCAGGGACCCCCACTCTGGCCATATTAGTTGGTGAAAGCACAACTATGTGCTAAGAGGTCTGGGCTCTGTGAAGCCTCTTGGGAGCTGGCAGGGTGTCTCATAGGCTGCCCGGCGTACAGTAAATCCTGGGGGATTACTCATGTAATGCTACACCACTACGAAGTTGCATGGGCAGGCACATGGAGAAGGAAGTACAGTAAACAAAGAAAATCTTCCTTGCCCCATTCTCTATCATCCCAAATCAGCGAGAGGCTGCCTGTGCCTGGGGTGCAACGTCCAAGACAATCACAGCTGACAGTGCCTTCGAGGGATGCTGTCAGAGAGTTTTAGGCTCATCATTCAGTGAGGGAAAGATTTCGTGACTGACTTCATGGGAAAGAGCCCCTTTACAGACATTCTGGGAGCCCAACCTGCAGCCGGTGTGGATTAACCCCTGGTGCCCACAGCCTGACACCGCTGCAGGACGGTACCACCACCCCTGAAGGCAAGGGTTGGGTCAAAGAGGCAGCAGGAGAGGTTGGGTGAGGAGTCAGGCAAGGATGAGGAGGGCTATGTGGAAAGCTCTTCTTAGGCGGATGGTGGCCACGCTGCGGTGCAGCCAGCCCTGGTGGGATGGGGCAGTGTCCTTGGTTTCTCCTTCTGGTCCATGTTTTTCTGGTGGTTTGGGTCACCAGCTTGACATGAGACGTTGGTAGCCCCCTGGGGTTTGTGGTGAGCGGATGTGCCGTGCGTGCCCAGGGCATCAGGTTATTCGTGTCTCCAACATCAGACATCTGATGTCAACTGGGCTTCCTCTGCGGCCAAGGGAGAGCAAGGGGCAGCTGCAGAGGGTGACTCATGTCCCGAAACCAGGCTCCTGCACTGAGTCATCCTCCGGAGGAACCTCTGCTGGGTGGAGAGTGGGAGGATGGGGTGGCACACAAAACTCATGGGCAGAGGAACAGCAACCACTGTCGATGTTTCTGATGTCGGCAGGGGATGGGGCTCCTTCCAGGTGGCAGTCAGGGACCCACTACCCACACACCCATCCACACTGGTAACGCGCAGTGCCCTTGACATTCAACAGGAAGAAAAAGTTGGGGTTTTTAACAGTGAGAGCCATCTGATGCGCTTCAGAGGCCTGCTTTAGGCTGAGATGAATTATGAGTTTAATTATAAATTATATACCTCATTTGGAAATGTCTCCAATGCCAAAGTGCCAAGTCAGGTGAGGTGAATCCCATCCTTCTGGTCCAACCGTTGTCCTATTTAGAAATCATCTACATATTCACCCAAATCTGTTTTCTGACACTAGACTGTTGCCCCACTTTCATCTTTCCCTGGATTTTGCCCACAAGCCTATTTATGTAATGACACTGGAATTAATTTTTAAACTTTGTTTTGATTAATATATATATATTTTTAATTTTTGATCATCACACAGGCCTGTGTATCCCGAAGAAAAACATATAATGAATAAATAAACCACATACACATATACAAACATACTCTTCTACATGGATATAGGTTCATATATATGTACAAACCTACATGCATACTTAGCTATGGCTTATTCATTATAGTTGTATATATGTATATATATACACATAGAAGTAGAAGGTATCTATAAATAAATTAATAAAAGCCTGACTTATTATTAATATATTTATATGAATAAACAATATGTGTGTACATACATCATATATAACCATATACATTGTGTATTTATTCATTCATACATCTATACAAACAATCTCCTGCTGGTGGAGTAGGTGAAATGAGGAATTCCTGTCTGATATAAACACGGGAAATCAGCTTTGAGGTCAAGCTGGAATAAATAAATTAGTATTTTGAAGATCTGGTGTAAAAGACCTTGGGAATGATTTGGGAAAGCTCTTTCTAGAAACCTAGAAAATGTCCTTTCTTGGCAAAAATCTTTCATTCTGGTTGTATTTCACTTTTTAAAGTTCAAATTCAGTGTACACCATCTGTACTGCTGGATGGGACGACCCATTACCATATGACATTATCATGGTAAAATGCTATTTCAAAATAAAATAAGGATGGCTGTAACTCAATACAGATTGAATTGTTGTCTTTGGAAAGGCAAAGGGTTTCTCGCTGGTGATCCAAGGAAGCAGCTAGGCCTTTGGTACTCCTTGTGGCAGCTAAAGATAAGGAGAAAAGTCACTTTATCAGGTTCCTGCTCTGCATGGAGGCATCAAGAGACCACGGCCAAGCTCTTGCTGTCCTTCCCCCTCCCCACACTCTCTGAGGTGTTACATGAGCTGAACTTTGCTCACCATCTGGCACTTCTTTCAGTCCTTCCATTACTCCCCTGCCCTTCTCTGGTTTTCCTCCTGAACCACAGACGATGGGTCTGGGCAGAGCCTCCCTGGAGCCGCTGCAGCAGAGATCGTACCACTGCTCCTGGCTGCTCGGGAGGGATGGAGGAGCCTCTCCTGCCGTGGCCATGCGATGGGGACCAGCCACCCCGTCCCTGCACCCCTGAGCTGCATCCCCTCCACAGCATTGCTCTGGGAGGTGTGATGACTTTATATCTGATCCTCAAATGAGCGTGGAAATGACTCATTTGATTATATACACACACACATGCAGCCCAGCCCTATGTATATATAAATGAATCTCTTTCATATTAATTCATGAATCAAATCTAAGCTGAGACACGGGTCTGGCAAAACCCAGTGGTTGCAGAGATGTTCCCCTCCTGCTGCCCCTGCCCAGCTTTTGATAAACTCAAGGGTAGCTGGCCAGAGGGGCTCATTTATTAATGTCTTGATGTCTGGTAAGGGAGGAAAGCTGACACAGAGCACAGCCCTGGACCAAGTGCAAGCCAGGACAAAGAGGAACAGCTCTCCACCATGGCAAAGGATGGACACGCCACCCAGGAGAGCCGGGGGATGATGCTGTGAGAAGAGGTGAACATCTCACTGCGCAGGAAAGGGAAACAGCCAGGATACAGCACTTTGCCTCTCCTAGAAAATCACTAAAGCAAGCAATAGTAATTGGAGAGCTACTTGTAAACTGGGCATCTTCTCCCCTGCTAAAAGCTTTGCCTGTAGTGCTGCAGGAGCAGCTTGCGATAAAAAAAAAAAATAAATATATATATATATTAAAAATATCTGCTCTGACAAGCGTGAAGCTGGAGAGCAGAGAGGGAGGGGAGGAGGTAAGGTGGGTAGGAATCATAAATCAAAATGTTTTGCTGCCTCTAATTAAATCCACCAACCTGTTTGTAACAAAACCACTCTAGGTCAATGGGAAAAGATGGGGACAAGAAGCTGCCACTGCCTGATGGCCGCGGTGGCCAATTGCTCCCTCTGTAAGGCTGAGCCTCACGCAGGAATATGGTGGCCTCAGTGTCTTTACACCGTGTTTTCAGCTTCAGAAAAAAACCCAACCATCTGCGCCAGGCAGAGAAAGCAGGAGAAGGCAGAGCAATTGCAGCTAGACAGAGTGGAGAGGGGAAAAAAACCATTGCAGGCTGTAAAGGGAGGGCTGGAAACCGTCTCACTGCACCGTGTCCTCTCCAGCCAGACGGCTGCAATGTGCTTCTGCCAGCCCTGCAGCCACCACAGCTTGTGCAACCAGCACAGCCCGGGAACGGGTCAGAAGAGCAAAATCAGATAAAAGGGAGGACTGAGAAAGGGAGAAAGCGATCAGGGAATCATGCTACTGCTTCGCTGTCCAGGATGCTGAGTGCTGTGTGCTTGTGGTCCCCACTCATCTCCAAAAAGATGGAGCAGAACTGGAAAAAGTCCAGGGAAGGGTAATGAAGATGATCAGAGGGATGGAGCAGTTTCTATATGAAAAGCTGTCATAGAAACCAAGGCTCCTCAGTCCAGAAAAGGGACAACTCCTGTGGTACAGGATAAACAGCTGTAAAATCATGAGTGCCCTGCAATGAAAGATTTTCCTATCAAGAGCTAGGAGCACCAGATGAAACGGCTAGGTGACAGTTCAAACCTAGCAAAAGGAACAGCACAGTTAAACTAGGCAACTCCTTGTCATGCTGCCAAGCATTTAGAAAAAATAATAGACAAATCCAACCACTAAGGAAAATTCTGTTATTACACTGACATCACCCCATCTATAGCTCAGGAAGGCCCTTCAGGAGCATCCTGGGATGCAGCGTTGTGTGCTCGCCTTGTTCTCACACCATTCTGCTGTTGCTCAACCAGCGCTCGGTAGATTTTAAGTTGACTGGCCCAGCACAACTGTTAATTTTTTCAACGCCAAACCCAGCTCATTTCAAGTTTCTCAGCAAATTCCACTCAAAAGTTGACTTAGCACCTGCAGGGTAGCCTCTGCTGAGCCTGCTGCTTGTGACTGCAGCAAAGGTACCCCATGCTCCGAAATTCTGGATGGGGTGGCCTCGCCCTGGCTTTTCCAGGGCTCCCTCAGAAGCTGCCCCAGCTGAAGCTTTTGAAGCCCCAGAGCTGGTCAGGGAGAAGCTGTGTGGGGTGAACTGTGATTTGTCCACATCCCATCTTCTGCTTGCAAATGTCATCACACACTCATTGAGTGTTGGGGCCACATCACGGGAGGAAGGTGGTCAGGGTCATCAAAGCCATCCGCTACGGTCTCTTCAGCAAGGAGTGGTGCAGCTGGTCCAAGATCTTATAAACAACCTACAACCCTTTACGCTTTCTTGACCTTTGCTCTCTGCCTTGCATGCTGGCTACTGAATAGATTAGGGATTTATCGGAGGCTAATGTTTTTCTAGTAATTGTATTGATTGCGAGTAGAAATCTGCTGACCTGCTGGAAAGAAAGGAGGAGGAGGTATAAGAACAAACTCTAGAGAAAGACACTGATGTTACTACCACTCTTCAGTCACTAGACAAAATAAACACTATTAAATTTCCACAGGTTGGTTGAAGTGCTGTGTTAATGCGAAATACTGATATGAAGTGGGAAAAGTGAAAGTGACAATTAAATACTTAATACATGACTGTTTGGGTTGTGTTTTGTTTTTTTTTTTTCTTCACAGATGCACAGAGTGGGAGGTGGCATAACGACAGTAATGAGCTTCTGGAGTGATTGCCCTTAGCACCTGGGATAGGCTTGAGAACATCACCAGATCCCTATCATGGCTTTTGGTTTCCAGAAAGTTATCCAGCTTTGACTTATCCATGCAAATAAAAGGAAAAAAAAAAGAAAAATCATGGTCCCTGTTGGTGATTTGTTCCCATTACTACCTACCCACGCTGTTCAAAGATGTGAAACTTGTTTCAGGTTGGAATTTGACTGACATCACTTTCCAAACATGGGAGCTCACGAGGCAATCTTAATCTCCTACAGCAGATATTGCCTTTCTGAGTATGAGTAACTAGCAGTGCCCCTTCAAGAAGTGGCTGTGCTTTTAGAAATCAAAAGTTCACCCACTGGGGCTATTCTGACTTGGGAGACAGGAGCCATGGGAACCATTGTTAGCATTTCACAGTAGAGTGGGTTGGTATTTTTTAATCAACATTTACATGCTTTAACTTCACTTCTATTTTATTTTTATCCATCTCCTTTCTCCTTGTATTTTCAGAGGACAAAAGGAAAGAAAGAAAGAGAACTTTTTAATTAAACTTTTGAAGAAAACTATCATACAAAGCCGTTCTTTATATTACAGGAGATAAATAACTGCAAATGTTTCAGAGCCCTGCCTATCCTACTGTCTTTGGCATGTTGTGTCAGTGCATTCACACCTCAGGAGTGATCTGGGGTTCAAGTTTGGTTCCAGATTGAAGGGGGCCACCAGATGAACTTAGCTGCCACCACCTGCTTATCAGGCTAAGGAACCAAGCAAGGGAATGTGATGCTGGACACATAGTGGCTACCTCCGGCAACCAGCAAGCGTGCCCCAACCATCCTACTCTGACGAGCCACATAGACATGCAACAGATCCTCTGCTTGGGTCCAAGATCTCCTGGGTAGACAGCTTACATCTGTGTCAGTAAGTCAAGGTCTTAGGACTGACACTTTTTCATCTGAACTGCTTTAGGATGGTTCTTGTTACAGATTTTTGCCCATTCCTTTACAAATTTTTGGCAAGCTTCAGGAAGTTACATGGGCAGGGACAGTAGTCCCAATACAGCCACTCTGTTTTGGAGGGTAAGAATTTAATAAAATATATGTGGCCGAAAGGCTCTGTTGTATTTATTGAATATATATGTAGCCAGAATTTCCTGACCTGCAGTTCCACGTGGCTGGCTTTCTTCTAGGAAATATTTTCCTATAGTGACTGGTAGAAATTTGGACTATATGAGGAATCGGGAATGGGATATACCTCTCAGCTACTAAAACTACTAAATGTTTTGGGGTCTGATTCACATTTTTCAAAGAACAATTCAACTTTTTGGAAGTGGAAGCTTAAAACACCACAGGATTACTGAAATGTCAGAACGTTTTCTCCTAGGAGCTGTGGTTCAGATACTCCACATTTCCAGTCTCAAGAGGATAAGGTGAATGGGCAGACTTTCATTTCCAGGATGTACCAGCTTTCTTCCCTGCATATGTGACATTATGGACATAAAATCTAGTGTCCTTTCACGAAGCAGACATGGAAGCACCTAACACATGTTTCTGCTCCTGGGGCACCGAGACTTTGTTGTCTCTGTCTTTGTGCCTCCAGAAGCAACTGTCAGGATGGTCATTCTGGAGCTGATCGAAACCCTTGTGAGTAAAATCCTGACTTGATGAGGCTCTTTGTGCAAGCAGATGGAACAGAGGCCACGGTCCATCCCTAAGCACAACCCCACACTGTAGTCAAAGGGTGAAAAAAAAAAAGGAAAAATAAATGGAACCTGCAAGAAACTCCTCGGGGGGAAGGTGTGAAGGCAGGGCGCTGCTGTGGGAGTGGAGCTGGGCTACCTTTAACCACATCACCAGCCACTGCCAATGAGAAGGAAGGTCTGACTGGCCCAACATGCCAGAAACTTGCCCTGTTGGTGGGCTTCAAAACACCCTCCTGTTATACACCTGAAAGGAGGCATCTCCCTGAGTAGCCTGTGCTGTACGCCTTGCGATATCTTTGAGGATGCCACCGCCTCTTGCTGGTGGTCCAGAAGGGCATGGGGCTCCCATAGGTTCTATATCCGAACCACCATCCCCACATGGGTATCTCAAGTGGTGCTAGGCACATGTAGTTAGGCAAAATGCTGAAGCTGAAAAAGCAGTAAGTAATGAATAATGCAACAAGCTGAACTGAACGTTAGGTGACTAAAATATGTGTGTCTACTTTTGAGGTAGCTGCCCCAGGTCCTTTCTGCAATCAGCTGAGAGAACTGCATTTGTGCTACTTCAGATACATGTTTCCTTCCATTAACTGTAAAGAAGGTCAAGGTAACAGTTCAGAAATAAATGTCTACATTGTGGAGGCTTACTTCTGGTTAGAGGACTCCTCCCACTATTTATATCTTCTTGATTTTCCCAAAGGCAGATGGCCCTCTGCTCTGTTCATGCTGTTTATCCAAGAATCTCACTTACTGTGTGTTGTAGCCACCACTGCCTATCTATCAAAAACATAAATGCCCTGACTTTTGTTTTTAAAACACTCAGAAAAATGAAGCCTTGTTCCTGTCCACAGTGGAAGGGATGGGTTACTACACCAGACAAGAAGGCATCAGCTGTTAATGAAACCTTACTCTGTATGACGCCTCTCACTGTAGAGTGTCACTGGAGCTCCTGCTGCTTTTGCTCTGCTGTTGTGTTGGGCCAACTCTAGATGGGCTGAATCAACACTACCCCAGAACTAGGATGGAGAGCTAGAAAGACCCCAAAGAGGGATATTTCAGCAGAAAACTAACAAAGGAAAAAAAAAAAAATAGAAAAAAAGCCCTCTTCTCTAGACTAATGATAAAGGCTCCTCAAACCCTCCTCAGTTGGCTCATTAAACACCACTGAACAGAATGAAGTGACAAAACACTTCTTCGCTGGTGCCAACGAGGGTCTCGTCATGCTTCCATGGACTTTGGAGCAGCACTCTGGTCATCAGACCCAATTCTCCTTAGCAGTTTGGCAGCGGTAGCCTAGACAGCAGTCGGTCCAGCTAATGGGCAAGACAGGGAGGAATGCTCCCCCTCCACACCCTGGCAAGGAATATCCTTGGATCTAATGGTTCATATCCTGGCCTGCTCCCCCTCGCGCAAGAGCATTTGCCTGTCAGATTAATAATGCAGTCAATGCAGCTTGTCACCATGCATAAGGTGAGCTGTGATAAGCCCGGCATCCGATAAAGCTGTCTCCAACACTGACAGCTAGCGTAATTTCCCAGACTGTCGGCAGCGAAAGGATAGAAAGAAATTTAATGGGACTCTTGCAAAGTATTTCTTGGGCTTTCTGATCCCACCATCAGTGGGGGAAAAGCAGGCAGGTGAAGACCAGGATCAGTAACAAGGTACAGTGTGCAATGGCAGCCTAAAATCCCCACAACAAAATCCTCCCACCTGCCTTTGCTCAGACACGAGGTTTGGTTGATAAGGGTAACTGCAAAGGACTTCTGTCAAGCACTTGGCTTTGCGTCATGCAATATTCAGGTGGCAAACCAGCCCAGCAGATCTACTGCCTGGTTGAGGTTTCAGAGAATCAGAGAAACTTTGGGAGGGGGGAAGAGAAATCTGGAGGTCTCTGACTGTCTGCTTGAAGCAGAACTATGTCCAACACCCAGCCATGGTGTGGGCTCACCAGGTCCTGACAACCTCCAGGGATGGAGATTCCCCCACTTTCCTGAGTACCTCTGCCAGTGCTGCACAATATCCTGTGAAAAGCTTTTCCCGATGTTCAGTCTGAACATCCCAACATCTTGGAGAAACAATATTTAACTGAAAAACGGCTAGAGCCAAGGGAAGTGATGTATGAATCTGGGTAACGGGTTTGAGTTTTGCAACAGAAATAAAAAGGCATCAGAGAAAGAGCAGGAAAGTATAAGAATTCTAATCTGGCATTTTAAAAAATCAAGTGTTTCGTCGTTTCGTGTCAGCAGTTAGCTCAAAATAAAATGGAAAACTCACCCTGAAACAAAGGAACTTTTTTTTTTTTTTTTTTTTTTTTTAATATATATCCAAAAGCAGGTGAGCTGCATTGGGGAGTGTCTGTCTGTCGAACGTGGAGAGAGCAGGAGCACTCAAAATCAGGTAGTAAAATCAGGGGTGGATCCCCCTTCATTCAGTTTTCCTCCTGAATTTCCACCCCTGCTCAAATCCACCCACCACCTTGACTAATATGTGGGTAATACCTCTAACCACGCTGCATCCCAGCAGACCCCTCCTCTGCAAACCATGAGTTCAGAGACCACACCATGCATTATGTCATCCTGCGAGGAGGAGCTGGGCAATTCTGCAACGACTTCTTTCCCAGCCCTTTTATTCAATCCCTCCTCTAACAGCATTGCTGAAGAACTGGAAAAAAAAAAAAAAAAAAAAAAAAAAAAGAAGCCTGGCCACAGGGGAAGGTTATTACGAGAGGAGATTCCACGCCAGGATCTCCTGATCGGCATCCCAGAATGAGAAGTGCTGCGGTGCAGGGTTGAGAGTGGTTAAACTGCCTCCCTGGCTGCTCTTCACCTGCTGCATGTAACAGCCAGCTCGCTCTCACTTGTGAGAAAACTCATGTGCAGCAAAAGGTGATGTCATCCTTTCCCCGCTCCTGAAATCCAGCCCCTTGCTGAACAGGGCTTGGGGTTGGCGTTATTAACAGTCCCTTTTGACACATTCTGTGCTCTGATGATTTCTTTCTGTTCTTTTTTTATCTTTTTTAATTTTTTTTTTTCCTTTTTCCACTCCTCTTTTTTTTTTTTTTTTGCTGCACAGTGACCAGGCTCCTGAGAATCAGGTTGATTAAATTTCTACGCCTAGCATCTTCCCTGGAGTCCACATAATTTATGTAAATACGAGAGATAAGAAACGAGGGGGAATCACAAGAAAAATGGAGCATTAAGCTGCCAAGATCCATTAAATTCTCCATCACCCTTTTCAGAATCTCAGTGTTCAGCCGTACCGCCCCCATGTTTTCCCCCTGCCACAGCAGCATGGATCAAATTAACACTCATCGGGCTGAGGAAATCCACAGGATCAGTTCTACCTCCTGCCTAACATTTGGATTTAGCACTGCCTGCAATGAATCAGCGCACAAAACGAGACCTATTTGAAAAACAGGTGGTGCAGCTGGTTGCAGCCTTCTTGCTTAGCCGTATCGCGATGCAATGCCAAGCAGCTGGAGCTCCCTCCAGGCAGAAATGATGCAGGGCACATCCCAGGGTACATAGGTGTTTGTGGGTAAAGCAAGACTGAGCGGGGCTTCTTCCATTTTAGGGTCCTTGGGAGAGTCTCTGCACTCCTTTGGGGTGTATCCACGCTGTCAGCTAATGGAGGGTTGGTCTGAGCTCACTGTCGTGACTAGACCTAACAGTCCCTGAATTTTGCCAAAAAATAGCCCTTCAATCCAAAACCCCAGGAAGCTGTGCTGGGAAGGAGAGGGAATAAAGGCAGCAGCCTGTTGCCCTCCTTCATGCAGTCTGTGCTTTTCCTAAGCCCTTCCTAAGCAGCTTAAACCTGAGTTTAAACCCCTTCTCCAGCCTGTTCATCACTTAGGTGTGCAAGTTGGGCTTCATGATCAGCAAACATCCTTAGTGCCCAGATACCAGCACTACAGCTCGGCCGTCTACCTTGTTAAACTGTTCCTAGTACTCTTTTGGCCCAGACCAAGAAGCAAAGACCAAAACTGATTCCTGAGGTTGGTTTGGGAGGTGGCCTGGATGGGGGACAGTTCCCAGTCGTCAGGCTGGATGGAAACACTCCATTTTGAGAAGGCTGCAAGGACAACGGGTACAAGAGGATGGTAGTAAGGGGCAGATTGCACCAGTTGGCCTCAGGGCCAGAAAACACATCTAGAAATTCATTCCTAAGGTGCACAACCACTTGATAAGCACCATCCCAGGCACGGGGCAGGCGTCTAGGGGTGCACAGACACATGTCGACCACTTCTGCCTCCTCCCAGGCTGGGCTGAACTCAGTTTGTGGATGAGAGTCACCACAGTCACAACGTTCCCAATGCACAGTGGTGCTCAGAGCGTGTCTGCTTTCACAAATGGCAGCTGAGAGCACTTCTGACAGCACCGGGAGCCTCGGGCAGGCTCTGCTGTCTGCAAGTCACTCAGAGCCAGCAACCTCCTCTTACACACAGCCTCCTGCTTCCCTGGGATTTTCAGTCCTGCATAGAAAATACAGTTAACCCCAACTCTTCAGAAATATGTATCTTCCCCTCTTCAAATAGATGTCATTACTAATAATACCACAGACTTTTTATTTAACTTTCAAGCTCACGGGCAGCACTTGGATTGCTTTTCTTAACAAGAGTGACAGACAGAAAAATGTCTCTTTAATGGGAGCAAAAACTCTCCAACAACAGTATGATTTTAGGATGCTGGAGCTTGAGGAAAAATATTGCGAATCCTGAGTGGCGATGAAGTCCCAAGAGCGGAAGATATCAGCTCTCACTCAGCCCTGTCCCTCACCTGGATACTGCTGCATTACCTTGGGTGGTTTTGCTTACGGTGCTAACTCTGCAGAGTCAATCCTTGGTGCCTGTGCCCAGGGAACAATTAACCACTCCAATAATCAAATATCAACTTATAGATCTTTCAATACTCATGAAGGATCAAGATCTAATTAAGACTACAGATGAGTTAATCATGTGTGATGAAGTCTTCTAAGAAAATTACACCAAAGACTGACATCCTCTCTGAGCTGCAGATACTTCTGACAAAGCCCCAAAGCAGAGACTAAAATAGGGAAGATTAGATGGAGTGATGGGTATGAAGAAACAAAACTGAGTGGGTTTCAAAAAAAGAAGGCTACCTATAATCTGCAGCTTGGATTGATGAATTATTGGAGAAAAAATTTGATTTGACCGATTCCCTTGAAATATCTAACAATTTTGCAAACCACTCAGTGACCAGCAATCGGAAGAGACTTACTGAGTCTCTCCCTTTGCCTGAACAAAACATCTAATTCTGAGCTGTGGGCAAGTGAAACACACTACCAAGACCGTCCTTGATCACAGCCAAAAAAGGCCAAGGAGAAGACACAATCCGTTTGAACTTCCAAACCAACAACGGGAACAACGCAGCACAGTCTAAAGCGCCTTGTAAATAGTATGTGTGCCTGGCATTTAGCGGGGTTTGAAAGGTCTGTTCCTTGGCTTCATCCTGTCCCATGGATGCATCATTTGCTGTGCTATCATGCTAAAAATGACTACGGTCATTAGGAACAATTTATGCTTAGGAAAATAATTACGGTCATTAATGGGGCTGAAAGCAGACGCCGTTAGGAAGCAGGAGCGGAGTTGTGACAGCCGACCGTGCATGCGACGTGATTGACATACACAGCAATTATGGTGCTCACATGATTAGGCATCCCGAATTACTCAAGTTAAGGCTCAGAAGGGAGCCAATAAATGATATGTCCAAGAGATGTCTGGGAAAGGCCAACAGGATCACAGCAAGACAAGCCACAGCAAGAGTCTTGGAGAGCATGGGTGGTCGTCACCAACAGTCCCCATTGACCACGATGGTGTACAAAGTGTGCCTGCAGTTTTAAATCTAATAATAATATTCAGTGAGTGGCTTGTAAATAAGGTCACATCTGGCTATTGGACCGTAACTTCACAGAAAAACAATATCTGCAAAGACATGTCTGAGCCAGTGGGTGAACTTTGGGCCAGCTGATGGCACAAGCAAGAGTAAGCACAGGTAGCTGCAGGGAGGAGGTGGCTTATCCTCTGGTGTAGCTCTCCCAGTGGAAAAACAGTGGTGAAATTAAATCTATAAGCACCTGATTGGGATCAGATTTGCAGGGCAGGTCACATGCTGTGACCCAGGAAACACTGGTCTGAGAAACTCAATGAGAATGAGAAAGTCCTGCCTGGATTTCCTCAGGCTCCTTTCCTGTGAATAGTGCAGGATTATTGGCAGCTAGTTAATAAAGCTCATTTGGGTTGTCTGGACGGTCTCTTAAAGAAGTAATATATTACTTAACAAAAGAGTGACTTTGGAAAGGATACTGGTGAGTGAAATTGGCCAATGGTTGATTGATAAATGCACTAGTAATACAAATACGTACTGTTCTCACTGAGACCAACTAGGAAGGGAAGTTTAACTCCATACATGGCTGTTCATATCTATGGCAAATCTCTTCCATCCCAAAATCTGTAGCCTGAAATCAGCCTTGCTGGATACTCCGCCCACAGGTTTCAGGACATGGATGGCCACAGTTTTGCTTCATGAAGGATAGCAGTGGTGTCCCAGGGGTGACCGGACCATTGTGCAAAGCCCCAAAACCACCTTCTGATACAACATCCAGGAACAGTCACGCTCATCCAGGTGCCGTCTACTTCTTTGCTACTCCCTGGTTCAAAACACTTTCCTCTCCCTTCATTCACTCCAAATCCATAGATCATCTACACCCCTCAATGTCCAAGTCATACTCTTGGAGACCAAAATTCCAGCTGACTCTGTAGACAGACAGAAAAACATCTTGTCCCTTCAGCAGAGAAAGGGCTGATCATGTTTGTGCCCTGGCCCTACGGCAATGAGAAGTCACATAGGTCAGCTCAAACTCCCTGTGTTAACCATG
This sequence comes from Athene noctua, assembly GCF_965140245.1. Classification (NCBI taxonomy): domain Eukaryota; kingdom Metazoa; phylum Chordata; class Aves; order Strigiformes; family Strigidae; genus Athene; species Athene noctua. The sequence goes on from NC_134037.1 coordinate 4,711,476, forward strand.
TTGCTTGCAAGTACCTGGTTTTGCATTGACTTCCAGGCTGAATTTTGCCGGGTTCAGCATTTAGGATCATGTTGTGATTTAACTTGATAAATTAAGGAGCTTTCTAGTACAGGGGATCTCCCTGGCGTTTATTTAGTGAGCCAGATTAAATCAATCCATAGAATTGTGTGCAACTGCATGATTGAAGGTGAGGTGTGCAGCTCGAGAGCCTGACAGGGAAATTTTGTTGGTCTTGGTTGCCTTGGTATTCTCTCTGGTGTGAAGGAAGGTGTCACCAAAGAGAGAAAAGCATACAAACAAGGGGATGACCAGGAAAGAATGGGTTAAACCATCACAAAAGACACGCTTCTGTTAAACTTTCCATTGCGTTGAATTAAGCACAAACAAAATGAATTGTTTGCAAACTGAGGCCGCTTGTATCCCAAGACATCCCTTGGGGGGGAAGATATCACAGTGGCCAGCAACATTAAGGTCCCACTATTATTAAGTCCCTAAGTGTCAGGAGGATAAATACATTAAGGATGCAAAGTGCCCAGCTGTTAGCAAAATAAACGTGGTGGTGCTTTGGCCTGCAAGACTGACTCGACAGGAGGGGGAATCACCATGGCTGTAGGAGGCATCGTGTGAAGCAGGACAGAAAGGTTAAGTGGATACTCGGGCTTTGGTGCTGCCTCCCAGGCTTCAGCATTTCTATAAATAGATCATTTAATAAATAGACTATTTAGTTTTGCAAACATGGAGTCTCGTCATACTGTATTCCAGCAGGTGGTACACGAAACATGGTGGCAGAAGGCAGCATTGCCTTACTTACACATGGGGAAGACTAATTAACAAGAAAACAACCCAGCATCCAGCAAGTGAGTCTGAACAAGCAGCATGGAGAGATTAAGGCAGCCAGGGGCACAAGCTTGTCAGGGAGAATAGCCCTCACACAGGCATAGGAAGAAGAATTGAGGCCAACTGCACAGGTGAACATGGATTATAACGACACATAAGAAAAAAAAAAATTTGCTGGGGACAAAATCATACAAGAAGTGATTAAGAGTGGTGCCAGTGACAACTTCCCAAAACCCAGCTATTTGATGATTTTGAGACACAAAGAAAGCATGGGGCAGTTGACCAGATAATCTCCTGAGGTCCGTTGCGACCTCAAATACTCTGTGAAATGCCTGTAGTGAAGGTTGTGTCCAACCTGTGGTCAAACCCAGGTAGTCCAAAGCCAAAGGGAAACGCTGGCTCGAGGAATCACTTGCAGAGCAATGGGAAGGTAGCCGTGTTTGGAAAGACAGCCAAAAGTTTGAAAGCAAACACAAAATGCAGAGAAACTCCACAAACTTGCTTCCCACCAGGAATAAGACATCAGCTTAGCATGAAGGCAGGCCAAGAAACCAGAGTCTTCTTCCCACAGAGGTCGGTTCTTTGCAATGTGGTGGCACAGCACAGACACTCCACGGAGGCACATAAGAGAAAGCCAAACCAGTCAGATTTGCATTAGTAACCTCTGGTCCCTTTAAGCCACCAATCACTTGCAAACAGAAAGATAAAAACACGAAAAATATGAAAAAGGCAGGTGCCACAGCCCATGTGGAGCACTGAGGAAGTCAAGCTGCAGAAGGGGGAGGCGTCCTGAGGCTGTTTGCCTGCCTGAGGCTGGAGAGCTGTGTTCACTCCTGGCCACCCTGAAAAGGATGCGTTTAGAGATGAAACCATTTCATTTTAGAAGCATTAAGCCTTTTTCCATGCTGGTGCTCAAGGCGGACCAGGCGGTGGCCCTTGGTCTATGCTCACAAGCAAGAGCAGGTGAAGGTGGCATCTCCACAAGCCTTGCGGGCAGGAGAAGGTGGAAGACTGCTTGCCTCTCTGCTCTGCCTCCTGTAACCATGTGAAGTAGGAGGCAGAATGACCTACTTGTGTCATGCCCTGAGTTCTTCTTTTTGCTCCAGCCGAGGCATCTACAAGCACCACTCTTCCCGAGGCTCCTGTCCTGTCTATTCGCACTATCTAAAAGGGCTGCACTGCCTCCCGCTTCCACCTCCTCCTGCCCAACACCCATCCATCCCCTTGGCTCACCTGGAGCTGCAAAGGCACTTGGGGAGATGCAATGGGAGCAGACAGCCCCAGTTTTGCCATGGGAGGAGGGGATGTGTGTGGAGAAGCATCCCTTCACGTGCTGCGCATCAGCTCCCCATGAAACAGGGAGCCGGGTGCCCCCCTCGGTCACAGATGTAAACCCGCTGGTATGATCAGTGTTTCTCCAGGTTTACAGCAGGATTATTGAAATCTTCCTCTCCTCTCTCCCCACAAGGAAGGATGGAAGGACGTGGGCTTTAGGGGATAGGGCGCTTTTTTTTTTTCTTTTTTTTTTTTTTTGGTGGGGGCATTGATTTATTTGCCTGCTTAGCCAAAAATATGAGACGGATGAATTCTTCAAAAGCTCTCAGAATCAGCAACACTCTGCTCCTTCATTGATCTCAGAGGTACAACCCCTGTTGACTTCAATGGCAGCTGAGATAGTCCAGTGCTGAACTGCTTTTGAAAATCCGGCCCTAAAAGCATAAATTCTATTAATCCTTTTTTTAAAGATTTTTTACAAAAAAAACCTATTGCTGCACACATTATCACGGGCTTTCGGCGCAGCTCCCACAAAGCCAAAACCATTTTCACTGCACCTTGTGAGGCAGTCATAAAGAACCTACTGTCTGCGTTATTGAGCTCTTGTAGATATTTCTTTGTCCTTTACTTGCGGCTGTAGCCTAACAGTTGTGACAGATTTCATTTAAGGTCCTTTATTTACAGCTACGATGCACTCTCATTTAATCAGCCCTGTCCATCCCACTTCACACATTATATGTGGCTAACTGTACTCTGGTTGTTTTGCTGGTCTGCTGCTGAGACAGGAGACACAAGGAGAAAAACCTAGAATTAGACAGCTAATGACATTTTCTTTCTCCCATGGGTGAATACTGCTTGTCATATCGTCTTCCCTGCTGCTGAGTTTTCCCTGGACACTTGGAAGAAAATTGTTGAGCAGACTACAAGGGTGGGTAGATCCCATCAGAGCAAGATGTAGTCTTCGGTATTACTGCTGAAAACATCCCTCTGGCACCAGCACTTCTCCTGTCCCTGTTCCCTTTGCCCAGATATGGTGGGATGCCTCAGACTTCCCTGCAGCGGGCATTTCTCCCATTGGGCAAACAACTCTTTCTTGGCCACCCTCACAAACACCGGGACCTGCGGCTGGACACTGTCCTGGAGCATGCTGTTGCTGGCGCTGTAGTGGCATCTCACCCCTGCCCGTATGGGAAGACAGGTTGGGTCAGCGTGAAGCACAAACCACCTGGATCACCTGGCATTCTCCTGAACCTGGTCAGGTAATACAGGATGACCGAGTTAGTCTCACATCGTAGGTGGTCTGGTCATGTTGACTGTGATCCTAGCAAAACTGCTGCACATACTCTGAATCAAAGGGACACTTCAAGTGTTTGAACCTGGGCCTTGGGCTAAACGTTTTGTGTGGTGCGGTGAGCACAGACTCAACCACTCACGATCGGTGCTTGATGTTCAACAAACCCGCCACTTCTTCCCGAAGCTGCTCTGACTTAGGAGGGTGAAACGGAGATGCTGTTCAAATTTTGTCCGCTTCTTGTCCCCTAAGACAAGTTCTTGTCAAGCCACATGTCTGCACTTCAGGACACATGCTGCTAGAGAGGTGACAGCATCAGCCTCCCCAGCCACCAACTACACTACAACTTCTCCACACTGAAGCCACCAGCTTTGATGTTTGGCCAGGCTCACACCAGCTCATGGGACAGCAGAAAAGCTGTGGCTATGGGCTGCAGAGGTGTGAGGTACAGAACTTCAGTGCAGAGGGAGTACCAGGAGGGAGACCAACATATGCAACTCTGCTTGTAAGAGTTCAGTGAGGAGATGCTAAAATGGATATTTCTCTCTAAAGCTTGATCCAGAAAAACTTTAGCAAGGCTAGTTCACCATCTTTGTGACTTAATCCCTCTTCTCTCCAACGCACAGCTCGAACCTCCAAATCATCTGGGCAAGCAGATCAACCTACTATGAAAAATACAAGGAAAGAGCAGTGTCTTGCATTGTGAGTGGGGCCACTGTTAGACCACCCTTCCTGTCCACAAGCACCTTGTGCTGTGAAGTACCTAGAGGTCCCCAGGGAAGAGCATCTGTGAGAGATGGGTTCCCATCACAGCAAGCTAAATTTGCAACTTGGGTCCTGGGAGAAGAGCTGTGGCCTCTCCACCACCTCGGCACACTCCATCCTCAAACCACCGCCCCTTCACACAGCAAGTAGGGCTCCTCTTCTTGCTGTAGACCTGGCTGAGAAAGCCTGGCTTCACATTAGCATCATCACCATAATCATTCCCCTAGGCAGCACATCAAGAGGAAGTTATTGTGAAGAGATAGGCCTCACTGTCGTCTGTTCCAAAAGCGACAAAGATCTCTGGTCATCCTAATCTCTTGAGGATTGAGTCCCACAGCCAAAAGGAAGCTACGCAAGAGGACCGACCTTACCGCACTGGAGAAGTTCACCTGAGGCCTCATTAGCACCAGCCTCCCTGGCGAGCTGAGCTGTCTCAGTTGGTCCCACCATGGGGGCAGGAGACAGATGATCTTACAGAGAGTTTCCCCTCCCTGACCATGTATTTTGTATTTCGCTAATCCTGGTGCCTTCCCACTGCCCCGGAGCTCCCTGTGTACCCCAGCTCCTGCCACTTGTTCAGAACAAACTGTGGGTGGAGTTTCAGTCCATGAAGAAGCACTTACCTCTTAGATCTTCCATCTCTGAAGTACCACCCCAGCACTATCCCCGATCTCTGCTAACTCCAAAAACGCACCTAGGAATGAGTTGGGCCAATGTCACATCCTGGCACTGCCTAGTTCATCCATACAGATGCAGTCCGCAGGTGAGTTGCTGAAATGAGGGAGCAGTTCATAACTCAAGCCACTTTCAGGCACTTTTAAGACTTAGGTTTGATACAGCCTAGTCACGTGACTGCCAGGGGACAACTCTGGACTCACTGATGGCTTTATACCATGGTCATTGGAGGCCGTGAGGTCTGAAGACCACAGGACTAGGAGAGAGCATCTGATTCATGAAGAACCTCAGGGTGGCAGAGCAGTGTATCTGAAAGGGCTATTACAACACAGAAACCACATTTTACACAATCTCTAAAGCTTGCAGGAGTTTCATGGAAGCAAAAGCAAGTAATTTAGGAAGAACACTTGCTACCTGGCTCAAAATTAGAGGTGGGTTGCTTCGTGTCTGCTTCTTTTCCTACCATCCATGCCCCCCAGTCCAACACTCAAAGAAATTTTCACCTCTCTCTTTTTTCCCTATCTTTTTCTGATAGCAGAGTGGTTTTCTCTCTGCTGCTCTGGAGTTGGAAACCTCTGTGGTAGAGCACAGGGTTCCATGCTCCAGCCCTCCAGATTAATTACTGACGGGACCTTTTCTTTCTCCATAAATAAATCAGGACCGCTTTCAGTCTCCTTTGGGGCTGTTCAGAAAGCCCTTTCCTGCACTCAGGCAGGAATTTGTTTAACTCATGCCAGTGGGGACTGTTTTCCAACAAACAATATCACAATCCCATCAAGCTGAAGAAAGCAACATGAAAGGGAAGACCCAGTCCCCAGGGTGGTTTGGAACATTGCTGCGGTAGATGATGGAGACCACAAGGTCTCTCTGCCAAGGTTCAAACTGTTGCCTCACTCACCAACATGACATCGGTTGCAGGGGCAGAGAAAAGAAGGGCTCAGCATTGTCACTTCTGGTTCTGCAAGATAAATATCACCCAGAAAATGTGCATTCACCCTTTAGATATGCACCCCGTGCACTTGGTGCTTTGGTTTTCTGGAATGATGCCTACACACGGTAGGTGAATTAGCACTGACCCAAACAATTCCCCAAATATGGACCATCCCCATCACATCTTAGATACCTCAGGGTCCTTCGCTCAGGCAGCTTATACTAGCCACACAACATTGCTACTAAATAGGTGTTTGGTTGTTTGGTTGTTTTTTTTTCCCCTCCTATATTGGTTCTTAAGATAAGTAGATTTGTTCATGACATCTGGGATGAAATTTCACGCTTCACAGAATCACAGAATTGTCTAGGCTGGAGAAGACCTTGAAGATCATCCAGTTCAACCATTAAGCTAACATTGACAGTTCTATGCTTGTTTCAAATTTAAAAGTTCTTCAGCTATAGAAAAAAAAAAATCAGCAAAAATATAGAAACACTAAATTAGTGATTCGTTAACTTATACACCAAGCAGTAAAAGAACTGCTAAATGATCAGCACTACACCCAGAACAGAGCTCTCCCAACTCCTTCTCCTAGTCAGGCTACCGATCTATGAAATTTTCTCTGCAGATTTATTTTCAGGGGGAAAAAAATCACTCTGATTACAGCAGGAAGAGAGTTTAGAGTGGGAAAGCTATTTCCCAGCGGTGCTGGGGGCTCTTACACTATATCACATCATTGCAACTTAAAATATTACCGTACATCAGCTGAGACTTGGTTATTGCTCACGTGTGTGTTTTTTACTCAGAGGCAGGTACTGCTACATGACTTTACCCTCGTCTCTGAGATGTAAAATTAAGCTGAATTCCTCTGTATTTTCTATGGGCTTCACTGCCTATCCAGTTAGTTACCAAAGCTCAGCTGATTTGTGCTAATTTCTTAACCTGGTTTTGTGGTAGAGTCCCGGGTGGATTGAACTAATTTGAAATAAGGCGTGTCTGATTCTGGAATAAGAGCATCAACACAGGGAATTAATTATGAACCACTAATGTCAAGTACATAGTCCAGAATAAGTCCTTGGATAGACGAGGCTTAAGGCCATCTCTAATTTTTCTAAAAAGCAATTTTGTTTTCTCTTTGTCTGTCTCTTGATCTGTCTATCAGGAAATACTCACACAGATATTTTGCCTTCACCTCATTTCAACCCCTGCTCACATAAGCTCAGCTCTGAGAGCGGGATGCTCAGTGTGCAAAGTCCTTCATACGCTCAGGGCTTGATCTTGCCCTTTCAGTCACTAGGCTTATTTTGTCTAAAACAAGATACTCAGATCATAGTTCCCCCCCATAATCAGAGTTCAGCCAAAGAAATACAGACCTTCTCAAGCTCTCCTAAAGACTGACTGTATGGGAGCAGCCTCAAAAACTGAACCAGGAAGTGTGATTTTCAAAGACAGTGAATTATTCTGCATTCAGTGCCCATGCAAACTTCCTTTCCCAGTATTATTTTTGTTTATTTAATTTAATTTTGTGTCTAACAGGAGCTATTTGTTCAGAATACGTATATCTACGGTTTTAACTCACCTATCTAGGAAGACATCAAGACAGACTTTCTGCCATGTCCTCATGTAAATTCAGTGTAGTAAGCCTGCACTAAAAGTCAACTGTCTTTAATTACCCTGGTTTAATTTCTATGATGCAGGCTCTCCACCCATGAAAACCCTCAAGTGGGATTACGCCAAGGCAGAAAGCATCACTGGGCTCCAACTTCAGTCACAGCTACCCTAGAGATCCCATCGAGAGGGATGGGGACCTCTGGGGTTGTATCTCCCTTCCCCAACATGGGAGGTCCCCAGGTGACCAAAGCATCTTCAGAAGATCAGTGAACTAACCACTCATTTCAAAGCACAGCTAATCTTCGAGCCCTCTCCTCTCCTCACCCATCCTCCAAATGCCCCCCATGGTCCCCTCACTAGCTGTAAACTTTGCTCAGCTCTGAGTGCAAACACTGCCCTGTTACAGCAACCTCCTGTTTTAGCCTTGCAGAAGTGTAAGAAGGTGAGATTTAAACTTGAGAAACTTTCTTGGCATGAGGGCATTGTATTGTGGGTACGCTGGCTTACAGAAACTACCCTTTTATCCAGGAAAGTTTCAGCAATTTGATTAGAGACTATGATACAGACATGGTAATTCTGTTCATCATTTATTTGCACAAATTATTTTCAGTTAGAGACGAAGTGCATGGGCAATTCCTAACTGCAATAAAACCATGACAAAATGAGGATAAATACTAGTCTTAGTTTGACTGGAGTGATTTGTAGAGCTACTAAGAATGATGCTGTAACATATAAATGTGTTAAAGACATTCTTAGAAAAATACATGTGGACAGTAGATAAAATAAGGACACCAGACTGGGCAGATCCTTTGGAGATCTCCCAGATGTAAGGTGATGTTTCGGGCCCCTGTGTCAGACTGTGCAGTCTCCGGTAAACTCAACAAAGTAAATTATTGCTTTGATTTTAGCAGTGAGGAATTCTGTCTCTTGACTGCTGCTTGAGTAAACCCGTGAGTCTCTTTAATGGTTCTGGTGTGACTAGTTATAAATAAACGTAACAAAAGTTAACAGTTAATTGGACCTTAATGCGATCTGATGGCCAACATCTATCTCTGCAGGTAGTCACGAAGCTATGAAGAGCAGTAGGGCAGGACGCAGTGATTGCTGTGTCTGGGTGTATGTAAAAAGGACACTCGCTCACTGCTCTCCTCTCCTTCCAGATGTTTGACCCCACCCCAGACCTGATGGACGTCTCACGAGCTGGGGAAGCTGTGGGAGATGCTCTGATTTCACAGCAACGGGCTGCCAGCAGCATCTCTCAAGAAGTCATATCCAGGCAGCGGACATCCAGCTCGCCAGGACTGTGTTTGCTTGAGAGATTCATCTGATGTTGGGGTGGAAAGAGCCAGAAGGGGATGGGGAAGGTTTTGGGTGGATGCACTGGCCTGGACAAGAACAACTGAAAACCTTTGGACAATATCAAGCCGAGCTTTGCCCCAGATTCTGAGTGGCTGGACAACTCTCCACCAGCTTAGTGGAGGAGGTTGGAGCTCCTGGCATCTAACAGCATCGACAGACTTCGTGGTGGTCACTGCAGAGCATGCGAAGTGCCACTCATCCCTGTATGGAAGGTGCTAAGGAGGGGGTTCTCCTCCAGAAGGTGTCATCTCTGCACGAGAAGGTCCGGGATGCATCTCCTCCACAGCCTGGCTGCTAGATGTGTCTCCTCGTCTGCTAGAACCCTTGGGATTAACCCTAGGGAAGCTTGTGACAAGTTTTGCCCAGCGAAAGCCTCAATTTTACAACCCGGACAGCAGGTGACGGTGTGAAGATCTCAAAAGAGGATTTTCCATTTTTTCACAAGTAAACATTGACCCTGTCCTTGGGGCTCATCAAATATCAATCCATCTTCAGGCACACAGCCTCTATTTTCTGCCTGCCCCTCTACATACACCCCTGGCTGCAAATCTGACATTCCCCAAATGTACACGGGGATTCTCTGCTCAGGCCCCAGCGCAGGTGGCACCCCCTGACCTCCCCTGTAATGAGAGGCTGCCAGGACATCCCCTTGGCGTCCAGCTCCTGCTCTCAGGATCCCTGTGTGCTCTCGGCAAGGGCTGGGGTTTTCAGTGACGTCACTTCAGGGAGAAGGGGGCTGTGATGTCAGCTCTCCATCAGCAGCTCTCCTGCACACACGTGCACACACACAGGGACTTCCATAGGTCTCCTGCGAAAGCCTCCACCCACCCCAAGCAGGGGCAGCTTGCACATTAGCTGAAGATTTCCCTCACTGCAGCCTGTGCCCACCGCCTGTCATCCTTTTATTGGCCATCTCTGAGAAAAGCATGTTTTAATCTTCTCCAGACTTGATATTAGAAGTCAGCAATTCAACTGACCATCACCTTCTCCTCCCTGGGCCCAGCTCACCTGGCATCCTCAGTCACAGAATCATAGAATGGTTTGGGTTGGAAGGGAGCTTAAAGATCATCTAGTTCCACCCCTCCCTGCCATGGGGGTCCCTCCTCGTAGGTCAGGTATGAGCATACAGAGGACACTTCTCTGCAATAAACCCAGGATACGCCACCTCGCTCCCTCTGTGACTCACTTTCCCCTCATTTTCCCTTCTCAATATCCATCCGGAGCAGACACTGTCAGCCATCCGCACAGCCTACAGCTGCTTTCCACCCAGGTACTCCAAACACTTCCCAGCCTCCTTGAGAAACCTCACACCTCCAGGTGGCTGCCTAGAATACGTGGACTTCCTTTTCTCAAGCTTATGTTACTGTCCTACCTCAACGCAACCCACTGGCCCCCAGTGGTTGAAGGACAATGAGCCAGGAGAAGACTGTGACCCCAAGCAACACCCCCAGGCACTGCGCTAATACAAAGCAGAAGACACCAGAAATCAAGAGGGCATTCAGCAGTCTTCAATGAAAATTCCTGGAAATAGAGAAATGCTGATTTTAGCTGTGGATTCTCCCACCTGAAGAACTGCAAACTTTGGTTTCTCCTCCTTCCCATTAACCCCCTGTCTTTTTTACGAAAAAAAAAAAATTGATGGAGCTTAAAAAGATGAATTACCTGATCTGCATATTCAATGAAGCCCAAATGCTTCATAAATGCGACATGAGTTTTAACAGTATTTAATGGTATGCATTAATTAATAATTCTTTGAAGATGTCAAACATTTGTAGATTTAAAAACTTTATAACTTTCAATAAATTCCGTGGTGCTTAATGAATTCCTCCAGATTTATACAGCTTTTGAAACACGCTCCATCTCAAACAATTTCAATAATGTATGCAGTTTTAAGAGAAAGGAAGAAAAAAAAAAAAAAAGGAAGAAGGAAAAGAAGGAAGAAAGAAGGAAAAGGAGTGGGGAAAAAAAAGAGACCATTTATTAAGTCTTGATTTAACGGGAAATAGATGTATTAAATCGCTTCAGCATTTTATTGTGTTACTTGATTGATTTTTTGAGCAGCTCTGCTGAAGAACTCTTGTTGCAATGAGAGGTGGGGAGCTCACAGACTGAGCAAGCCACTGGCTGAGCAAGCACCCTCTGAAAAATTTGGGGTCATCCATGTTAATGTGGGCGGAGCAAAACTGTCAAAGCCGGGGGTTCATCCCCAAGGATGCAATAAAGACCTGAAATGGTCAAACTGTATCCTAGAAGGCCATGGGGCTGGGGTGGACATAGATTTTCTGAAAATAAATATGCAAAAGGTGAAAATCCCACTTGTCAAATGATTTTCCACCAAGAGAAAGGTTGTTTTGCAGAACAAATAGGTACAGGATCTCAACTTCCTTCTCCCAGTCCAAGAAGAAAATAAGAGATGAGATGTTAACATTTACTCTTGGATGGAGTCCGATTTTCTGCCATTTCTGGAAATTTTACTAATTCAGAAGATGGCCTCTATACATCTCATTTACAAGTGTGAACTTAATTATTTGTATTACGATAGTAGTTGCAGTCCCCTCCTCAGAAAAGGAGTAACACACAACTGGAGTAAGTCCTCCCCAGATGATTTATGGTTAGTAGCAGAATAGTTTCATTTACATCTTCCCATAGTATAGAAGCACTAGCGATCTCAACTTAGGTCCTACAAAGGGATGACTCCCAGCTCCAACCAGGAGTAGAGCACTGCAATGATGAGGAATCAAGAAATTGTGTGAAATGGTGTCAGACCCCAGAAGAAAACCCCAACTCCCGTGTCCCAGCGTGGTGCCTCGACTTCGAGGATGCTGCTCCTCACCAAGCTCCGGAGGTTGCTACAACTGGTGAGATTTCATTTTCCAACTGGGTGGCTGTCCGCGGGCAAGGACTGCATTGTTAAAAACAGCTGGTAAAATGTTCCCATCTTGTGAAATATTCAAAACCTATAATCAAAATGGGGGACTTTTTTTTAATTAGGACTTATTCACTTCTAAAACAATGTTTTTGTTTTACAGGATGATGTTTTGATCTTTTGGAATCAGAAGGCTGCAATAATAGCAACAAAATAGCAGCAAATAGCTGCAAAATGAGCAATTAAACTACAGATATGAACATGTCTCTATACATCTATGTCTCTGATTACATCGATATCTGTATCTGTATCCACATCCACACAGCTACGCATACACACACACACACACACACACAAACATATAAATTTTGCCAGCGTTATTTCTGAAGCAAACTATTTCAGAAATCCAATTCCGCAAGCATATCCTAAAGGTCAACTTCTTACATCCATTTGGTATGAACACAAAGTCTGGATATTCCAATTTCCCACGCCTTCCGACCCCCCCCCCCCGGTGGTAATTACATATTTTGAACAAGCTGTTTGCACAGAGGAAAGCAAAGTGAGGGCTGAAAGCAGAGCAGGGGAAGGAAAGAGAACATAACTCATCCTCATGAACAAGACATGCGTAAGAACAGACTGGGATTTGTCCTAAAACAACTTCCCGTGCTCACGTCGGAAGAAAGACAAGAGGGACCATAAAACCAATAAGTTTAGAGAGGGGAATGAGCCTTTGCTCTGGCTTGTTCAGGGAGTTATTGATTCTCCCATGCATCTCACCAGCCTTCTAGTCAAGATCACTCATCCCACTCCTACAACATATTGGATATATAAATCTCAGGGGACCGTCACTGAAATGTTGTCCCTGACTTCACAAAGGCCACTCTACGAGGGATGAGCATGTCACGCCGCAGGGCACGCTGGCTGCTCTTAGATGATGGGGCTGGAGAAGGAATCACAGCGGCACACGCAGCCACTGCAGGTTTGATAGAGAGTTGGCATTGCCTTTTCTTAGTCATAATCGCCTCATGGCAAAATCAAAACGGCACAAAAATCAGAGCAGAGGCTCCACAAAAAAAAAAAAAAAAAAAAAAAAAAGTGATGGTGCTAATATAGGTCAGGACTTTCCCACAGATTCACCAGCAGTGACATGCCTATGGTCCCTCAAGGTCTTCCTCAATGAGTTTGCATGCCTAGGAAGGCACAAAGAAGAACTAGCAGGATTTGGACCCAACAACTGCTTTTTGCACCCAACAACTGCTTTCTGAATGAGCCCTTGGTTTCTGCATAAGGAAGATCATAAAATCACAGACTGGTTTGGGTTGGAAGGGACCTTAAAGATCATCCAGTTCCAACCCCCCTGCCACAGGCAGGGCCACCTTCCACTAGCCCAGGTTGCCCAAAGCCCCGTCCAACCTGGCCTTGAACCCTTCCAGGGAGGGGGCAGCCACAGCTTCTCTGGGCAGCCTGTGCCAGGGCCTCACCCCCCTCACAGGGGAGAATTTCTGCCTTAGATCTCATCTAAATCTCCCCTCTGTCAGTTTAAATCTATTACCCCTCATCCTATCCCTACACCCCCTGATCAAGAGTCCCTCCTCACCTTTCCTGTAGGCCCCCTTTAAGATCTGAGAAGTTTTAAGACATGGTGTGTCTCTGGAGAGAAGTTTGTGAAAGCAGGTTTGGAAAGAGCCCATAGCAAGGTCTTGTTGGTGTTCAAGGGCCTGATTCACACCACAGGCTCCAGGACAAACTCTGTTAGGGGCGTTCACAAGTACCCACATGAAAGTTGGGGCGACTGTAATCCATGTGCTCCTCTTATTCCCACTCTCATCTGAGAGACTTATAGAAGAGACAGGCATCAAAGCAAAGGCCCACTTAGAGATCTCTTCTCTCAAGCAGTGACCAGTAGCCGGTGCCTAGGGAAGCTGTATAAGGTGACCTTCTCCTGTGACCACCAGACACTGCGAACCAGCAGCTCAGGAACCCCCTGACGTACAGGCTGCATTGCTATCCACCGATGGACGTGCCCTCCATGGATGTCTGCTCCCTTTTCAAAGAGACCTCCAGTCCCAACCTCCACAGCACCCTGCGGCACCAAGGGCCACCATGGAGTAACACCCCGCACTACCACATGGTTTTTTGAGGCTTGGTCCTGATCGTGTCACTGATTGCCCCTGGTTCTCTCACTGAGAATCTTCATGTTTTTAGAGAACAGTCTCAGGGAACTATTTCCTTTGTTCCTTGAAGTCATTCATACTCAAGGGAACCGAGTCTTCAGGAGGCACCTGGTCCACAGCCCCAGGCTGTGAGCCCCAAATCAGACACAAGTCCTAGTCCCAAATCACCTATTCACATTTTAAAGAGTGGTGCTTTTCTTGTGTGACCCGTATCTTTCAGCACAGGGGTTATAATGTGTGCTTCTTTCTCTAAAAACATAGTGCAGCAGGGCTCCAACCTGAGCCTCTGCAAGCTCCTGCCACACAAACCAAACCCTAGCAGATGCTGCTCGGGTTTACCATCCCTGGTAGTGAGGAGGACCCCTATGCCCCCTTTAAAGCAGTCACAGACCTCAGAATCCCAGAAACATCTGGGTTGGAAAAGACCTTGAAGCTCCTCCAGTCCAACCATGAACCTCACCCTGACCGTTCCCAACTCCCCCAGATCCCTCAGCGCTGGGTCAAATATACCTCATTTAGCTTCAGTCCTGATCTTCTTCACCAAGCATTTCCAGTTTTCAGTAACTCACGTGGTGACTTGCCCACGCTCTCCACCCAGCTGTGCCCAGCTTCACGCACCCTGGGGACAAAAAGCGAGTCACCCCACTCCTGCTCTTTCCAGTACAAAGTGACCTCCTTTATTCTGGAACCTTCCCCCCTTTTGCTCCCCTCATTTTATCCTCGCTCCTGTCCACTGTTGGGGACAACACAGACAGACCAAAGGTGCTCTTGAGCTCCAGTCCCAAACTGGTGCCTCTTCTGTGCCTGTCCGATGCCACAGCTGGGACGTTCCTGCTGCCCACCATGGCGTTGGCAGGACTCTTTCTCCAGCGGGCAGCAGGGATGCTCAGCCCCTGTGCTGGGACCTGCAGGGATGCTCTCATCCATATGGAGCTCTGCACCCAGGGTGCATGTTGCTGACGTGCTGCTGAGTCCGCTTGGCCGATGGGACCCAGCCACGCGTCTGGCTCGCTCCCGTCGCTCATTTGCTAATGCGGATCGGCTGCTTGGACCTGCAGCGTCCTGGGAACTTCCTGGCTATCAGCTTTACTGGGCAGGCTGAGTTAGGAGACAAACAGAGGAAGCAAGTCTATAATTGAAACAGAGGGGAAAGCTGCAGGGGAGTTTGTCTCTGAATGACAAACAGGATCTGTAAAGGCAAGAGGAGGGTGAGGGAAAAGGGATAAACAGTAGCGAGCAAGGCTTGACCTGCTTTGTTGCGTGGGCTACAGTCAAGAGCTCGGGAGAAGGGGGAGGCAGGTCTCACTCCTCGCCCCTGACCTGACACAGCAGCGCCAAAGCAATTCACTGTGGCCCCCACTTGCTGGACCTGGCCATGCAGATCACAGAGTAACAGAATCCCAGAATCATCTCGGTTGGAAAAGACCTTGAAGCTCCTCCAGTCCAACCATGACCCTCCCCCTGACCGTTCCCAACTCCCCCAGATCCCTCAGCGCTGGCTCAGCCCGACTCTTCAACCCCTCCAGGGATCCCGGGGACTCCCCCCTGCCCTGGGCAGCCCATTCCAACGCCCAACAGCCCCTTCTGCACAGAAATCCTTCCTCAGAGCCAGCCTGACCCTGCCCTGGGCAGCTTGAGGCCATTCCCTCGGGGCCTGGCGCTGTCTCCTTGGCTCCAGAGACTCATCCCCCCTCTCTGCCCCCTCCTGGCAGGGAGTTGCAGAGGGCCAGGAGGTCTCCCCTCAGCCTCCTCTGCTCCAGACTGAACCCCCCCAGTTCCCCCTGCCGCTCCCCAGCAGACCTGTGCTCCAGACCCTGCCCCAGCTCCGTTGCCCTTCACTGGCCACGCTCGAGTCATTCATTGTCTTTCTTGTAGTGAAGGGCCCAAAACTGAACAGCCCTGGACTTGAAGTGTTACCTGAAGAAGATCTTGCCAAAGACAGAGCACCCTGATGGATTGGTGTGGTACTGATAAATAACCACTGAAGTGATGCTATAGCTGCGCTTAGAGCTGATGTCCAAGACTGGGAGAGAGAGAAGATATTTTAGCTGACGTGGACTACTGAGTCTGCAAGCGCTGGGAAATTGAGCCACAGAACAGTGACCCAACTTGCTCAGTCTCCTCTGGCCTGGATGATGCTACCCGCAAGGAAATCAGCCTTCCGGGGACATGCAAAAAAGGGCGGTACTCTCCCATGAAAACACAGAGCGATGCTCTCCAGAAACATCTCAAACTTCATCTACCAACTGCAGCTGGGACACCAGACTGGCTGATTTTGGGTTGCCCATCTTGCTTAGATTCAAAGGGAACGCTGCAAGGAAACACAGCTGGTCGGAGGCACATAGAAAAGGAAAACTTCAAGCGCTTTTGGGAAAGAGATTAAAGTTTTCCTACAGCGCCTTCTTCTGCCCTGTGTTCCAAGTCCTCCTTGAAGGCTTGGGTACTCATTGTTCTGAAGCTAGGGCAATAAAAAAAAAGTCTGTGGCCTTTTTGGATAATATAATAAAGACTTAGATGCTTTTCGGACGTCAGCTGCTGCCAGTAATCAGTGCTTCCCAGCTGCTGAGTCACAAATAGCTTGAAAAAATATTTCTAGTCCTTGCTCTCCTGAGAGCTAATCCCAGAATGGGCAGTCTTAAAAAAAAAAAAAAAAAAAGTCCTCAAATTACCAGAATGGCCCAAGAAATCTTTTATGGAGATTATAGTTAGATGTTGGTTCTGGACTGTCTTTAGCATGCTGTTTTCTCCTCCACGTTCCCACCTCCTGTCTTTTCCCTGGACTTCCCCACGTGGTTGGAAAAGGTCATTCCTGATCCTGTCCTTGTGCTGGTGACAAACGTGGCCTCAACCTCTGAACCAGCCCCATCCCCAGTGTCTCAGGACCTGCTCTCCTCCTGGCATGGGCTCTGCCCTTCCGCTCCCTCCCCATACCTGCCCTGTCCCCTCTCAATGTCTGTCTCTGCCAGAAGATCAGATCAAACATTTCACTAAGCACAAAGAGATTTTTTCTTTTTTTTTTTTTTTCCTCGTTTTTCAGGGAGAACAGAGATATTTCTGCATGGGGTTGACAACAATTTTTCAAGACACTCTTCAAAACAAACATAAACCCTTGGCATGGCTGCCTGCAAGAGATCTTACCCTGGTGTTCAAAGGGCTCCTCTACCTTTGTCTTAAGCTTGTTCAAAATCGGTTTACCAGTATTACTAAGAAGAAAGAGAAGAAATAACCAGCTCTTTTCTGACACTTCTTTTTTTAAGTGAATGCCAAGCATGCTGCAAGTCATCATCATTAATTAAGCAGATAAAAGGCCAGCTGAAACCAACATAAGCGTGTCCATGAAGCTGTTTGCATCAGTTTAAATAAATTAATAAATAAATTAATAAATATTTTAGAGCTCCTTCTCCAGCTCTGGCCCTAAAACAACTTCCACACCACCAAATCCTCTCTCAACAAAGCAGCGTGGCTGCACCTGAGCTGCCTGTTGGGGCTGGGCTGGGCTGTGATAACGCCCAGACTCAACCCAGCAACCATTTGGGTTGGTCCTCTTTGGCTGGGTCAAAGCTGTGTCAGTGACCATGGCATCCTTTTAGTAGTGTGGATGACTGAGTTCCCTTGCACCTTTTAATTTGCTCATGTAGGTGAGGCTGAAGCTGATCCTCATCTTTCACATAGGGCAGGAGATGCCAGAAGCCCTTCAGACCACCATAGCCCCATGTTGTCATGGTGGAAACCACACCTAAGCAGCTTGGTCCCAGTTAATGGCTGGTGTGACTGCCTCAGTTGGTGTCTCCCAAGTTAGAAATTACATGCCTGGAATTGCACAGCCCCAGATAGACTGAAGGCTGCCCCAAGGCTCGGAAAATGGGAGAGGAAAGCTCAGACTTTAGGGGCAGGTGCATATTCCTAAACTCTCCTGCCCTTTGAAGAGGGGTTGCTGTATCCAGACCACTTCGTGGGAACAGTCATAGTCCCTGTCCCATGCCTGGGCATTATGTGGGTCAGTGCTCTTTGTTCTTGGCCAACCAGTGCCACAATAAATGAGCCATGTAGACAGTCAAATGACAGACCCTGTGCCAGGGCTTCATTTACAGGTACAGACACCCTATGGCTTTCCCCGCGTTCCTCTGGATGACCCATTGCTCCTCCCCTCTTTACCTGTGACCCCAGTTTTTCTCTCCTAGGACATCCCCAGATCCAGAAATCTCATTCCCCATCTATTTACAAGGACTCAATATTTTATGTAAACCTGGGACATGGGAAGACGGGAGACATCCATGCAGACAGCCTAGCAAGAACAAAAGCCTCTGTAACTCAGCAGATAATATTTTTAACATTAACAATAATAACCGGATGGCCTGGCCTACAAAATGCTGCTACAGGGCATCTATCCCAACGTGGCAACGCTCCCGAGTGGCTGCTGGGACTCTCTGAACTAAGTTTAGCCCTGAAATGAGCTCAGACCCCTTGCTGAGGTCTCTGACTCATGGTCTCCTAGCTGAGCCAGTGGAAGAGGTTTGCTGCTTCCCCTTGCAGCCTTCGTCACCGTCGACTCCGTTGCCACAGGTGGCTTTCTCTATGCCAGAGCAGAAGATGCAAATGCACCCGTGGGATGTGGCGTGGACTTCATGTCCCTCTCCATGGTGACAGCACAAGGGATCAGGGACTGCTCTGGGTTGCTCCCTGCTCTGTTTTCAGCTTTGTTTTTCCCATTGCTGCTCCCCACGTGAAAAAAAAACAAAACCAAAAACCAAAAAACAGTGACCAGAGCTGGACCACCTGGACAGCCTGGGGCTGGGGTTTTGCCCATCCTGGCTTACCAAGGCTTGCAGTACATCCTTGCAAGACCCTGCCCCATGGTGTGCAGCCAGCCGCAGCCCAGGAGGAGATGTCCAGGGAAAGGCTTTGATGTTCCCCAGTGATGCTCCTGGGGGACATCCCAGCATCACTCCAGGTGTGGGGACTCCCACGTTGCATTTGTCACCCTGTGGCTGCTCTGACAGTGATTTTCCCCAGGGAGAATCTTCCCTTGCAACAAATGCAATGGTCAGAGCTGGGCTCTGCCCCGCCGAAAGCTAAGGATCAAACAGGAGGCCTCCAAGGGCATCTTTGCAAAGTATGACGGGACATGGATAATAAGAAAATAAATAAGGAATAAACTGGGGGGGGGACACCCCGGGAATCTCACAGCCATCACTTAGGTGAAGGGGAAGGAGGGGCAGCGAGGAGTGAGCTTGCTATTTTAAGGACAAGCTCCAATAGTAAAGTAATCATCTCCCAAGCAATGTTATTTTCTGGATCTGTGCCCTCAAGTCAGCACGAAGCCACCGTGCTTTCTATTCCAGTCACACCAAACGCTTCTCACCAATCTATCCATCTTAATCCAAGCCCCGGCAGCCGCACAGCCCCACTGGGGAGGGAGGGGTGCCCAGGGATGGAGGGTGCTGAGCTGGGTGCCAGCCCGCCCGTGGGCACAGCGGATCATCCTCGCCATCGCCTCTTCCCCGAGGTGGGATGCTCCTTTCGTCTGCATCCTCACTGCTGCTGCTGGTGCTGGACAAAATGCCTCCCACGTAATCAGTTCCCAGCCTCCCTCTCCTCCTCCTCCCCCCCTCCATCGCTCTCCTCCCTCCATCCCCTCCTCTGGCGCACCACCGCTACAGATAAAGGGATCGGTCCTGCGGCGACGGGGTCATTTCGGGAACTGTCGTCGCTGGAACGGCGAATGTTTGCACGCACAAAAATCCTGTCCCCACTGCAGCTGGCCGTGGGTACCCAAGGAGATGCCAGGATGCTTCACCCAAGTTATGCACCTGCATCCCTCCTCGCTGACAGCCCAGCACCGTGTGTCGTTATTCGCATGTCGTGTCCCGACGAAGAACCCGGTTTGCCATCCAAAAAGGACGTGCACAACCCAAATACACAGCACAAAGCCTCTATGACCCCCATCTCCCATCCCCACATCCCTCCCTTCTCCCCTTTCCCCCCCAGCTCAGGGCATCCAGCTCCAACCAGACCACAGCATCGCAAAAAGCTCTTCCTCTCTCTCTCTTTTATTTTATTAGCGTCGCGAGCGTGCTGCGTGTATAATCAGGTGGGAGCTGCGCTTCATGCTGCAAGGATTTCCCTGCAAACTTCACCTTCAAAAGCTCAAGTCCCCAAAGCCCCGAGGCACAAGGCTTCCTTCTGCTGAGCGCTAACAAGTGGTCAGGAGCTTGGTTTTTTTTTTTTTTGTATTGTTTCCTAAATATAACGTTTCTTCAGAAGCCCAAGAGATTAAAAGCCCAGCTGAGTTCTAAAGATGATGTTTACGTGGAGCACAAAAGGATCTGGACTTTAAGTAAGCGTATATATATATATACACACACTCAGGGATGTAACATGCTGCCACACAAACACACATTTACAGAAGGACCCTCCCAGACATAAATTAACCTCTATTTATGCTTTTGGGAGGAAATTTTCCCTGGGGCTGAGTGCTTCCCATCTACCCTGACAGTAACTAAATGCTAATCAATCATTGCAATAAAAAAATATACTGCACTGAGAAGACTGACCCCACGCAGGCAGTTTTGGTACCTTTTGCTTCCAGACACTTGGATTTGAACCCCATTTTTTCCATCAGAGTGCCCAAAAGCCCTGAGCTCTAAGACATGACTCCCTCTGTGACTCAGTTTCCCCAGATGTCTCAAGGGCTCAGCCCCAGCCCTAAAGTCAGATGACACTGAAGCCTGTGACATGTCCAAGACCTGTTTCTGCTGAAAGATATCAACTGAAAAATCAAAAATCAAAGCGGAGAAAACGCTCAGGGCAAGAGGGTTGCAGTATCTTTTGAGGGGGAAGAAATTTTTTTTGAGACTTTTTTTGAGCACTTTCTGAAACAAATATATTTAATATGATCCAAAAAAACCCAGCCAGAAACCAGTCACAAGACACCTAAAGTTTCAAAACATGACCTCATAACTCTTCCCAAAGCCATGGACCAGCCCAAACAGGGGCATTAATCAAGTTCCTTCACCAAGAGCTCTGCAGCCCTCAGAGGATTCAGATTTGGTCTTTACATTCATTTGTCCCCCCTTCCCACCCCTTTTGTCTCCAGCTCAGCACAGCATTAAGCAAGGCGATGCTCTTTAAGTAGATTTCTAAATTAATATTTATTTATGTGCACAGTGGGCGAGTTTGAACGAATGAAGCTGAGGAGGAGGAGGAACAAGAGGAAGAGAGGATAGGTAAGGATGGCTTGCAAGAGGCTGCGCCTCTGTGAGAGATGTGCAGAGGTTACAGCTCTACTGGTAAAATCAACTCCAGGGTCCCTTCCCTGAGCCTACCTGGTCCCATCAGACTGTTCAATTCTTCCCTTCTGTCAAACTGCCTGGGACAGGTCCTCACCCTATAAGTCAGGTTTTAGGTGTCCTAATAGAGTGTATTTTATATATATATATATATATCCACAAACACACAAACCTGGAAGTTTTTAGGGCTTTTCCCTGCCTCTAAAAAAAAGGTGGGGAACGGGGGGAGGAAAGAAAAGGGGAAAAAAAAAAAAAAAAGCTGAACAAACCCAAACTTCTAACAAAATAACAGCATACGATCCTGTTAAGGAGTCATTCCAGGTACCCAGGACTAAATTGGAGCAGGTCCCCAGGAGTCACTTGAGCAGCAGAGGAGAGGCAGAGTGCAGCAAGAGCCAGTCATATGCCCCGCAGCTGGCAAAATAATAATAATAGTAATAATAATATTAAGCCATGTCCAATCAGCCCTAATATCCATCACCGCCATCAGGTTCAACGCAGGATTAAAAACTGGAAGCGAATAAATATGCCTGTGATTTCCATTGCATTTAGAGACTGATTGGAAATCCCATCAGAGGCATGTTTTCAGCCACGGATGCATTTCAACTGCTTCTCTGAGCCAGAGCTGCTGCAGCTCTCTCTTGGCTGCCCTCTTGTTTCTCCTCTCTTCTGACCCTACTCCTCTTCCTCACCTCTCAAACTCAACCTTGAGTTGTGCTTTGGCTGTAGCTGAAGTTGTGTCAAGCCGTAGACCAAGCTAGAGTGACAAAGCCAACGGTCTCAACAAAATTAAGAACTTACTCTATCCTGTGTTAGTGACCCCCACTGCCTTGGCTTGGATTTATCCTGCCCAAATACTCAACCGAGGGCTCAGGTTAGTACCTAACATTTAGTAGGATAAACAAAGGCTCATCCTGGTGCTGGTGAAATACTCATCCCAAGCCCAGATGGGGATTCATTCCTTGAGTTGGCTGAGATTTGGAGTTAAGCCCCCAGGTAAGTCCTTGTGCTGCTCCTCATGGAAAAGGCAGCAGTAAATCTCCCACTGCTCAGGCACCTTCTTCTCCACCCAGCCCCCGTTGTGAGGACTTCCAACCCCACAGGAATACATTAAGATCATATAACTTCATCTCCTCATGGTAGTCTTGTCAACACTCCTAATAAACGTAATTCCCTCACTTTCGGTAGTCAAAGGCCCATTTGCAGGTTGCGGCGCCCTGACTCCAAAAATTCACAGATGGAAATGCAAGGTAGCTACGGGAAGATCTGGAGAAGCTGGGCCAAGGGGTGGGATCTCACAGAGGAGTGTGGCACCTGCCTTTAGGTGCCTGCTCCTCCACCCCAGACATGTGGCAAGAGCCATGGCCACCATGGCTTCATCTAGAGCCATCAGTTAAACCCTGCCGTGCCACTGGGACTTGAGCATCCCCACCAAAACTGCTGAAGTGGTCCTTGGCCCAGACCCAGCCAGGGCTCAGCCTGTGACTGAGCACAGCCCAGAGGACTCCCCAGAGTCTTGCTCCCACTGCAGTGTTCCCTCTACACACCCCGACGTCCACATGCGAACCTCTGCTCCCCGCCATCGTCACCCTCAAACTGCAGCAAGAGGCCAGAGGTGGCCCCTGGTGACCTCCCTGTGGTGTTTCCCCAGGAGAAGCCAGCAAGCATTCAGGTGGCCAACAGAGTTGCAGAGGAGGACAGAAGAGGGATGGAGGCCCCTGCACCAGGGCCACGTCCTGCCTGCCACGCCGGTGGTCCTGCACCACCTCCATGGTGATACTTGATGAGGGCCGAGGTGGGGAGAAGGGTCTTTTCTGGGGAAGGCAGAGGAAGGGGTGAGTGTGTTTGCCTTGAAGCACCCAGGTGTTGACGGATGATGCTGTTACATTGGTGCCTTCCAGTGCCACCCCACGACACAGGAATCACGTGTACAGGGACAGTTGGAATTTGGCGTGACTCCTCCATACACTTCTGGATCCTCTTTCTTTCATCAATAAGAGCCTGCTCTTTTTTTTTTTTTTCTTTTCTTTCTTTTTTTTTTTTTTTTTTTTTGGTGCTACAGGGAGGAACGGGTTGACTCAGAGAAGGAACAGTGCAGACAAATCCATCAACTTCAGCCTCGCCAGCGGGGAGGAGCCGAGGCAGCAAGCTGCTGAGCCCCGGCATGGAAAGCAGCGGCGAGATGTCTCTACCTTGGGGGAATCTCTGCATTGGCGGATGGATGACGGGAGAGCCCCTCAGCCCCCCTGCTTCCCCGAATCCTCCGCACTCTCGGCATCCCCTCTCCACCTCCGCACCAACTCTCTTGTTACCGTGACAACGGTTGGCTCACATGAGCCTCTCCACGATGCAGCACTCACCCACCCCAGCACAAAGCACAGCCTGTGGTGTGTGTGCATCCTACATGGGATTTTGTGAGGCTGCCACCAAGCCAACGCCCTTGGGCTGGGTCCTTGGAGGAAGCTCCAAATGGCAGTTGAAGTGGAAGGAAGCCTGCTAGGTTGGGGATCATCTCTTTTACCCAGGAAAGGTTATCAGGAGAAATGGATGCTGAGAGCAGTTGGGATGCAGGAAAGGCAAAGTAGCAAACCCTTGCAGTGCTCAGGGACAGAGCTGATGCTGAGGTTACACCTCCACAACGGAATAAACCCATGCTGGAGGCTGCTTCCCAGCCCTGAGGCCTGACCATGCCCACACTATTGATATTTATAACCCCCCTAAGCAGGGTGGCTGCATCCCAACTGCCAGTTGGGGATGGTCCCTGGCCCATGACAACTCCTGAGCTGTGCCAGGGATGGTTTGGGTACATCTGCATTGGCCAGGGATGAAACGGTGCTAGGGACAGTGATGAGAGCATAAGGGTATAGACGATTGAACCTCAACCCTTGTGTCCTGACTCTGTTTCATTTACAACTTACCATAATCAATCACTTGGCCATGGCAGGGCCTGGGCAAACCTGAGCACATCTCCTGGCTGCTGGAAGTGCTTTTCATTCATCAGTGTCCCAAGCAGCAGTAGTGACTTTTAACAACAAATGAAATCAGATGGTGACTCACATAACACCCTTTCGGCTGTTTGCCCTCTGCTCTAGGGGATAGATTAAAATGCTGGCTACTTCAGCTAAACAGCCACCAAGGACATGAAGCCACCCCTACAGACACTGCAAGGAGTGTTTGCAGTGAGCAAGGGCTGTGCCTCAGAAAGTGACAACATGGTGGGATAAAAGAGCAGGGAGGATTTCAGGTGGTGCAGGTGGAAAAGGGACTGTGAAGTGCCCAGGGATAAGGAGGGGACGTGCAATTTGGCTGGAGCAATCACCAGCTCTGCACATCCTTGCTGAGCAGTTGTGAACCAGGAGTCGGGGCAGGGAGGAGAGAGCAGGGAATGTACTCCCCAAAATAAGCACAACTTGTTTAGTTTTATTGCTAATGATTGGTAAATGTGGCAACCTTGTAACCTGGAGCTCAACAAAATAATTCAACTCTTGCAGGTCTTCTCCCCATCCCAGTCCTTGACACCGATGCTCAGCAAGGTGTAGGGAGGACTTTGTCTGCCAGCATAGTCCCTGCCACAGTCTTGGCCCAGACCATGCTGTCCTAAACTGTCCGACTGTGTGGCTCCTGAAGAGGCCCCAGAATCAGCTGCTACACAGAGCAAACACAGAGAGGTTGTCTCATTTGGTCCTGATCTTACATCCCCACAAACATCATAAAAATAGGCACCTGGATAGAAAAAGAAAAAGGGAGACAGTCAAAGGTAGAAAGAGGGCACACACTTCATCTTGCTTTTCCCAAGGAAAAGACTGTCCCATGGTCTTACCCCCGACAAGAGACACCAGGGAGTCCCGGTGGAGTGGACAGCCCTAACCAAGCTTCAGTCAAAACTTGCACCTCTTGAAAAAACTCATTACAGTGAGTCTGGGGAAAAAAACACACTTGATGGTTCACCTGGCCAGAAATCTGCGACAGTGTTTTGAACTCTGCTCCAATGAACACAGGAACAGGAAAGGAGTAAGAGCAGAACATGTCGAAAGGGAGGTGAGATCCGTAATCAGCATAAAGACATGGGTATAGGAGAGGGTATGACGACTTCTTTTCCTCATCACCATTAATTTGGGCAAACCTAATCTGGAGGCAAGATCTCTCTGCTTTCCAGTTAGGGCTTAGGGTTGGACAAGAGCAATGAGGGAGTTATATATACTGCTGCTTGCCCTGGCCTGTGGAAATAAATCAATGGAGGGGAAAACACAGCTCAGTGTGAACCTTGGGACCATCGGAGAGGGAACTAATTAGCCCCCCTGCAGCCAATTATTGCCATGACATCAAGTGTTTTGTGCTCTTCGGAGAATGCCAGCCGTTCAATGGGAAGACAAAGAGGGGAGAAAGAAAAAAAAAAAAAAAGGCATCGTAGTGTTGCTGCTGGAATTTGTTTGCAAGACCACTTGATCAGTGTCAAGAGAAAGGCAGGCTGGTTTACACTGCAGGGGTCCATACCGCTCAACTTACTAAAAGACAGCTTGCTGGGGGGTGAAAGCCTGCTGCTACCACCTGAGGTTGTTCCTAATGGAGCCCAAAGATGATGGAGATGTTACTTATGGGCAGCCAAATTCCCAGCGCATGAAGGAAAGGGCTAGCCCGGGTAACTCTTCTGTAAGACGTGGACTCATGCTTTAAAATGGGTTGGGAACAGTCGACTTTAACACCTGGACCCCTGGCTTTGGTGGGAGTACCAGCACCAGCAAAACATGGGGTTGACCTCATTGACTTTGAGAAAAAAGCTCAGATTCACTTGGTTGCCAGAACAAACACCGAGGACCTGTACTTAACAGCATGAAAATACAGCTATATATTACACACATACACGCACACACAAAGTTGTCCCTAGCATTAAAATTTCACTACAAGGAGTGTACCAGGAATAACAATTATCAATTATATATTACACACCGCTTTAGTCTAAAAGAAATCTAAATGGCTCAGGGGCTCTGCTGCGAGAAGGAGTCTCTCTTACAGGGTTTGAAGCTGACTGTGTTGAGGAGCTTTGTGATTCACCACACACCTGCCACTCACCCAGCCCCATGGTGGGGATATCCAGCCCAGAAGGTGCCTTATTGACTGTTTCTCCCAGCTCCATGCAGGTTATGCTGGATTACAGAGCCCTCTCTGGGATGCTGAGGACTGGCTTTTATGGCATTCAGAGGGGTTTTTCTACAAAGCTTTCACTTCTCTGTCCAGATAAGGCCACGGGGTCTCCAGCCCTCGTGCTCCCTCCACGTGGCCATTCTGCACGGACAGCCTTGCTCTCAGTTTGTCATTATACTGGTACCACAGCCCCTGACGTGGGTCACCCGGTCACCATCTGAGATGCCATCTACAGCCATGGGCACCTCGAAAGGTGGCTGCTCCCGTGTGTCCCAGACACCTCTTGTGGGTGGGCTGGATGGAGATGTCTCCACTGCTGACAGAAGGCTCCCTGGTGACCACAATCTCCTCCGCTAGATACTTCAGTCTAAACACAAGACAGGACCCACGTCTCAGATCTGCAGCGCATCCGTGATGGAATTTGCCCTATACCACTCCCCTCTGAAAGCAGTGACAGCCCTACCTCCACTGTTTGCAGCCAGCATACCATGCCTCGAGGCTGAGCAGCTTTTAAAAACCAAAACAAAAAAAGACAACCTCCTCTGTTCCTGGCACGCTCCTCACCCCCACTCCTGCCTCCAGCCATTCAGTCCCAAGCAGCCCTTGACCTGGTCCTATTGAAAAGACCAGCTGGCTTCCACACCTTCATGTTGAGGAATAAATGTCTGCATTGTCCAAAGGCTTTCCAGTTAAATGATTTGCAGATCCTCCTTTGTGGATGGCAGACAGCGAACAATCCCAGCATCCTGATAGATGCCGTCTAATAAAAGATAATGACAGGGATGCTAAGCCGCAGTGGGGCGGAGGGAGGGGCTGCCTTGCTAAAGTCTTAATGCTGAAATTTTAATCCAATTAGTGCCCCTGTGCATACCAAGGCAGCAGCTCTTGTGGAAACCTCAGCGCAAAGGCATGGTATTACCCAAAGGATGGGTAACAGCCACACTGAGGGGGGTTGCAGGACTCTGTCCACCCCCTCAACGCTTTTGGGTCAAGATGGGGAGGGGGGGAGAAGAAAATTAAACTGTAAAGAGAACTAGACCTTGTCCGGTGGTTCACAGGGAAAAGGAGTTTGACAAAACATGGTTCAGCAGGTAAAAAAAAAGTAATTTATTTGTTTTAGGGCAAGTTGAGGAGGCACTAGGCTGGTGTGGTGGGTTGACCCTGGCTGGACAGCAGGTGCCCACCAAAGCCGCTCTATCACCCTCCTCCACAGCTGGTCAGGGGAGAGAAAATATAACAAAAGGCTCGTGGGTCGAGATAAGGGCGGGGAGAGATCACTCACCAATTACTGTCACGGGCAAAACAGATTCAGTGGGGGGAAATTTATTTAAGTTTAATTTATTAACAATCAAATCAGAGCAGGGTAATGAGAAATAAAACCAAATCCTAAACCACCTTCCCCTCACCCCTCCCTTCTTCCCGGGCTCAGCTTTACTCCCTGTTTCTCCACCTCCACCCCACCAGTGGCGCAGGGGGATGGGGATGGGGGTTGTGGTCAGTTCATCACCCCTTGTCTCTGCTGCTCCTTCCTCCTCAGAGGAGGACTCCTCACACTCCTCCCCTGCTCCAGCGTGGTCCCCCTCCCACAGGAGACAGTCCTCCACGAACCTCTCCATTGTGGGTCCTTCCCACAGGCTGTAGTTCTTCACACACCGCTCCAGCGTGGGTCCCCCGTGGGGTCACAAGTCCCATCAGCAAACCTGCCCCAGCGTGGGCTCCTCTCTCCACGGGGCCACAGGTCCTGCCAGGAGCCTGCTCCAGCGTGGGCTCCCCACGGTGTCACAGCCTTCTTTGGGCACCCACCTGCTCTGGCGTGGGGTCCCCCACAGGCTGCAGGCGGATTCTGCTCCACTGTTAACCTCCACGGGTGCAGGGCACAGCTGCCTCACCACGGTCTCCATCACACTGCAGGGGCATCTCTGCTCCAGCACCTGCATCACCTCCTCCCCCTCCTTCTTCACCGACATTCGGGTTTGCACAGTTGTTTCTCTCACATATTCTCACTCCTCTCTCTGGCTGCAGTTGCGCAGAATTTTTTACCCCTTCTTAAAGGTGCTGCCACCATCACTGATGGGCTTGGCCTTGGCCAGTGGTGGGTCCATCTTGCTGGCATTGGCTCTGTCGGACATGGGGGAAGCTTTTGGCAGCTTCTCACACAAGCCACCCCTGTAGCCTCCCGCTACCAAAACCTTGCCATGCAAACCCAATACAGTCAGTAGAGACATTAGAGCAAGATAGCAGAGGAAGCCCAAGCCCAGTTCAGGAGGCAGGATAAGACAGAAATCATCGCTCAGAAGCAAAAAAGGATCTGGCCACCCTAATGGCTGGGAGACAAGAATAACAGGACAGGGACATTAGTTGCGTGGACATCATCTGGGTTAACGCTAAAGCAAGTCCCACATTTCTCTGCTTCCAACAAGCCCATTGCTGCATTTTGAAAGCCCTTTTTCCCTTTCCCATTCAGTAGATCATGCCTGAGAAAGTGATTTCTCAGGATGCAGATTAAAGCAGAACAGCAGAGAGCCCCCAGTGCAATTATGAAAAGGAAGTCATAAAAAATAGTAATTAAAAGTCGTATTTCTGCTGGGTAAATGCCTGGGCAGGGCTGGGAGTTCTTGGAGAGAAAGATGTCTGAAAGATAAGAGGATGCAGCGGAGGTAGAGATGGGACAGAAAGGCTTTGTCTGCACCAGTGAACAAAACAGGGACAGGGATTGCACCACCCCTGCCGTTACCAGTGAGCACAGCCCCTCGCACGGTTTTAATTCAGCAAAATAGTCGTGGTGGGCACGACTGGGAGTTAGAACAGTCAGTGTGGATGCACCCACCCTGCTATGATGGGTGCCTCTATGTAGGGGGCAATTCAGAATTCCTGCAGAAAGAACAAGAGGTCCTAATGTTACAAGGTCAGGTGGTCACAGGGAAGGGGCTGGTTGCTGAGGATGTCCCAGATTCACAGAATCATTCAGGCTGGAAAAGCCCCTCGGGATCGAGTCCAACCCTCAGCCCGACTCTACAAAGTTCTCCCCTACCCCACATCCCCCACAGCTCATCCCAACGGCCCTGAAACCCCCCCAGGGATGGGGACTCCCCCCTCCCTGGGCAGCCTGTGCCACTCTCGGACCACTCTTGCTGGGAAACATTTTCTCCTCCTGCCCAGCCTGACCCTCCCCTGTGGCAGTTTCCAGCCGTTCCCTCTTGTCCTGTCCCTGATCCCCTGGGAGCAGAGCCCAGCCCCAGCCTCTCTGCAATGTCCTGTCAGGAGCTGCAGAGAGGGATGAGGGCTCCCCTCAGCCTCCTCCTCCTCACACTGAACACTCCCAGCTCCTGCCCTGCCTCCTCACAGGATTGATTCTCCAGCCCTTCCCCAGCCCCGTTGCCCTCCTCTGCCCTCGCTCCAGCCCCTCCAGATCTCTCTGGGATTGAGGTGCACAAACCTGGACACAACCTCCAGGTGTGGCCTCACCAGTGCCGAGCACGGGGGGGACTGTCACCTCCCTGCTCCTGCTGGCCACACTATTCCTAATCCAAGCCAGGATGCCGTTGGCTTTCTTGGCCACCCGGGCACACTGCTGGCTCCTGTTCAGCTGCTTGTCAATGAGAACCCCCAGATCCTTCCAGACAGCTCCAGCCACCCCTCCCCGAGCCTCTAGCGACGGATCCTGGTCTTTGCTGTAACTTCTCTGCACCTCAGTTTCCTATTCTATTGGCCAGGGATGATAACATGTCTGTTGGATGTTGTGTCCGTGTAGGTGGGATGGTGGTGGAACGTATGGCATTCCAGAGTGGCTGCTGAACTGGAGGTGGGGAAAAAGCAAAGTAATGTGGGTTCGGTGGAAGAGATTTCTCTCGCTGAAATGAACACACCAGGAGATTTCTGTTTGGTTCAACCCTGAACTGAGCACACATGACCTCTGGAGTGACAGCCAGGGTGTAGCCCGAGGGCATCTCAGATGGCATTTGTGTTGGCTATGTTTGGGCAGGGAAATTACTAGTAAAAGCCCCACACAAAGGCAACATCCAGATATGCGAATTAACCAGAGCCTCTTCTCTGAGGTCCTGAGGTCTTCTGCTTGAGCTGCCCAAACTGCAGACACTCTTCCAGGTCCTGATCCAGCTGTACGTGCCAGGATCTTGCACCACCCGTGATGCCTCCTGCACCCCTGTGAGAGATGGGGTACCTCTGCCCACACCCCAACCCGGTATCAGCCCCTCCGACCTGGGCAAAAAGACACCTCCTAGCAGAGGAGTTTGCAGGTGACTGCAGACTCAACATGCTGCTCTTGGAAACTTTAACCAAGCTCCTGCCATGTATGTACAGGCAGGAAAAGCTGCCAGCGGGACAACTGCGATGAGACCTTCCCAGGAGAGGCTTCATGCACCATCCATCTGCCCATTTCAGCTGCAACAACATGGCTTCAACCCTAAAGGTAACAGATGAGGCCCCAGCTATGATAAACTTTTCAGGAAATGCTCAAAAAGAACCCGAAAACCAACAACCTCAAAGCCTGGTGGGATTCCGCCTTCCTGCCGCTGAATCACCAGCGATGCGGGCAGCAGGAATTAAACAGAAGAAATAAGAATGGAGCAAGAGTAAATGGAGATTGTAAACATGAGCCAGATTAAAAACTTAATGGGTCTAAGCAGGCACCAGGGGAAAGCTGGAGTGGGAGGGAACGGGGCTGAGAGGGAGGAGGGGCTCGTTTTGTCTAATGGGAGGAAAGGGCTGTGGGAAGATCAAGCAGTTC
This sequence comes from Athene noctua, assembly GCF_965140245.1. NCBI lineage: Eukaryota > Metazoa > Chordata > Aves > Strigiformes > Strigidae > Athene > Athene noctua. Next base: position 4,742,435 of record NC_134037.1, read on the forward strand.
CACTGCACCCAGGAGAGAGGAACCAGATGCTCGGGGAGTGGGAGCTGGAAATGCAATCACTCTCCTCACACACAGCTGCTGCTGCGCTGGGCTGGGTCACACCCCAGAGCTCGGAGGAAATTTAGAGGGAGCTGTGTGCAAGACAAGGCAGAGGCTCATGATCTTCACAATCCCACCCCCTGCTGTGGTCCCCACAAGGGTTTTGGGGTAGGGACTGGGGTACAGACTGATGGAGGCTATGAGAGGGATGATGGGAAATTACGGATATGGGGGAAGAAAAGGTTTTTCAGTCTTGTATAAATGTTCCTGGGACAAAGCGGAGATGTCCTCATGGAAAACAACCTCCTCAGTTCTCCCCATAAAAAAGGAGGATGAGCCTGGTGGGTGAGATGTGTCCCAGATGTGAAGGACTGAGGCTCAAATCCCTGCTGCATTTACTTCTCGGTGGTGCAGATGACCATGCGAGGTCAAGAAATCTGCTCCAGATGGAAAGAAGTAGCACCTCTGAGTTTTGACACATCACAATCTCCCCACGGAAGAGCCAGTTTATCAACAAAACTCCACATGCCTTTTAGCATCAATGATTCAATACTCAGTATCTGTGTTTTCTCTGGGTAGACCTGGAAGCAACATGCTCCAAAAGCCCTCTGTGGAGGGGTATCCAACCCATCATTTTCTAAGGATGTCCAAAAGCCGCCAGGGGTCTCAGCCAACTCACAGCTGAAGAGCTCTACAACCACTGTTGGAAGAGGGAGTATTTTCTGGGCCAATGACCTGATGAATTTCCAACACTCACACTTTTTCTTTGCAAGCCCTCTGGAAATTATTTTCAGACCAAGGAGGGGCCAAATCTGGTGGCTTTCAGAAGCTCAGATGCAAGAGCTATAGTCCTTGTAGTTCTTCTGAAAACCCTACAGCACGCTAAAACAAAGGCTTTCCCAGTGTGACTCTTCCTGATCCAAAATGCTCTACCTCAGCTCCCTCAGCCTCTGAAAACCTACCCTTACTGGCTGAAGTTCAGAGAGCAAGTATTCTGGCTAGGATATATAGGATTAAGGCCCACATTTGCAGGTGTTGCTTGTCCCTCATGCTCAAGTTTTTGGTCCGAGCTCCGACTTGCAGATCCCCAGTACACGGCACGTGCTGAGCATCAGGTTTAGAAAAACTTGGTACCCTCAAAACTGCCTGGCCTTAGGAAAGTTCAGAAAAGATGACCAGATGTGCAGGCTAGCAGCCCGTCAGATTGACATCTTTCTCTCATTGTATCAACCAGTGTAATAAACTCATGATCCTTCCCTACAAACTCCCCTTCCATTACAATTTGTATAACCGTACTTTCAGTGCTGTGCATAAGTACACTTTTAAGTTTCACTCCACCATCCACAAGAGGTGATTGAAAATGAAAGCCATAAACAATCAAGGCGACATCAGCTTTACTATTATTACAGCTGTTAGGAAATTTCAATGTTCTTGCAGTATCCTGGGGTTCAAAAAAGCCCTGCTTTTCCCATTTGTCTTCCAAAGTGTTTCTTTACATGCCTTAACATGAAATCACTATCAGACCTCTCCTTACGCTACAATGCAGCTCAGAAAACAAATTGCTCTGTGAGTAAAAGAGCAAAGCAAGGTTGGTTTCCAAGGGATGGCGGATTCTCTAGGGGCCAATAGAGCACAAACTCCAACGAAAGATTTACCCAAGGCTGTGACATTCGTAAAGTCTCTCTAATGGGTGGTTTGGCTGGAATTTAAGATGGGGTAGGCAGCTGGGCTGCTTTTTTCTTTCACTGAGGATACTAACTGGTCCCTCTTCTCTTTCCATGTGCCTGGTTGTGTGAAATTTGTAGGATTTATCCTCTGACAAATGAGTATTAAAAGATACAAGGGGTCCTCAGCCACTGACAGCCACTCTCCATCCCTACATAGTTCTGGTTTCCTTAGGAAATCCAAGTAAAGCTGTGATAGTCGCTGTGCTGAAAGACACTGCACAAAACCAAACATGAAAGCTTTGGAAACGGATTTTTGCACCTCTCATGTGAAGACGAGCATTTAAAATGTCTCTGAGGGGAGATCTGACTTGAAAATTTTCCTCTAGGCTCTAACACCTAAGGGAAAAAAATAATAATAATAAAAAACCTGAATGCTGATGACTTTTCCTCTAGTCGCCTGGTTTTAGAATCATAGAATCATTTAGGTTGGAAAAGACCTTTAAGATCATCATTTTAGTTAGTTTCTGAGGGCCCGACGTGCATCCTGGAGAGCCTGGGATGGCAATGCCATAGCTGAAGTCGCTGAATTTCAAAACGTGGGGAAAAGAGCTGCTTGATCACACCACTGTGAGCTACTGACGGGACAAAGACTCTGTCCGGTGGCTCAGCACTCATCTCCCGGGTGGTGGTGACCAAGTCCCCTCCCCGCTGTGCTCGTCACCCCACCCCGTCTCACACACACAGCTGTGTGCACGCCTGCGTTCAAGGGGGTCCAGTCCAACCCCTTCCACGCAGATCCCTGAATCCCAGCCATGGCCGGGACAGGCTGACCTGCACCACACGAGGTATTAACGAACGGTAACGGGATCTCACTGTGACTCATCATCACGGATCTGACAAACTGTTGATCCCATTGATAAAAGCCCGGAGGGTTTGGGCACCCAGCCAAATCCCTCCACTTCATTCATGGAAAGGAGGGCTGGGGAGGGAAATCAGCTGGGCTCAGGTCCAGGCAACAGAAGCACAAGCAGCTCTGGCTATTGCACAGACTCCTCCAATAGCCATGGATGGAGGCCAAAGGCACGGGCAGGAGCCGGGAGCCGTAGCCATCCCCATGCAACGAGGCTCCGGCCAGGAAACAGCAAGGCAGCCGTGTCCTGGGCCAGAAATTCTCCTTGGGGCGGGGAAATTGAGCAGACCCTTCGGCAAAGCCATGCCCTGGAAAAGGTTGTGTCTTTCTGCCCTTGTGCAAATCTCTCCGTTGGCACCGTTAACCCAAGCAGTGCCGTTTTCCCAGTCAAATTTAGAGCAAAGCTCCAGTCCTACGTGTCAGCAGCAAGTGAGACCCCATCAGCGAGACAGGTAAGGACAAGGAAGGGGCAGCCCGTGGGTGTTGTGGGGATGACCGGGCTGAAAATATCCCTCATGCACTCACAACTTTGTGTATGCCCAAGCAATCCTAGATGCCTCCAGTGCTGGAAATTACATGTGATAGTTCCTTACAATTCTTCCTAATCACTGCTGGAGAGGAAGATGCACCTGGACCAGCCTGCCCATCAACCCCTTATGAATGAATCCCCCCAAGCCCTGTCCTTGCAGGGCTGGGAAGTTTATACAACACATCATGGAGAGAAGGGTCTTGTAAATCGTTGGGGCAGGCAGAAGAACCACACCATGGGCTACCGGAGCATATTGCACCCATGGGGACACCCATCACAGGGAGAAAACCTGTAAATAGTAACCTCTAGATAAGTACCCAGGCCACCAGACTATTAGTTCAGAGGGGTTCTTCCCACTGGAGACTTTACCAAAACAAGAACCCTCTCAGAAAAGTTTGTTGTTGGTTTTGTTTGTTTTTTTTTTTTTTTTTTGTTTTTTTGTTTTTTTTGTTTTTTTTTTGTTTTGTTTTTTTTTCTGAACTGATGTTTTCCAGCAGGGAAATAAAAGTTTGCCTTGAGAAATTCCTGGTCAGCTTTCTCAGGAGAATCACGAAACAACATGAAGGGGGTCACTGAAGGAATGATTTACGCCTCAGTGCAATCTGATTGGAAAAGGGCTGAAGAGGCAGGAAACCCTCCCAGTTGCCTCAGGTGGTGCAGGACATGCTGCTCTGACCCATCAGCAAGGAGCTAAGGTATTACTGCTCCAGGCAGAGCTCTACCAGTGCAGCTCTGTGCACAGCTGCTCTCAACCTACTCTTGAAAAGTCTGGCTTAGCTCAATATGCAAAGGAGTACATTTTTTTAGTTTTTAAACCCAAGACATTTTGATAGACTGGCCCAAGAGGAACCATCCCAGGTGCAATCAGAAAGAGATCATATCATGTCCCAAGGGTTAAATTTACCATCTTATGCCAATAGCACAGAAACTTCTCAATGAATTTCTTTTCAAGTGTCAGGTCAGACCTGACAGCCAACCCTATAATATTTTAAGCTGTGGGGATAAGAACTGAACCACAATCCTCTCTCAGAAGGCAATGCATGGAGAACCCAGGCTTGGATAGGCTGAACACATCCTGTTTTCACTGATAGCATCTCCAGGTCTTTACGGATGAACTGCAGAGAGTGACAAGCTGTCAAGGACAAAAGACTATTCAATGTGACCCCACCTGGACTTTGATCCTTAGCCAAACCTGTTGTTAGAAAGAGAGAGATGAAGGCTGGTATGCTTTAAAAGCTGCAGCAGTGGCTTAAATCATTCCAGCCCCTAGACTACTGTTGGATTAGTCTCACTCCACTGCTTTAATGTGTCTGTAAAGGTTAAGTGCTGATTCCTGAAGGTGTTAACCATGCAGTGGGGCTGTGCTGGGAGGGAAAGTAGAAATGATAGCTGGAAAGCAAGCAAAAGGCAAATTTAAAGTGTTTCTAAAGACCCGTCTATTCAGATGTTGGTCTGTGGCACAGGACCCAGGAGGAGAGGGGACACAATCCCACCACTCACTTGGGGCTGATTTTGCCAAATCATTGATCTCACAGGAGACAGCAAGGTAACTTTATAAAACCCGAGTCTAACACAAGGCAGACATGCAACAGCAACACCTGCAGAGCCCCCGATGCTGCTACTGGACCGAAGCAAGCAAACCCTTGGAGAGTGATCTACACCATCCCCTCATATCCTCACATTACTTCCAAGCCTTGATGCTGAATGCAGGGAAGCACCTGCCTAAGTACTAGTGACTAACTACATCAAGCAGAGAGGAAAATTAATACTTTAGCTGCGTATTGTAGCATTAGTCACGAGTTTCTGTGCGTGAGGAAAGTCGATCCCTGTGTTGTGCTCTACCCACACAAGCAGTCCCATTGAGAGCCAGAGTTACTCAAGCAGGGAAAGTGAAGCAAAGTGAGGATGTGTGGGTAGCTTTCACAGTGCTTTTAAGGTAACACTGAGGTTGCCATCCAATTTTTCCTCTTGAAATTCACTGAGCAATTTTCTCCCTCTTGTAGTGCTTTTTTTTTTTTTGCCTTTTTTTTTTTTTTTTTTTTTAACCGAATCCACATTACAGAGAAAAATGGCAAGAAACTGTAATTGTAGAGGAGGGGAGCAAATGCAGAGAAAGGAGAGAAGGCAGCTGTATTGACCATCTGCTATACCGCTAAAAACACCCACTTAAGTATCTGTTTACAAATCAAGTTGCCTGTGTTAGTAGAAACAGAGGCACTTGCTTCAGAAGTATCAGACGATTGGCTGCCAACACGCTGGGTTTATTAGGTAGCAGACTGGGTCTTTGTGAAAATGTGTGGTAGGAGGAATAAACCCAAAAGCTGTTCTTAACGAGGAAATATTGAGAGGCACACGTTAGAAAAAGCAGTGCCCGCAAGGAGCTGCAGAGTGCCCACCCCTAAGCCAGCTGCCATTGCTAGAGGAGTCCTAAGCTCTCCTCAACATGAGGTGTATCTTCAAGAAAAAAAATGATGAACACTCAGCTCCAGCTCCAGCTTTGTCTCTCTTGTTTACCCAGGACCACATCCAGGAATGCTGTACTGCCAAAGAGACATCTCATGGCTGGCTCACAATGCTGTTAGCAAAACTATTATTCCTTTTTTTAAAAAAAAAAAAAACGGAAGTTCACATTTATTTTAATATTTCTTTACATCACTGACTTCCTGGAGTGCTCATAATCCCTCAGGAATGGCTTATGTACCATTCAAGCATTTATCTTAAGAAAACTCCTATAAATTATTATTAAATTAATAAATTGGTAACATTTTGTGACCGTTACCATAAGATACGGTCTGATACCTGACGGTGTCAAACCGGTCTGGCAGTCTTGATTCAATTCCAGCAGGAATTCATGAGCCTGAATTCTCTCAGATGAACAAGTCCAGCAAATAAGGTCCTATTCTCCTTTTTCTACAGAAGGTCTGATGGTGATCTGACGACTGTTGTGTTACGACTGTAAAACTGCTGTTGGATTCAGGGCTGAGCTGTTTGACATCATCCCAACCCCAAATGCTGAGTCTCATGTAGTTACAGGTAGAAGCACGTCAAGTTTATTTCCCTTGGATGCTGGATTCCTCCTCCACAAATGCCAGTGAAAAGCATGTCCCTCTGTTCCACGGAGTTCCCACTAAAAGCCCAGACTTCAAAACACTTTGGTGGAGACCAACGGCGGAGCGTGACTTTGAACCTCCCACACCACCTGTACGTGGAATTAAACTTCTGTTTTCAGGTGCACTGGGAAACTGCAAATGAGATCAAGTATACGGGGCTTGATAAGTGGAAGACACGTGACAATGGAGATCACTCAATGCAGGCTGTGGATGTCTGCACATGATCACCCACTCTGATGCGGACGCCTAAAATAGGTTAGATGAACTGAGTTCATGCACGCTCGTTGCCCATAGAGCGAAAGTCTTGCCTAAAGACTATCCAAAGAGGTTCTCTCAGACGGAAGCAACGGTGGACACTAGTACTACGGTTCACTTTCTCATGCACAGCCACCTCCTCCCATCTGAGATGTCCTGAGGGATCTCCCACACTCACACATGCCATACCTTTCTGGAGCAACACCCAGTGGCCAGACGGTTCCTGGTGACATCTCAAACATGACCAGACACTTACTGGTGGGCAACTAAATCAATCCCCAGTAATGGGAGTCAGAGCTGGGTTCAGAAACTTCGTGGAGTAGGTGTCTCCATGTTGGCTGTGTGACCAGCCCTCACCACGGTGACTCAGGTTGTCCCGCCTGCCTGGTGGCATGTCTAACAGTCTTATGAGGATGTTCAGACAGCCCAATGTGTCTTCAATGACACTAGTTGCGATGTGTGGATAAACACTGCTCCCTTAGTGTCACCATAGCCAAATGCAGCACTTAGGTGAAGAACCAGAGGGGTAACTTCCAGGTGAAACCATCTACTTTGCCAGAGGAGCCTACGTGCCCATCAGAGGGCATTGCTTGGAATTCATAACCATTTTATACAGAAATGCTAAACAAAAAGCCCCCAAATACCTTCTAGAGGCGTGTTTAATCACAGCAGGGATAATGAAGCATCCTGACCCCTAAGCTGTCAGGTCACCACTCATAAATGCCTAATGATGCAGTGTTTAAAAGATGTAATGCTAACTGATTCCTATTTCCATTTTCATCATTGCTTGAGAAACAGGTGCAGGAGGATGCAGCTGCATTTTGGGAAGCTTGCACACACAGCTGAGGCTGCCTTAGTCTTGAAAATAAGGGGCCGTGCGCTTCTGACAAAGCCATTCTCAGATGACACCCTTCAGAGAACAAGGATTGGGTCTCCAGGAACCACCTCACTGCTCCATTCCATCGTAAAAAGGGTTTTGGAGTAACAGCAACTTTAGGGTAATCTAGCAATAATGTCCTGAAGTCATCTGGAGGAAACAAAGCTTTTTTTCTGATTACAGAATTCATAGGATAGGACTTTTAAAAAGGGGAAAAATCTAGGTAGAGTTCCGTAACACCAACTGCACGTGGTTTCTGGGATTCTATAAAATAGGAAGCCAGGTGCTTGCTGTGTTGCAAACATAATCAACATAGTCAAAAAGTCCTGTGGGAAAGATGTTTTAGGTGCCATATATCAGCCAACAAACCTTTAAAAGTATCCCCCTAACTCCCTGTTTAGCTACTGCTGGGCACACACGGCAACAAGTGAAAATGAGATGTATGACAAGCATTTTTTTCATGAAACAGGAGCTATTTGTCTTCTCCTGAGATGGCTGAGTGCTATGGACATCTTTGACTCCTATGAAGTGCCATCACGACAGTCCCTTGGTTGCAAATCTTTGACTCCAGCTCTTCACCGAAGGGGTTGCAAATGGAGAATGACAGAATCAGTTAGGTTGGAAAAGATCTTTAAGTTCATTGAGTCCAACCGTTAACCTCACACTGCCAAGGCCACCACTAAACCCTGTCCCTAAGCCCCGCGTCTACACGTCTTTTAAACCCCTCCAGGGATGGGGACTCAACCTCTGCCCTGGGCAGCCTGTTCCAATGCTTGACAACCCTTTGGGGGAAGAAATTTTTCCTAATACCCAATCTAAACCTCCCCTGGCACAACTTGAGGCCATTTCCTCTCATCCTATCGCTTGTTACATGGGAGAAGAGACCGACCCCCACCTTGCTACAACCTTCTTTCAGGGAGCTGTAGAGGTCCAGGAGGTCTCCCCTCAGCCTCCTCTTCTCCAGGCTAAACACACTCAGTCCCCTCAGCTGCTCCTCGTAAGACCTGTGCTCCAGACCCTGCACCAGCTTCATTGTTCTTCTTCAGACATGCTCCAGCATCTCAATGTCTTTCTCGTAGTGAGGAGCCCAAAACTGAACCCAGTATTCATGGTGCCGCCTCACCAGTGCTGAGTATGGGGCAACGACCACATCCCTGGTCCTGCTGGCCGCACTACGTCTGATACAAATACAGGTAATATCAATCTGAGTGGCCAGACTGATATTAGATATCAATATCCACAACTGTGGATCCTCATCAGGCGGCCATGATGTTGATGTCCAAGACAACCACAACTGTAAATCAAAGCTGCTCCATCAAGGTCAGTCAATTTGCATCCATGGGAGATCTGGCTTGTATTCAAGCTTAGGCAGAAGCAGGGGTCAAAGTGAGCCTGTGAAAATATTTGTAGGGATACTTAGAAAGGCAGACGGCACAGCTCCATCCTAACTCCTGCCCACAGAAAGCCCTGGCTTATCCTCTGAAGTTCTGGCTGACCTGTCTGCAGCGACTGCTCATTTCAGACTGCATAAAATCCCAGCCACAGCCCAGGGATCCTCTCCCTGACAAACCAGTAGCCTGTCACACCTCTTCAGGAAAGCCCTGCCTGGTTTTCCTCCCTTAAGCTCCCCTATACAGTAGTTTTGTCTTGCTATGAAGCCCAGGGAAGAAGAGCCCACACAGACACACTGATTTTTATGCTCCAATGACAGCAGCAAGGAGGCCACCCCTCTCCTGCAGCCCAAGGTAGGGCTGGCAGGCCTACATGATAGCCAGATCCAGGCAGCTACCAGCCATTCATCTCCTGCAGGAGACAATATTCCCCGTCTCTTTGAACAACTGCATTTTACGAGGGAGTGAAAAGAGCAGACACTGCTGATCAGCTGTTAATGCTCACTCCAAAGATGAAAACATTTAACATGAAATCAGATCTTAGGGGATAGGATTTTTTTTTATTATTATTCTCTCTTTTTTTTTTATTCTCTTCCCTTTTAATTCACTCCTTTATCTCCCAGGCCTTGATAGTGTCAAGAACTGACTGATGACTACGGTGTTAAGTTGCCTCTGGTTAAATCAAACACCGCTTCAAGCAACGAGTGTCTGGCTAGGAGCAGTTCAGGAGTGACAGGGAGAAAGGGAATAGGTTATGCTCCTTTGATGGGTGGAGGGAACCACTCTCTTGGACTAATGGAGAGAGGAAGAAAGTATCCCTGTGCCGGCAATCCTCATGCTGTGGCACAACAGAGCTACCCACAGTGAGGGTTCAGATAATTTGGGCAACAGACAGGGTCTGTGAGGCTGGTGCAGGACAGGAGAGGCTGCTCATAGGAACAAAGGCTCGTAGAAGTGATAACATCTTCCACTCAAAGGGAAGAGACGGTCTTGTGCTTTGTCTTCTCAAACAGAAGCTGCGTGTATGCCTGAAAAAAAAGCCCAACGCCTCCTACTACAGTGAAGCTGTGAGACACAGCCTCTCCCTGCAGGAAGAGATCAGCGGAAATGTTAGTCAGGGGACTTGTTTTGCTCAGTGGCAGGTTCCTCTCAGTGACTGAACCAGCCCCATCCAGTTGTACGTCCAGGTGCACAGGGTGTACCACCACTGCAACACCAGTGCTGAAGGCACTGCCGTTACCCGCGCCGAACAGCGATGCAGCCATTTCAAGACGCTCACAGATGTCCAAATCTGAGCTGAATTTTCTTCAAGGTCAGTTCCTGCCTCTGCTCCCACCGGCTGAAGCTTCTCTGAAAAGCTGGTGCGCTCCTCCTGCTCCACTTTGTGCCATTTTACATTAGCATCAACGCCACTTAGAGCAGCGAAGCACTGCTCTTTATTAATTCAGCAGGGTTGTTCATCTACCTTATGCAGATGAACGCCAAACACATTCTGTGAGCAGCACTGGGAATCAGTCCCCCACTTAAAAGAGCCATTTTGGTTAACACAGAAAGCTGAAAAGTCTGGAGAAAGGGGGTAATTTTACAAGCTATGCAGTCTGCAACACATTAGGGATAAACCAGGCTCCCTGTAGGGAAGGCTGCATTTATATGGATGTGTCCTCAGAGATGGAGCTTATCACCTTGGGGGCAAGGTGGATTTTTCCACCACAGTTCTAAGTTGGGACGCTGCCTCTGGACTACTCTCAGCCCCTTGGAGGCCAAATACTTCTCCTCCTAAGGCTGTGTGTAGCATTTTGTATGCTGTGCATTATAAACTGCCATGCTGCCACATAATTTAAATATTCAAGAGATGTCCAAAGCGGGGTCACAAATCCAAACTCCCTTGAATTGCTCCAACTGGATCAAACTGTCTAAGATCTCAGAAACTGCTGCGCTGGGTCACACTAATCCATTTTCTGTCTCCAACAATCACAGAATCCCAGAATCACTCAGGTTGGAAAAGCCCCTCGGGATCATCGAGTCCAACCCTCAGCCCGACTCTACAAAGTTCTCCCCTACCCCACATCCCCCCACAGCTCATCCCAACGGCCCTGAAACCCCCCCAGGGATGGGGACTCCCCCCTCCCTGGGCAGCCTGTTCCACTCTCTGGCCAATAGTCAATACAGATCAATAGTCAGTAACAGATTCCCAAGGAGAGCATAAGAATTGGGTAAGAAGATAGTTTCCCACAATGCTCCCAATTTCAAGCAATCTCCATATTAGCTACTACCTATAGAGCCGGGGTTTTTTCCAATTTTCTAATTCTAATGACTTTTCAAGCTACATAAACCTCTAGCATCCACAGCCCTCTTCAGCAATGAGCTCCACAGACTAACCAGCACACCATGGGAAGATCATGTGGTGCACAACAGGATGCTGAAGCAGGTGTCTGACCTCAAATACAGTCACATTAATATTGCTGACCAGCTCCCAGGTCAGGGGTGATTTGCATCTGGTAAGTTCAGCGCTGGCAGGAAGATCCCCAGCTACCCTGAGGACTCTCATGAGTTCCTACATGAGTGGAGCTGGCGGGATCGGATGAGCCCTTCTGAGCCCTGACACATTTATGCAGCACTCTGGTTCCTGACATTGGTTTTACCTTGATCTGCCTAACCCAAACTGGCCACCCACATCCAAACAGCGTCTCTTTGACAGTGGTTTGCAGAGTATGTAGATCCAGTATCTGGGTCCTGTGGGATTTTTGTAGGTTAAAAGAGTCACGTGCCTCAGTATCCCCTGTGGTCTGAATGCAAATTCTCTAAATCCGGGGCTATTTCTGCACAGAAAACAATGGATGTTAGAGTATGTCACGGGTTTCCCGGGGAGGGGTGGCAGCCAGCAGGGTTTAGTTTTCTCATTAACAGTCCCTAAAACTTCCAGACACCTGTCAAAGGGCAGCTTTGCTTGCACAATCTGACAACCCAGTGCACAAATCCAACACCTCCGGGACACACGTAACCACGTCCCTGCAAGGAAATAAAATGGGTCACAGCCAGTTCTCTGAGGGCAAGCAGCATGGCACAGAGCACATCCATATGGCTAAACTCGCCCATCCTCCAAAACAGACTGGCATCGTGCCGGCTGGAAAGCATCCACGTGAAACCCTCAAGCATGCCCAGATATTGTCTGGGAGAAGGATAGTTGGTCTGGGCCAAAACTGTGCTTGGGACCGTGGTAACAATTTGGTGGTACAGATGATCCCGGATCAGGACTCAGCCTTGTGCCCTTCCCCTGGTTGGTTTGTTAGGGCAAATACAGAGACACAGCCCTGGGGAGCTTTCAGACTTCACACAGGATCCACTGCCCTGGGCTGGCTGGCTACGTCCATGCATGCCAAACAGTGTAGACACCTAAAATCTAGCATTACAAATAACTGACTTCCAGTGTGCAGGTCCTGGCAGTGTTTAACTTGTACAGACATACCCTCATCACCTGGGTCCATCCTCCATGTGCCACCTCCCTGCTGTTTCCCAGAAAAAAAATTAGAGGAACCCAACTCATGCCCTCTGGCATCCTATAAAATGCTGAAGGCACATGCAACTGTGTAATCCACACACGTGGGCAGGGGCCAGTCCTGCTCCAAGGTATCCTAATGCCAAAGAAATCACAGACACAAGTATGGCAAAACAGGGGGAATACACCAGGACTGGATACATGGCAGAGCTGGAGTGTATGTGAAAGCCTGGCTTTGTTAGGCTGCTCCCACAGCAGGATGCCGGAGTAGGAGGAGACCCAGTCTCTGCCTCTCTATTGCAAAACCCAATTATCTCATAGGCACAGAAGACTAAAGAGCAGGGAGAGGGGAGAGATCCAAAATCTGTCTTTCCTTTTGCGTCAAGCAACATCCCTCCTCCTCGTGTTGCCAAAACCAGTCAAAAATATGCCTGAATCTCAGACTTCACCATCAAGCTATTTACCATTATCTACAATGCTGTATTATTTTGTGAATTGGGAGCAGCAAGCTCATAAGAAGAATAGATTTTTCCTTTAATAGTTTTGACAGTAATAACCTCTCTGCACAGCCAAAGTTCTGGAGAGGAAAAAAATTAATTGGGGGGTGGGGAGGAAAATAGCTGGCGTCAGCCTGGTGTATCGACTTCAGAAATGGCCTTCTGACAAGTCCTGTTCGTAAGTATGCCCGGTCAAAACAGAAACCCTGCCAGCTTCTGAAGCAAAACCCTGTTATGGTCAGTTGTTTCAAGAAGACTGGCATTGCAAGAAGTGGTACGGTTGAGGAGACCATGCTGTGTGAAGGCTCTTACGAGCACAGCTGCATTAACAGGCTTCTCCTGCCTTTGACTTACACCACGAAGACGTGCCTGCAGGAAGAAGTGATTTGATCCCAGAGACACGCAACTGGAAAAAAGTTAATTTATCTGCAAAAGTGTCCACTTTTCTTGGGGTCCTTTCAGAACGATGACAATTAATGGCCTTAATGTCAAGACATTTAACGAGGATTTGGCTTCTTGGGAGTCTGAAGCCATGCAGAGGAGATTGAGCAGAGGGCTCTGAGCTCAGTGCACCCAGAGGGAACCACAACAACTTCCCAGAAATCAGAAGTTCCCCAGTTCATAGGTGGAAAGGATGCCTATTTCCCACAGAGTGAAGAATTAGGCATTACCAGGAATGTGGTAAATGCCCTGTTTCCTGATATATTTAAATGAAGGTTGAACATCCTTCTGTAACCACCCTCTTGGGCTTGGCTGGGGATAAAGTGACTACTTTTGACTTCAAACCTTTGGAACTAGCCGACCACAGATGTATACATAAAAACACCTACATATTAGATAGGTCATTAAAATGCACAAAGACAAGTAGACATAGACACATAAGATTCAAGACAAAATTCGAATGAACATTTCCTAAACATCACTGGCTCTTCCCTTCTACTGCTTCATGGCTATCCTTTCCTTCCTTCTCTTCTTCTTTTGGAAGACCAAGGCAGGTACTGCCTCCTACGGTGTATCTGTAGAGCACTTTGTAGGTGGAAGTCTTGACTCTGGTTAGTGGCCAAGAACACAGCTATGACACCCAGGTCATTAAAGCCATGGCCTGGAGCAGTTGTGATGGACTAATGGAGGATAGTCCTAGTCATGGTAATTGGAGGAGACAATTCACAAGGGTTGAGCAGGCTTAGACCTTTTGTATGGTCACAAATGGTTTGCTTGCAGAGAGACAAGCTGAAGGCCACAGTGGAAGCTGGCTGGTGGCCACACCAGAGGAACAGAAGCTGCAGGGAACAGAAATACAAATCTTTGCTTTGTTGGTGTTGAAAAGAATGGAGTTCAAGAGGGGTTACAAGGTGCTTAGGGGAAACTGTTGTGTAAACTTAGTTGATGGAGCCAGCATGAAAGAGCAGGGAGCTTATGTCAGCGGGGATTCACGCCAAGAAAGGGATGGGAGCTAGTGAAGAACCTCCTTGGTGTGGTGTCCCCCTTGTCATGGGGAGAGCAGAGGGCAGCGTAGGAAAGGGATGAAAATGAGACCCAGGATGAGGAAGAGACTTCAGCACACAAGCTGTTAAGGAAATAACCAGTGTGGTCTCACCTGGTTTGCTCAGTTGAGTGCGGCCAAGGAAGCCTCAAAGAGGTGCTGGTGGGAATTCAAAGGATGCAGGAGTCTGGTCAAGAGGTAAGAGCTGTTGAGCAGGGAAGGTGCTGGTAGCTGAGGTGGGTGGAAAGGCTCAGGATGATCTGGTCCAGCCAAGGGCCCAGGTGACCCACTGGAATACGAAACAGTGACAAAGTGGGAAGGGAAAGTGACAGCTGTGGTTGTCACCAGGGTGGATTCTACTGCTCTGACAAGAAGGTTCAAAGGTTTGGTGGCCAGCCCCAGGGGGAGCAAACTTGGGCACAAATGTTACGGCCAAAACCACAACCAACCAACTCTGAAGAAAAACATTCACAGGCAGGGGGATGCCAGCATCCACGTCCAACTCCCTCCTTGATCATCAATCAATCAATCAATAATGTACTGGGTCTAGCTGAGCTGGAATTGTACAGCAGCCCTCACGGTGCTGTGGTTTATGCTGGGATCTGCAGGGTGTTGGCAGCACCCTGGTGTGGTGGCTACTGCTGAGTGGTGCTTACACAGCACCAAGGATCTTTCCAACATTTTTTCCCCCCAGTGGGACGGGGTGGGCAAGATCTTGGGAAGGGACACAGCCAGGACAGCTGACCCCAACTGACCCAAGGGATATTCCAGACCATCTGACGTCTGCTCAGTATAAAGCTGGGAGAAATGAGGAAGGGGGGGGGTCACCCTTGGTCCTCTGAGGCAACCACTCCGCGTATGGGAGCCGCGCTTCCTGAGAAGGCCTGACAGCGCCTCTCCATGGGAAGTACAGAATAAATCTGTTTGCTTTTTTTGCTTCCGCGCGTGGACCTTTGCTTTGCTTATATTAAAACTGCTTTTGTTTTACCCACAAGGGTTGGTCTATCTTATTTTCTTTCCCCTCTCTGCCCTGTTGAGAAAACAAGGGGAAAGGGGGGGAAGTGATAGAACAACTTGGTGGGTACCTGGCATTTAGCCAAGGTCAAACCACCACAATCAATCAATCAATCCATCCATCAATCAATCACAAGAATTGCAATACCCACACGACTCTCTCACACCAACAGATGGTTGTCATCTCAGTATCTATGTGTACCATTGTACATAAACCAGGAGATGCACCATTCCCTGGTCCTGAGAGCTTGCTGAAGCTAAACCCTCTTACCCAAGAGCAGGAGGGTCCACCCAAACCACCTCTTGGGAACGGCCCATGGATCTTCCTAACCCGCTGAGCGTGGCTGGGAACTGTGCTAGCTGGCCTGGATCAACATGATGTGCTTTAAGTTCATTGCTTTCTTTCCCACTGAATAATGCCGTGCACATGTGCAGACGCACACCTTGTTCTACGAGACCAGGAGCAGAACAGCTCCTAGGAAACAAAGCATTATTCTGCATGCTTCACCACGCAACTTCTTGTTCACATCCTCTGCGGGTCTGCAATGAGAGTTTACAGCTTTAGTTCTGCGATATTCTGCCCTGGCTTCACAACACATCTGAAAGGCTTCAAATCAATCCTGAGGGGACATTTATTATTGCAGCTTTCACGTTTGTATTTTTAACCTCCTTGAAGAGTTCCCAAGGATAGCCAGAGGAGGGATACTATTTTAAGTGCATGAAGGAGATGAAAAAAACCCACAAAATTAGCACTCGGTGCATTTAGCGGACTGGCAAGTGAAGCGTTTGATCTGATACTCAGGTTGGAAACAGTTGGATTTCCTTGTACAGAAGCCGAACAGCATCCTCCTCCCAAACCAAATTTCAGCCTCCAGTACCACCACCTTACCGGCTGTGCTTTCAGAGGATGTTTTTAAGAGCTGGGAGTACGTGCCCACCTCCGTGTTAGGTGAGCACACACATGACGAGCATAATTGCACAATCACATTAGCTTAATTACGAGCAGTGGTGCTAGGAAAGCTCCAGTGCATGCTGCCAAACCTTAGCAATCCAGACTTGCAACAGCATCTGCTTTAAGGAGCTCAGGGGCAGACAAACAGCCCATGCAGAAAGGCAACGGGTGCTTTTTTACACGTGATCTTTGTTCTGGCAGGGAAGTGCTATCAACCCTACGGTGTTGGAAATAGCAAAGGGAGGTGAGAAGTCTCCCCAAAGACATCTAGGAAGGCTGGCGCTGAGCAGGGAATTGAATGCACTCCACCAGGCATTTCTAAATCAGAGGGCACTGCCTTGTGAACAATATAAACTGATCGACATCGAAGTGATGGGAAGAAACAGCCCCAGCCAAGCTACCTTACAGCCTGCTGTAAAATTCCTTGTGTTTTCCTGCAACCTAGCTGGCCATGGCTAGGCTGTGACAGAGGGAGGGTTATAAGCCAGGGGAGGAGGGAGGTAATTTCATATCACCCGATATAATAATTTTATATATGATGTGATGTGATGTGATATGATATGATATAGTATGATATAATACAGTATGATATGATACGACATGATATGATAAGATATAAGGAATATAATGTAATGTGATATGATATACTATACTATAATATAATATAATTTCTTTTTCAGGTTCTCCTCCCTAGGCAGATCCACCACTCGCTGCCAACAGAGCCGTTCCCTCCACTTAGGTGTTTGGGTGCCACGCTGTGGTCCTTGGGTCTGAACTCTTAGAAACAGAGACAACAATTGTCCCTTGCCAGTGGCTCTTCTTAATTTTGATTTCGGTGCGGTTCCTAAAACATTTCACAGAAACCACTCATACACACCACCAAGTAGTCAAGACCACCAGCCTGGGACTGAGCTCTGGGTTAAGGTATCTAAACGCAGGTGTCTCCACTTCCACCACAGCCAGGGGAGTCCTAGTCTGTGCAGTCAGCAGGGTGGGACCCCGTTTAGCTCTCCCTAAAGCAGATGTCTCCTTCAGGACAGCTGGATTCCTCTCTCCAAGCTCGTCTCTTGCCCACAGGGAGGCATCTAGCACCGACCGTGACACCCCAAATTATTTCTCCTCGCCTTCAGCTGCTGTTTCAGAAAAGCGCTGCAGTGCCATAGGCTCTGTGCCATGTCTGCCAGTCCTGTACATCTTCCTATAGAAGAAAAATCCTTTTATCAGGCTGCAATATGCCTTCAGAGCAGCAACCATCTAGTAAGGATGTGCAGCACCTTCAGCACCTGGGTAATTCCAGCTGGAGCCTTCGGGTAATATCGTAACACCACTTCTGGGAGGGAGGGCAGGCAAAGACATGACCGTGGTTCTGCACATGCTGGGGACCATCAAGACAATGTGTGGGATATGCTTTCCTTTTGTTGTTCAGGTTTATTCTTCGGTTGTTGTTGCTCCAGCTGTGATTAATTCTGCAAACCTTTCGGGGATGTTAACATTTTTATTACTCTGCTGCTAATAAGGGAGGTTAATTAGTCCCTTCTCTCTCTCAGATGCTTGGAGGTGGTAGCTGTCCTGGTGTGGTTTTAGTCATCACAGCCCATGATGAAAGAGCCATTGCCTGGAGGGCAGAACCATGGCCGCTGCCTTTGCACCAGATCTGGAGCAAGGAGAGAACCAAGTTCAGCCCTTGGGGACAAACAATCCCAGGTCTTGCAACGCCCTAGCAAAGGGAGACCTTGACCCCCAGGTTCAAGGCACAGCTGGTGGCTTCAAACCCACGGGGAAGCATGAGGTGCTTCCAGCTGGTACCTCAAACCCCTTCCGCTATGCCTCCAGCTGATGAATTCGGGATGATCTGGGCATCCTGTCTCACCATGTCCCGTCATAGAATCATAGAACAGTTTGGGTTGGAAGGGACCTTTAAAGGTCATCTAGCTTAACCCCCTCCTCTGGACCCTGCCTCTGAACTCTGGTCCGGTCCAGCCTGAACTCACCCCTGATGTACTGGGGAGAGCAAAATAGGTGCCACATTCCAGCAAGTCTCCAAGATACGATGGGATCAAGCCGGTCTCTACTAAAGACACTTCTGATTCCCCCCCTTTCATCTACTTTCATGCTACATTTTCTACCTTGCGATCAGTTCACACTTGGGTTTTCTTTCCTTCTCCTGCTGTTTCTAAGACAAGCCCCTGCATCCTGGCAGAACTTACTGCAGTGAGCCCCCAGGTGCAGATCCACAAAGTCTGTGTGCCCAACTCCACCAGCTCCACGCATCGCTCCTCAAGGCCAGCAAAGCTCAGCTGGTGGCCCTCTGCTCCTCTCTCTACATCCCCACCACGGCAGCCCCAAGGCCAGGTCTGGAGGCCAACCTAAGGTTTGTGGGGCTAACAGAAATAATTTAATTCATGTGACTTTGCAATACATCAGGCCTCTGTGTGAGGATTCCCCCCTCTCTAGCCAGCACATCCTATTTATCTTGTAACACAAAAGCTTTTTGCAGCACAGCATGGTGGCAGTGCCAAATCTGCAAGAAGATGCCAGAGACCAAAAAGAGTGGCAGCAGCTTCTGTGGGAAGCGCCCAGTTTCAGCATCTCTCCTGGGATGGGGCATGTGCTGGTGCCTCCACAGTGGAGTTGGACTGGAGCCTCCTGCTCTTTGTTTTGGGTGAGGCTGAACTTGTGCAAATCCTTTGCGTTTCCACTTCTCTCTCTCAGTGAAGCAGGAGTGTTCATCCTTAGCTCTTGGAGCACACAGACTTTCTCAGAAAAAAATATATTTTCCAAGCAAGGTTCTTTAGGAAAATGAGATACTTAATGAAAAGCTGTCCCCTTGCCTTCCATACCAATTATTTTTTTAAGTTCTACAGACATGAAATAAAATATTTTTATTAAAATGTCAGCAAGCAAACAAAAAACGTGAAGAGAGATTCCACACCAAAGCCAAAATCAACTCTGAAAAATTACTAAAGCTGAAGAGTTAACCCTCACACTGTAATTTCTTTCCTAGGGAGACAGCAAAGCCTCTAGAGCAATCTGTACAGAGGGACTACTGCAAAGTCTGGCATTATCTGATTTTATTGTTTTCACTTCAGAGTAATAACAGCCCTTCTCTAAGACTGGGGACTGGATTTGTCCTTAAAATATGACCTTTTTGTAGTCTACAAATAGTGAGAAAAGGACAAACTCTGGCTGAAAATGGACAAGATCTCTGGCTTTCTGGCGGGGGAGTCAAGTTTTATCCATCCTCAGCTCTGAACTGCTCCACAGATAAGAGCGTGGTGATCTCCACTGATCCGCCGGGATCTGCCATTTCCAGAGCTCCTGCTGAGAACCCAGGGCAAGTCCCCACAGGTTTTAGCTTTTCCTGTGATAGTTGAACAATCCCATCCGCACTGTCCAGGAGCAGAAAGAGCCCTTTCCCTTGCCAGACCACCCCAACAGCCACCCACTTGTCCTGCAGATGCCCACAGCCTTCCTGCTCCTCTTGTGAGTGGTCCATTCTCACGCCTGGTGGGGAGGACCCGTATGCTTGAACCCAGCATCACTCCCTCTCCTGTAATCACACCCACCCTGTTCAGAAACATAATGTTTTTTGGGTTTTTTTTTTCTCCAAAAGCAGAAGGGATCATGATATGCTGGAATATCATATTTTAGTCTGGAGAAGAGGAGGCTGAGGGGAGACCTCGTTGCCCTCTACAGCTCCCTGTAAGGAGGGTGCAGAGAGCTGGGGAGAAGCCTTTTTAACCTAGTAGTAAGCAACAGGACAAGAGGGAATGGCCTCAAGTTGTGCCAGGAAAAGTTTAGATTACATGTCAGGAAGTATTTCTTTCCAGAAGGGGCTGTTGGGCGTTGGAATGGGCTGCCCAGGGAGGTGGTGGAGTCCCCATCCCTGGAGGGGTTGAAGAGTAGGATCAACTTAGCGCTTAGAGATCTGGTGTAGTTGGGAACTGTCAGTGCTGGGTTAATGGTGGGATTAGATGATCTTCAAGGTCCTTTCCAACCTAGTTGATTCTGTGATTCTGTGAATATGCAAGTGTTACTGCTCAGGTTAATCCACTCAAACTCCTTCATCTCTTGCAACCCCCCTGCCAGAACAGCAGTTTCCAGCAAGGGGCTTTCTCGCTCACTCCCCTGATGGATTTTTTCTCTCCTCTAGTCAACTGCTCCTTCATGTCCCCTAAGAAAATCCCTGGGAGCTACCCATTGTCTGTCTTAAAAGGTGAAGAAGCAAAAGAAAATGGCCACATACTGAAATTGGAAGGATAAATTGCTTCCTTGAGTTAACCTGAGCAGGTCAGTGCAGGCCGGTCTACCACAAAACCCATCCCTCCACACGGTGCTAAGGGGAGGAACTGGTGTAGGGCTCCGCTGGTGGGACTGGCTCATCCCTTAACACCACTAGTGAGAAAAAAACTTACATTTCATTTTCAAGGAAACTTACTTCGGTGTGTAGGAAGCATGAAGGCCTTCCCAGACAAATCGTCTGGGCCTGAAATGTCTGGCAAATCTTTACTCAAGGAGCACATCACTAGGTAGGCACATCAATCAGACAAGTCTTTCTTCCAGCATGCACACGAGTGAATGAACACCTCAATTATGGCTATGTGTTTCATTGCACATTGACCTTAAAGAGTCCAATGCTTTATAGGAAGGAGTTTAATTCAATTAGCACACCCATGAGGTTTTCAGCCAGGCTAATAACTGACCCGCTGATGTAGGACATTTAAAGGTAGCACAGGGCACTGGAGTTCAAATGTACCATCTTCCCCTGCTTTCCATTTGCAGGAAAAAAAAAAAAAAAAAAAAAAAAAAGGAGGGATGTCAATGATCCCAGCAGAAGCAGTATTCGTTGCAAAAATATCCCAACATTTGTTTTTGCAGTTTTAAAAGCAATAAATATTGGCTGCTTTTCTTCAGGCTTTCAGAGTATATTCAAGCACAGATGCATATCACCCATAAAACAAGGATAAAGTCAAATCCATAGAGTGCCCAATGGAAGAGTCTCGCATTGGGATCAAAAAATGACGAGAGGCCAGATGGCATCTTTTTTTGTTTGACAACCCATTGGAGAAGTTGCTTTGCAGGTTGTAGAAGACTTGTTCTCACATGGGTAAAACACAGGTGGGTTTCTTTCTTTGAGGGAGGAGGGTTTTGGACAGGACAAACATAAAATGTTGGACAAGGCAATGTCCATGGGATTACTCATGACCTTGACCAGTTTGTCGATTCTTTGCTCTGTTTCTGGAGCTACAACACGATGTCTTGAGGCTCTGCTATAATACCAGCTTAAACCAAGCCATTAAGGAGAACAGCCTGAGCACATCCACTCCCGGATAGGATCTGACCCTGTTCATACAGTTTGGCCAAACTGGGCAAACTGTGGCCAGCATCCTGACCTCTTGCTCTGCCACCAGCTAGCTCAAGTTTTTCTTGACTCCGTAACTGCCCCTACAGCCAGCCAAAACAGGGCCAAGGCACAGCCTTGACCTCTGGGAAACTGATGATCATTGCTCATGGTTAGCAGGGTCTGTGACACAGTTTTGGCTGATGGACACTCACATTAACCCAAACAATTCCCAGGCAGTGACCATTCTCAATAGATGGCATAGACGAATCACAGCAGGTTGCTTCCCCTCACCCAGCAAAGTCTTCCGTCACCAGCCCACGCACCTTCACGTTCCCTGGGCGATGCAACACAGGCCTTCAGCGTTACCCTACAGATCTACATCACTCCGGCAGGCTACAACACAGTTCTCACATTACTCCAGACACTGAATAGAAAAGACCACTAAGACAATGACTACAGCACATCATGGCTACTACTCTGTCATTGAGGAGACCTAGGGCCTGGCGCTGTGTTGTGCAGATGAGGCCAAGTTTGTGCACTGAATATCTGCATGTCTTCTGGGAAGCTGGAGGGGTACCCCACAGTCATGGGGAAATACAAACAAGGTCCCTTGAGCACCAGAGCATCTGCACAAGGGAACTATCTCTGTCCCTCCAACTCATCGGAGGTTGTCTTGAGGGGGAAGGCAGTGTTAACCCTAATTTGGAACACCAAATTCCCCCTCATTTCAAATAAAGTTTTTTAAAAAGTCCCAAGTCTGCATGCAGGTGTGTTTTATCTCAAGATGTGAAAATGTCACACCATAAGGTCAAAACCTTTTGAAACGCTCGTGACACTAACACTGTAAAACCGGTGGTTGTGTCCTTCTTCTCCATGCAAGACATGTGTAATGCTGCATCCTTTCTCCTCAACCAGAATTTGATGTGGTATCCTTTATGGTGTCTGTGTGTGAGTGGCCAGCAATTCCTGTTGCACCTAAACCTTTGCACAGCATCCCACTGGCCATGCACCGATGGTCTGCGCCCAGGGAGGTCTGTGCTTGCAAGGCTGCAAGAAAGAGAAGGAGGCAGCAAGGAGGGGAGATGAGATCTCAAAAAGCACTGAGGAAATTCAGGGAGCGGTGGGAATTGTTGAGGCGGACGTGAGCTGAATACCTAGAGGAATGGGCAGATGGGGAAAAAACAGCAAAGCTTCAAAAACTGGAGGTTGGTTCCCAGTGCTTTTACTCTGAGAATAGCAGGAATGCAGCAAGGGAGCATGCCTGGGGAAGCAGGGAGAGGCACGGGCACCGACAGCTCTCATCCTTCTCCAGGGTATCTCAGAGCTGTGGGGAAAAAAAAAAAAAAAAAAAAAAAAAAAAGAGAAAAACCATCAAGCGACCTCACTGAAATTAGAAACTTAACAATGAACACGCTCCACATACAACTTGCCCATCTCTGTAGCCATGGAGACAGCTACAAATCTGTGTCAGCCACAATCCACTATCCAGCTCCTAAAATTTAAACGAAAAAGGAGGGAGTGAGGGCTGGGAGGTGGGAGCGGGAAGGGGGAATTCCTCTGCACTCTTTGGCTTTGATGTGCATCGCGTTTAAAGGCACAGGGGATTATCCGAGCCTGATGCTGGATAAAGCGACGGCTGTGTAGCAGCTGATGTGTGCTGGCCACGTTTCCCTCCAGCAAAGCATCTCCCCAGCCTCCGTAACGGCCGTGTCAAAACGTCTCAGTGTCAGGGATGAACCCAACCCCATGCATGGTGTTTCCAAGAGGCTGCAAAGCATCAGCATCATCCTGGCAGCAGTGGGCTGAGGCAGCACCTCGGAGGGGATGGAAGGACCAGGAGAGCCAGGAAAGGAGCATCCAAGGAGTCAGTGCAGGGCTTTGGAGGGGAAACACGCAGGAAGGAGGTTGGTGATATCTGCACAGCACAAAGGGCAGAGTCACAGGGAAATTTCTGCTGCCAGGATGGCAGAAGATGAAGCAGGAAGGAGAAGGATGGGACCAGAGACTTGTTTCACCTGGGCTTAGAAGTCACACCTGGGATTTGGGGCATGAACAACACACCTGAAGTTAGGCAGACTGTTGGCTGGCTCTGCAAAGCAGCAAAAATACAGACGTCTGTATTGCTGGACAAGATTCACATCCTCTTGGACTTGTAAGAAGGTTCATGAAGGAGTAGGAGTGGCACATTGAACCTGTGACTATATAGAAAGATCACGGAAAGTTGCGTTTTCAGCTAGGCAAGAGCAAACCAGAGGATGTAAGGAACAAAGAACAGTCACTCCCCACACCTTCACGGAGAAATTCTCTCCCATCTTGACAAAATACAACCAATCAACCAACCAATACTGTCCCTCCCAACACTCAATCCCCACCCTTGACAATTAGTAAGATTTGGGTAATTTTTACCTCTTCTGCATGTCCTTTTATTTGGGCTACTTCTGGCTGGTTTGGCTCATTTTTGCTACTGTGCACCTCAGTCCTACTGATGCTGCTAGATGGAGTTGAAGGCAACGTACTGGATGAAACCAAAGGGCTGCAGTACAAGGAGAGATCAGAGAACTCTGAAACTCTTACAGCAGTGAAATAATACTGACGACTACGTCAATGCCAACTGATACAACACTGTCCTCAAACCACCCCATGGTGAGTTAGAAAGTAAGGAAGAGCTCAGGGCTGTTCTCTGAAGACTCCTTGGGAGATGCTGGGGGGTTTCCCATCAAGGTCACTAGGGAAAGCTGAAGGTGTCCATTCAGAGAGGTAGAAAAGACACAGACTATTCTGACCAGCTCCATTTGTTTCAAGGGCTAAACCCCTAAATTATCCACAGGTGACCAGTGCAGAAGCAGGGTGCAAGTTGAAGCCACAGTGATGGAGAAAGCAAGCTCAGTTCCCATCAATTTTTGTAGGACTGGAGGGTGCTATTCCCACAAGTTCATGACAACTCACCAAAAGCAACCCGATTTCCCCCTGCATTCATTCCCTGCTCCACCACGTTCCCACTAATATTGCAGGGAGATTTTGGATGGATAAGGTCGAGAGGCAGGAAGTTACCCAGCAGAGGAAGACACTTGGAAAACTATCTCTTGGACGTGGATGCAAAAGAGAAACACACCTTGTAGTGACTGTAGTAACAGAATGACCTACAACTCCTAATTCATTAATCACTTCTATGGAATAAGCCTTATTCCAACAGGGGTGAAATTACTAAGCTCACTGCAACGCGCTGTCAAATAGGTTACCACTTGATTAAGGTCTAAAATGTGCATGGAGGATTTATTGAAATGGTCTCATTTGCTGCAATGCAATTAATTACAGATACATTCCCAGTCAGGTATATTTTTAATGCTATCTGATCACTCTTCCAAAAAAAAAAAAAAAGAGAAAATAAAAGAAGAAAAAAGAACAAGCTTAACTCATTTTAAATCAGGAAATTAAATGCATCAGTGTTAACTCCTCTTTCTAGAGCACAGAGGTTCTCCTTCTTTCTAAGAAAAACCCTTTGGAAGGCAGTTTTGCTGAATGTTGGATTTCCCCCATCAGTGAAGTGTAGCTGAAAGCAGCACTTGGACTGGGAGAAGAAAGTAAACATGAGCACTTGAAGCAGCCTGTTGAACAGAGATACGTCAACACCCCACCCTGGCTAATTAGCAGGGCTCTACTTGTTATGTGCACTGCAGTACCTTTCCAATTAATTCGTTCGTATTTGCAAAGCCATTGAAAGAGGCAAAGCATTAAATATAGATGCTAAAGAAAAGGGAATAAATAGCAACCAACACCTAGCTCTCCAGGTTTTCAGGCCCTGTCAACAGGGACATTCACTCACTGCCCAGAGAAGACTCCTTAACTAAGACCTGTAAGTGCATTATTAATTTTTCAGTAGTATCTACCAGACCTAATGAAGACACAGTTATGCTGTGCATGAGGACTCTGCCCAGAAGAGCTTTAAAATCTCCAGCCTCAATGCTGGTTAGGGTTAATGCTGACCTGCATCCCAGCCATAGGATGCTCTGGGCACTGACCAGTATCCCCTCTGCAGCCCTGAGTCCTCCTGCCACCCATTTTCCTGTTCCCAAACTGGCTGCCCCTGGCGGGACATGGATGAATTGGACTGCCATCACCCATCCTGTCTCTCTCAATCTGAATGGTTTTATTTTTGACTCTTTGCCGCCAACAAGATGGTTGCAGCACCAGGAGAAAACTACAGCCAGAGACCTTTCTACAGCCTCCACTGTCTGTCTCTGCTATTAAACTATCAGCAGGGTTGTCACATCCAAAATGCCTGTTGGGAATGGTCCCTGGTCCTGCTGGGCATCCTAACAGGCAGTTTAGATGTGCCTAGGATTTCTCTGGGATGGCAGTGCTAGTGCAGGCATGGTACAGAAATGATACACCGTCTGCTGGATTGCACGAGAGATCTCAGCACATCCTGGAGGGTATCTAAAGATCCCAGCTGAAGCCAGGCACTGGTGACCAGCAGAAGCCTGCAGAGCTACTCTTCTTTGATGAAGGCTCTTTGCAAACAGTTGTTTCTACATCACAAAGTCCTTGTTCTGATCCTACTGGCACTGATTAAAGAGAAAAAAAAAAAAAAAAAAAAAGTTCTGTCATCATGAGAAAAAGCCTGAACACAGGATTCAAGACCTTCCCAATGGCTCCCAGCAGGCACCAAGGGCCACTCCAGCTGCAAGGACATGGGTGGAGATGTCCTCTTTCAGACTAACATTGAAGTGCACCTCAGAGTTGGATACCTCCTGCGAAGAGTATGCTGCCAGCCTTGATTTTTAAAACTGAGGGAATTTCAGCTTGAGCACAGGCATTGGTTGCATCTACAGTGAGAAGACAGCAGTAGATAGTTTTAAAGACAGCTTAAATTCAGACAGAAAAGTCACCTCCTTCCCTTGTGAACAGCTCTCTTCCACAGCAGCCCACAGTTATGAGCTGACCTCCAGAAAAGGTATCAGCTTCCTGAAATCCATCCCCAGGGTGCCTCTCATCAAGGCCAATGGGTTTCCAAATTGGTCCATCCATCCCTCGCTCGCATCACCCGCTGTTATTTCATCACACATGATGATCAGGGGGGGCAGCACTCAAAAAAATATCTTCTTTGCATGTCACCCCATGACTTCCAGGTGTGGAGGAGACAGGCTTATAATCTGTGCAGTCAACTGGCATGTTCCCTTGGTTTAGGATTACATCAATTATCCCTATTTTTAGGCTTGAGGATAAAGTCCTGTAGTCCACAACAGAGGCAAACAAGTCCCAAAGAAAAGGTATTAACATATCTTTATATTCCAGTCTTTGTTAAACTCCATGAGGGATCCATCAAGAACCAGAATCCTACTGATTTGCAAAGCCTGGAGTATTTCCAGGGTTCAGTTCTGCTCCAACCCAGCTGGGTTTTTCCC
This sequence comes from Athene noctua, assembly GCF_965140245.1. NCBI lineage: Eukaryota > Metazoa > Chordata > Aves > Strigiformes > Strigidae > Athene > Athene noctua. The sequence continues at coordinate 4,769,404 of NC_134037.1, forward strand.
CCTTCCTTTTCTTTCTTTGTTCTCTGTCATCCACAGGAGTTCGTTTGCCTCAGAGTACCTCCTTGTACTTCGTTGATCTTGTGCCATTATTATCCTCCCTGCAGAAATTCTCATATAGGAGGTTTAAAATGCGTGATGCATTTCTTCATTTGTGGCTGCATCCCCATTGCTATTAGCAGCCAGAAAACACAACATCTTACCAGAATTTTCTGTTTGATTAAGCCTGTAAGCTAATCACTTCTTGCTGACCTGCCCCCATGACTTGCCCCAAGACTCCTTGTGCAGATCTCCTTATTTTTCAAGTCATTATAATTCATCTGCACAAGTGTTGTGAGCTCTGGTGCTGGATAGAGATCACTGTGATATACAGAGACACCAGCAAGTAGACCTAGAAAACCTCTGAATGATGCTCTGGACGCTTCATCCTCCTTTTTGACACGACGTTACCAAGATGCAGGATTTGGAAGCGTGGCAAGGCAGGTTATGCAATTAACTTCCTAAACTCAGGTGTCAAGGCCACAAGGAGCTTTCTCGTGCCTTCACCTTCCCTCCGTGTCATCAGTCTGCCTTTCAAGGGCAAAAAGCAAACAAAAGAGGCCTTTGAGCCATCCCACCACCTGGCTGTCCTTGCTTTGTTCCCCAAGCCTGTGTGACAGGACAGCTCACAGCAGAAACAGAGCAGCAGTCGGTACAAAGTCGTCACTTCAAGCGCTTTTGGACATCCACTCTCAAATGCTGCACGGGTTGGGGGATGATGATGGGCCGTGAGAGCCTGGAGGCACTGTTAGTTCAATTTTGGAACAAGCTGTGAAGTAGGACAGGAGAGCAGGGAAGGTCGGTGGTTGGAAGTAGCCTGGGACACCTGCCTCAAGATGGGATGAGTAACTCTCTACAAGTCACTTCCTCTCTGCTAAATAGGTGTATAGGTGTGTTCACTAGTAGAGGTGTTGTGATTCTAGAGGGCTTTCTGCGAGAGAATGGCCATGTGAGCAATCCTGCGTGAGAACAAGGCTGATAAGAGCCTCAGCCGAGCCAGAATGCGATAAGGATGTGACCCTGAATGAGGAGGGAGAAACTCGACGCGACAAACAACCCCCGGAAGGGGTTGGGATGGAAGAGGAAGTTCCACAAGGCAGGAAGCCTGGCAAGGCTGATGTGGCACTTCTTATCCAATCATAAGAAGGTTTAAAGCGCGGGCTAAGTTAACTGTCCAATCTTGAGGACTTGTACTGCATGTTACTCACGTGTGCGGGACAACATTATAAAAGGGCTTTCTTAGCTGTAATAAACGGGCACTGCTTGATCACAGTGGTCGTGTGTGTGCTCAGCTCTCCCGCATAGAGGCATAACCTAACGCAGTTTTCTTCTAGGATTGCACTCGATCGAATTCAGGACCGCGGGTTTTAAGTAAAGCAAGATTACAGGTTCTCTAGGCTGCAGGGCAGTGGCTGCCCACTATCCATCTCCGTGCTTTGCAATGTCACTGCCTCCCAGCATTGAAATGGAGAAGGGCTGCAGGGAATGGGTGGCACAAAACACAGCCAGGGTCAACAAATAGGAGTTCTTCAACAAATAAATACTTCTCATAACTTAAAATCACAGAATCAGAGAATAGTCTAGGTTGGAAAAGACCTTGAAGATCATCCAGTCCAACCACTGACCTCACACTGACCGTTCCCAACTCCACCAGATCCCTCAGGGCTATGCTGACCCTACTCTTGAACATCTCCAGGGATGCCGGGGATTCCCCCCCTGTCCTGGTCAGCCTATTCCAATGCCCAACAACCCCTTCTGCAAAGAAATACTTCCTAAAGGGGGAAGTGATGCTGACATGGAGCACAAGTTTCAGGGATCACATCCATTTGAAATAAATCTTTTTATTAAAGGCCAACACATCCTTGCGATGGGAAACAGTGAGGAAGAAAACTTACTACCACAGCAATGAGTACTGTATAAGTACGGAAGCAAAAGAACACAGGTAGGGACGGGCCCAGGGAAGCAGCTTTGCAAGCCACCCATCAAAATATGTCACCTAAGAGCCTCTCCATGCTTAGGCCATCACACCCTTGATGTCAACTTTGGCTTGGGTCCTCCATACTATTCAGGTGCCTACTTTCAAAGAGAGCTGGCTGCCCAAATGTGTCACCCTTCATGCTCAGATGCTCAGTTCTGCAAGTTCAGAGCAATCTTCTCCCATGTCTCCACGGAGGACCTTCTTCTAGGAGATACCGTAACCAGTAAGCCTCATGAAGAGACTCACGGTAAAGCATTACACCAGTAACACCCCTCCTGTAAGCGTGAGCAGCGGTTGCTATCACAGCTCTTGGGTAGGCTTCATCTAAACCAAATGTGAATGTTTCCAGTGAAGACATCCATCACTAAAAACATCCGTGAAGACCTGCCCAACATCAGGACACGAGTGAGAGGCAGTGCCAGAGGTTGATGAAGACACACACAAGGTTGCAGGGCCACACAACACCTGTATTACACGACCCTGAACAAGGATAATCCACCAAGGCACACTTAAGAGGGCCAACCACAAGCCCTTTCCCTCCTACCTTAAAAAACTTGTAGACAGAGTTACGTAACACTGCTATAAAAATAACACCCAGACTGCCCTGCTGTGCCAGACAGAGCACAAACAAAAATTTAGCAGGAGGTTACTGGGTGGCTGAATGCTAGATCCATATGTCCCAGGACCTAGCGAAGTATTTTATCCTCTATGTAATCCTGATTCTCCCAGCAACGTGGAAAAAGATATTCCTGTCCACAAACTAATCTGGCAGGAATTGCTATCACAAGAAAGCATAATGCCCAGCCTGTCTTTTTGCACTCAGATATGAATAAACACACACCGTACCTGAGTTTCATGAGTAAGGCTGTTAAATGGAAAATTAATATTAAAAAAAAAAAAAAAAAGTAAAGCAGGCCTTTTCGTGGGAATAATTCCTGGAGCAGAAGGGAAGCGGAGGCCGCGCTGTCGCTCAGCCATCTCTACGCTCACAGCTCCTTTTGGATTCAGGGTTGGTAGAAACCCAGACTCCCGCTCAGGGTTTGCTTCCTTCCCATCCTGCCCTCGCTGCCAGGCTCAGTGGTGGTTCCCGAGGCCCTGGCGAGTCTGCCCTGCACACAGAGAACGGCGTGCACGTGGTTCTCGCAAGATGCCCCTGGCTTTGAGTCAAAACCCACTTTTCAGCGGTGGCACATCGCTCTGCCATCTAAATCCATCCTGGGAGATGCTTTGTGGATGGGGCTTCACCAAAGCAAGCAGATGTAATTCCCAGGAAGGGCTGCAGCCCAGTGAACCACAAGTGTCCATGCCCAAGTCCCCTCTCCAGGCTCCCACTGCAGCTAATGGAGGTATCTTGACGCAACCAGCGGAGGCTGCAGAGGTTGGAGAAGACTCCTACGTGTAGGAGAGGAGGAGATGAACACAATCCCAGCCTGGCTGGCTGAGTGCCTCTTTTCTATCCTTACTCAACCCCTAAATTCACACACAGTTCGATCTACGGGAGGTTTCCGCAGCTGATCCACTCCTCACCGGCCTGTCCGCTCTCTGCCATGGAGACGCCTCATCCAGGACTGTGGCACGACCTGCGTTTGCAGCAGGACAAAGGCACGGCGCCCTGGTTGTGAGGGTAGCCGGGGCTTCGTCACGCACGACGGTGTTTCTTCACTGAAAACAAACATTTCGGTGTAAGAAAAAATGGGAACACCTGGGCACAGCAGTTCTTTCTGAAGCAAAAGCGATGGCTCAGCAAAGATGGGAGGGAGCTGGTGCTGAATTCCCACAGGGTTTCACTGAGTGATAGGTCTCAAATTGCATTAGCAAGTGATATTCTCCCCAGAGGCCTCAGAATCATAAAATCCTGGGACTGAAGGGACCACAGGGACCAAAACCCACCTGGCAGCTCACCGACAGCTATGTTTGCTCTGGCATCAGCCCTGGCCGTTGTGGAAGAGCTGCTGGAGCCTGGGCTCCACCTGCGCCTGCTTGTGCCAACGCTCCAAACTGCACTGTGATGAAACACGGGCTTTCTTGGGCAATACCAGTGAAAACCTCCATGCTGTTCTCTCACTCCAGAAGACAAAAATGTGCATGCATCGGGCTGCTGGCAAAATCCGAAGTCAACTTGTCTGCCCATCACCTCCCCTTCAACTGCAAGCTCTTACCGGGGCACAGTCTGTTATCACTTGCAAGCTCAGCTGGAGCCTGCTAAGTCCTAACGTAATCCAACATCTAACGAAGGAATCAGAGATGTTTCCAAGCTGTGAGCAGAACTTTGGAGCTGCTACTGCTCTCCTCTGAGAAGCTGAGCATCCCAACTCACTGCTGCCAGGCAGAGAGGAGCCCGACTGCCACGGCTTGTCCTGCTCTTTAATAGACAAGAAGCAGTTGAGGTTTACCATGGGCAGTGCAGTTGGGTTTGATGTATCATCTGGACAGCTGTCAGGTCTCTTCTCTTGGCACTGAGAGGCCACGTCAGTTTTTTCACCAGTTCCAAGTCCCACATGCTCTCATGTCTTTATCTGCCTGAGTAGAGCCATGGGTCTGCAAATCAAAGCAGCTACACAAGATGACACTGGGAAATTTTCCTCTCCACCACCCTGGCCAGTACTTGCTGCTAGTTCTCCTAGATGCCAGGAGCCTTTGAGAGTTCTACACCAGGAATACGTGTTTATTTTAAAAGGCAGTGCATGGGAAGTCAAGCAGTGGGGATCGGCTCTCTGCAACAGCCTCTAGAAGTCCCCAAGCTGTGCCATGAAGCAAGAGGTGCTTCAGCTGGGGCCAAGCAGCTCTCCAAGCTGCTCTACACCCTTTGCAGCTCTTGGGCACAACCAGGTGGACACTGAGCGTGGTATGTTTGGGATCCCTGAAGACCGGGAGGACCCCAGCCATCACCATGGCCAAGAAAATAACATGAAGCTTCATCAAGCTGGATCACAGCATTGGTGGCTTCCCGTGGTGCAGATGACTTCACGGCACCATCAAAAGGGACCACAGGTCTGGAGGCTATCTCAAAGCCCAGAGGGATTTTGCGGAGAGGAGCCTGCCTCTTTTGAGGGGAGAGAAATCTTCCTGCCCACACACAAATAAAAAGTGCTGCAGAACGCTTTGAAAGCTGTTAAACTTCCCTCCTGGGAATTTCTCCCCAGGTTTGAGTTTTTCCTTTCGAAAATAAAAAGCACATTTTTGTGGCCATGGCATCACATGATGGGACTGTTCACACATCAAAAGGTTTCAAAACTCACTTAAAAAAAAAAAAAAAAGAAGGTTCATTTAATAATCACATTTGCAGTTTGCAAAGCAACTAATTTATAGTGAAAAAAGGATGAATCCTTCACACAGAGTAGAAGGCATCCACAGGAGAAGAAGCTTCAAGCAGCAGCGAATGGGCATACATCTACCCCCGACCTTTAACATGAGCTGGGCTGTCTCAACTCTCCCTTTCACAACACCACAACCAGCCTTTTAAAGGCAGAAACTACAGCCCCACACACACCAAACACCGCCATGACATACCACGCGTGCATCCGACGTGAGAGCAACTGCTCCCACCACCACTGCTCATCCTCCACAGACCTACAGTCCTCCCCCCCGAACAACAAGCTTAAACCCTTCTCTGCAAACTCACTGCCGCTCCTCCTGCCACAAAACCTACTTGTCTCTTGAACCAATTACTCCGTGCCCTTAAGGATTGAGTGAGAGTAGACTTGTCTAACTGAAAAAGACACAACACCTTTCTGAAGTGCAAGATTTTGCTGTAAAGTTACCTTGAGCTCCTGGTGCTGTTAACTCAAGTGCTGCTTTGCACAAATAATCTCTTTAGTCAAAAGTGAAGGTGCTTTTAAACGGATTTGACTGGTAAGAGCTGAGGCTTGCAGAGGAACTGGGGGAAAACCAGCCCATCACATCTACAAGCTCTGCTCTGAGGTGTGGAAAGGGGCAATGTCAACCTTAGAGGACCATTTCACAATCCTGCAAGTACCTGCGCTGTGCCCCGGCTGACAGCAGTGTTTGAGCCATGGGATCTTGCAGTTCACAGAATCATCTAGGTTGGAAAAGACCTTGAAGATCATCCAGTCCAACCATTAACCCCACACTGACCGTTTGGACTAGATGATCACTGTAGGCCCCTTCCAACTGGAACTCTTCTAACATACAAATCCAGTTTCAGGTTATCTTGAACTAGATCAAAATTTCCACACCTCCCTCAGTCAAAGCACTGACCCAGCACAAATTTGCCCCGATGGCTTGAATTTATGAAAAAAACCCAACCACAGCTTCATGCCAGGTCCCCCATCCTCCCACGGACACACAATGATGACAAAACTACTGCACGCTTGGCTAATCTGATTGGACTAGGGCATTTTTACAGCGACCGCCATCTCTTGAACTCGGCAAAGTGGAGAACAGCACCTCAAGTACAAGTGACCCCCAGTAGCTCTGCAGGAAAGCCCAGAGATATCAAGCTGACCAAGTGAGGTCAGCCCTGTCTCCTCCAGAAAGATGCTCCCAGTTCCAAGGACCCAAGTGCCACTGCTGCCAAGGAGCAGGTATCACGACGCATTTTTGGCAGATTCATACCAAACTGCCACAAGAATTTTGGATGAGACACAATCTCAGGAGATGCTCAGGAAGGTTCCAAAAAGCCACACACTGAATTGAACCTCTGGAGCTCTTGCACCTCCCAGGGATCGGTGTGGTCCAGCCTCTGCGGCTGCAATTCCTCATGCAGCACGTTCACAAACCCACCTCACCACCCGTTCAAGCCAAGGAGTTGAGGCACTGCCTCTGGCAGAGGGACAGGCTACAGCACTGGGACGGTAACACCTGAAGCCACCGCATCTGGATGCACCAGCCCTTGCCTTCAAGAGCCAAAGAAACCAGCACGTGCACGTGTTTTAAGTTGCTTCTTATGAACATTTCCCAAATAACCACGTTTTGTTCAGTACGGGAAGGTACCACTTCTATTGCACGTTAGATTTTCATTCTCCTGAGTCACACGTGTGGCTCAAGACTGTACACAGGGAAAATAAATGTATTTCAGCAGAAATTTTAGCCTTGATCTCAGGACCACGGTCTCACAGCATCCCTGCCCTGCTCTGTGCCTCCCCATTTCGTGCAGATCCAGCCTGAATCCCAATGTTTACATATGCTTCTACAAATGCTATGCTTCTCAGAGAGGGTCTGGCATATGCTTGGAGTCTTGCTGCAGAAATCAGGCTAGGCAGCTCTAAATGGCACAGGAGCTTACAAAGGGCATGACTGCACCTTAAAAGCACGCGACTAACCACGAGAGTCATTCAGTTCAGAGAAGAGGTTGGTATTTAGGCTGCAGATGGAGAAAAATTATGTCAAGAGCATGGTTCAAACCACTGCTGTTTAAATAACCTCCTCCAGGCAGCTTTGGTAAACATAATGCCATAAAGGAGCCCTTCTGCTGCCCACGGAGAGCCTGAAGTCGGTCATCTGGACTCCTCTGCTCGTGCTTTTGACCACCCTGCTCCTCCCGTAACGGGGAGATGCTCAGAGGGAACAAAGCCTGGCTGGTACTCTTGAATCAGAAATATGCTGCTGTAAACCCCAGAGAGGATTCCTCAACAGCTCAGTGATGCCATGAATCGAGGCTCAGGTTTTACACAAAACAGGCAATAACCTTTAAGTGATGCTTAGCCTTCCCCTGCTCCCATCCCTCTATTTCTCTTCCCAGTCCTTAGCAGAAGGAGCAACATCCCTGACCAGCTCTGCAAGCAGACCTGTCAGCATGCGCTGGACCCCATAAAACACAGCCTTGGTCTCATTAGCTCCAGCATATCATTATTATTTTAATTGGCCAGACTTGCATGCCTGAAGTACCTTTATTTGATTACACTTGTTCCCACCAGCGCCAGACGTGGCAGCCTGGTTTAACAGGTACAGCACTGAATTTACGAGCGGCCAACGCCAGCCTTAGCCCCACGCAGCCTTTTTCATTACGGTCTCACTCGCCTGAACCGTCTGAAAATATTTCCTGTTGATCCAAAATTTCTTGTGGCCTGGAGTGATGCTGCAGAAGGGAGGTAAGGGAAATCTTCAGGCTCCGAGTCGTAAACACAGGCAGGTTAAAATGCAGAGCTGGCAAGCTTGCTGCACGCCTGCCCCATCCTGGAGGTCTCTACCTTTGCTCCAAGCCATCCTGCGCTAGAAACAGCCGGCGGGGATAAGGGAGACTCCTGAGCACACAGCTTGCAGCAGAAACCCGCCTTGATCTTTGCAAGTCAGAGCCCAAATCGAACTGGATTGAACTGCCTGATGGTATTAAACAACCTTCCCAGCTTGTGCGTGCCCCACGTGTGCAGCACACGGTTGGGAAACCTCAGCAGTGCTGAGCTGGTGCCTAAGGGGATGGAAGGGAGTTTAAGGGGGAGTGTTAAGAGCCCACGCAGGGGAAAACATGGTTTAAAGGCCAGTAGCTTGGTCAACTCATTACTCTACATTTGTAAAACAGAAGAGTAAAAGGGATCTCCATGCTCGCTTCTGCAAATTAGAGGGAGGCAGGACCCGCTCCTGGAAGCGCTGGCACTGCGGATGCATCCTTTGTTACCTGCGGCGCCTAAGGAGGCTTCAGCACCTCTCTGGAGCACATCGGTTGTTACTAGGGCTTATTTTGGGGAATAATGGTAGGGCAGATATCAGACAACACTGCACTCTTTCTGTCCATAAAACTGCACTTGGACAAGCAAAGGCTGTTCGTGCTTGTAGCCTAAAAATCATGGCAGACGCCTCAGCTCAAAACAGGCTGTACGCAGGCAAAAGCTTCAACTTCTTTTCCCCAGGCAGGTGACTGTGGGCTGTTCAATGCACTAAACGGGCTGGAGGGAAGACTGAGCACCCCCTCAGCACCAACCAGTTTCAAACTAGTGAGCCTAAATCTAGATTTCTAAACCTACACTAAGGGATTGAACTAACAGCATCCCAATTTTTGAAAGCACTACAAACCCACTGTCTTCCATAACTGAAGTAAACACCACGGCCAGGGTCTATTTTAGAGCATATTATTCAGTTTTAATACTTTCCAAGACTGGTTTTCTTTCTTTTCAATCGCAACTCCACCACCTTTGGGATTAGTGATTTTATTTTACGCTGGGATATTAAGAGTAGGCAGCCAGCCCTTTTTTTCTTTTCTTTTTTTTTTTTTTTTCCAGCCAGTATTCAGAAGGAATAGATTAAATCATTAAATACACACAAGCACAGGAAACACTGGGAACTCTTAGCCATTATCCTATGAAGAGAATGCCAATGCAAACACTGTAATAAAATATTCTTCACTGAAATCAACACTAATTTTCTGAGGCAATCAAATCCATCCCCATGATCCCTCCTCCTAGGGAAAACAGCCAGCACAGCTAAATTCAGATCTGTGTGGCTCCATGCTTAATTTTGGCTCAGACATGCTGAAAATCAATGACTCCAGCAAGGTTTGCTAAGGAAAAATTCCCAACAGGCGATGTTTGCTACAGCATGTGGCACCTCTCCCGACACAGCAGCAAAGAATATGATGCTGCATTGATCTGAAGCTCCAGGAAGGCTGGAGATCCAAGCTACAAACTCGTTGAGGCCACCTTGACCACTAATTGGAGATGGCTGCATGTTGTTCAAGGGGCTGGTCTCCAAAGAGAGCTCAGTCCTGAGAAGCACCTCCAAATGCTCCACCAGCAGCTCAAAACCAGCACCAAGCCTTTCACGCCTCCTCCTGCCTAGTCGATCCGCAGAGGGGAAGAAGGATGCGCTGTTAGAAAGGGCTAGAGCAGGTTTGATCAATAAGCCAGCCAGCATCAAAGGAGCAGGAGAGGACACACGTCATAGAATCATAGAATGGTTTGGGTTTTGTGTTGGAAGGGACCTTTAAAGGCCATCTAGTCCAACCCCCTGCAGTGAGCAGGGACATCTTCACCTACATCAGGTTGCTCAGAGCCCCGTCCAACCTGGCCTTGAATGTTTCCAGGGATGGGGCATCCACCTCCTCTCTGGGTAACCTGTGCCAGAAACATCCTTCTCCAGCTACCTGCAATTTGTGGATTGTCCACGCCAAGGGTTGTGCTCATTTTTCACACAACACCCACTCCTGTTTCCAGAAACCTGTCGGTACCTCTCTGTGACATCTCTTAAATCTTCTATGGTAAGACAATGAATAAATGTTCCAGCCAGGTATTTTACAGTGGGTGCATACCCTCCATGATTTCTTTAAGGATCTTGTAGCATGCTGCAGATAGTGGACATCAACACTTGAGAAATACTTAAAAGCTCCTCCCTACTGCATGAAGAGCTACCCAAACAAAGCCACAAGAAACAAGCAAAACCAAGACATTTCTCTCTCAGACGTGACCAGATAAAATTTTAATCAAGTCGGCTGCAAAACCACAGTTCAACTCATAATGATCTTACCAGTCTGGAGAGGATCAGTAGACATGAAGGCGGCCCACGATCTGCCAACGCAGGTATTGTAGGACAGACATTACCAGGATCCATTCTCTGGTCACAGTGCTAACAGGCAGAGCCACATCTGTCTCTCCAAAAGAAAGTGGTTGCACCTAAAATACCTGTTGGGAATGATCCCTGGAGCATGATAACTCTTGAACGAGAACCAGGAACCAGGGGAGTCAGTGCTAGCTGGCCCAGGCATCTCTGCTTATATTCAGCTTCATAGGGAAAAAAAAAAACGAAACCAAACCCTCTGTTTTCTGCGCCCTCTAAGGTGTCCTTGGCTTCACACATTAATACATCCTCCAGCATGACTGGGGCCACACAACTCCCATTCTTGTAAGACTAATTTCTACTCAGAGTCACCCAGGAGAAAACACCCTAATGTTTCTGATGTTCTCTGGAAGATGCCAGAAATGCTGCTTTTCACAAGAATCAGGGTTCAGGATGTTTCATAAGCAGAACAAAGCCCAGCTTATTCTAAGTTTAGTAAACAGTAAAGGACTTGCAAAAGGAACGATTATGAGAAGCAACGACACGTTCACCTGCCAGACACAGAGATGCACCGGGCAAGTAACCTCTGCAACGGGACTTGCTCCCTCACCCTTTCAAGCCACCTCAAAAGAACTTTTGGTTGGTGGCAGAGCAGCTTTGGGACAGCGCAGGTTGGGTTTTTTTTTTATCCAAACCTTTCAGCTGCATGTGACACCCAGGGAAGAGACCACTTTCTGGTCCAGCTCTGAGCGACAGAAGAACAGCATCACTTTGGTCACGCTAAAGGGGGTCTTGCTCCAAGTCCACACAACTCAGTGGGGTTTTGCCCTACCTTTGGATCAAGCTGGTTGAAATCCTGCTTCTACCGAGGTTGTAGAGATCTTTGGTTTGGGATGGAGACGTGACACTCCCCTGGCATGCCCTGTGTGCAGCTCTAACCTACTGAGGAATGCAGTGCCCCATAGGTTAGCACCTATAGTATATGCTGGAGCATGGGGCCACATGGCCTCTTGCCCGACAGCTCCAAAACGCTGGTACATCAGCACCGCTCCGCTGCATGGACGTACCAGCCCTGTCAGATCAGCACAGGAGACCCTTAGTGCTTTTACAACATACCCAGCCTTTTTATAGCTTGACACCCCAAACTCCCACAGAGCAGCAATGGGCGACGGTCCCTTGGCCGTGCAGCAAAAGCTGCGTCATCAGGCTCAGAAACAGCCAAGCACCGCCGTGACGGAGGCTGAATCATTTCTCCTTTCTGTATCCATGGCACAGGATCAATTAACCTTTGCTGTGGCTCCTCCTGTGAATCACTTAAGAGAGGTAACAGTTAAACTGCTTCATAGGAAGCGGTTTTAAAAATGCCCTGCTCTGCATAAGATGAGAGAGTTTGCCACAGAGAAGGGGGAAAAAATTCAAGCATGTTCAGCATCTTATGGATTAATCCTAGGCCTAGAGCCAGGATAATTACTGCCAGAAGGAATAAAAGTAACATAAATATAGGTTAACACACAAAGGATCCTGTTTGCAACGTTTTATACATCACCAGCTCAAAAGCGGATTTGTAAATTTAATTATAGAAAGATTATAAAAGCAGGTAATACCCAAAGGGTCGTAAAAATAATTTTATTATAGTGATGAGAACAAAACAAAAAATAGAACCCAAACATCTTAAATTAAGTAGGGCAGCCAGTAGGTCTCTTGAAGACCTTCCACAGGATTCAGACCAGACTGCTCGCCGGGAATGCGCACGCAGCATCTGCCACAATCTTCCAGAAATGCCCTTTCGAAGGGAGAAGTAGTAAGTCACTCTGACAGCCCTGCAACCTTCCACCACTGATTTACTTAAAAACATCTTAGTTTTTTATAGAAGGTACTCCCATGGTGGCTGGAATGGTCAAAGCCACGTTAAGATGGAAGAGGACACTTCCAAATCCACCTTTTCTGCCCGGGTGGTGTGAAATCCCTGACTATGCTGGTTCCCATCAGGATTAATGTCACTTCTCTGTCAAAAACAGCTTGGGGGGAGGAGAATTCATTAAACATGATCGTGAGGGATTTGGGTTCTACCCCACGACTGCTCTGAGCAAGAAAACGGCAGTAGCATTGGCTATCCAAGCAACTCAGCTCAGAAAAGCAAGAATATTCTCTGTCGTCCAGGCTGCAAGAGTGCATCCTCCACACTGCTAAAAATTGTCAGAAATGCACATATATTTCCAAATGTCTACACACGCTAATTCACTCTTACATAGGTAATCCTCTAGATGATCTGAAAAAAAAAAAAAAAAACCAACAACCCATCCCAGTGAACCCAGTGCAATATTTAGGTTATTTATTGTATTCATCCTTTATCATCTTTCTGTTTGCCCTCTCTCCCTTCTAGCAATGCTGCAGCATTTTTAACTTGTGGTGCTGTCCACACTCTTTAAGAAAAATGAAATAATACTACGAGGTATGTATAAAAGGGTGAAGGCAAAGGGCAGGAACAGAGATGAGGGTTCAATTCCGGGATGTCTTGGGCTTCCCACTAAAATACAGATACCCTTAAGAACTTGAAATTTTAATTCTTGACCTATAAAACACATTTTTGGTGTATAAAGTGTATTTCTGACCTACCCAGTACTTTCTAGTCCAGAAGCCACTTCCTGAAAGGGACTAATCTGGGTGCTAACCTCACATGGCTCTGAACAAGCTTTTGTCAGTCCAGCAAAACACGCTGTTATTTTCAAACGTGTCGCCTGCGTATTTAAAAGAGATGATGTGCTTAAATGCTCCCGCGATGCCCGGTGTGTGGAAGCGTGGAAGGAGAAAACGTTCTCAGCGTGCTGCCAACACTGACTGCCTGTAAAAAGGCACTTCAAAGGATCACAGACAATTTCTTAAGCCTGCAAATACATGTTTATTAGGAAGAAGTGTTACGGTTTTACAAACTCATCACGCATCAAACACAGTGCTTTAAAAAAAACCAAAGCAAAACAAAACAAACAAAGCTCAGGACTGACCATTGAAACTTTCCACTTTGCTGGAAAACAGTACCGTGACCCTCCTCTTTGCCTTGGTTAGCAATATTTCTGCTCTTTTAATCTTGTTTCGCACCAGTTGTTTTCGTGCACTACGATCCACGCTGGACACTGCCAGGCCTTTTGTATGCAAATTTGTTCAAGAGTTTGAAGATCTACATACAAGTCCCGCTTGGCTGTTTGTGAGAACGCGGTTCAAATATACATAGTTTGACTAAGTGTGTAGAGAGCATATAAAATAGCACGAGCATGATAATGATCCATATGCCTTTGAAAGCCATATACCACGAAGTAGCGACATTATGTATATGGCACAGGATGAAATGGGATGCAGTAATGGAAATGCAAATTGAATCTCGGTATCGAGTAAGTACCTCTAAATCAGAGGCTACACAACACAACTTGTTTTGTGGAACAAGTTGTAAGAAGCCCAGTCCCCTGAGACGTGTAAAACTGGATTAAGACATGAACTTCAAAACCAGTATGATGCGGAATAATCCTATGCTGGCAGAAAGGGATCAAAGTTAATTTCTCTGACTTGCGTAATCTTCTGCGGAGATTTCTGAACTCTGGATGCACACCAGGCTGTAAGTTAAAAGCCTTTCTCTTTTATAAGGTTCAGCAGTGGCTAACTGAAAACAGAGCAAGTTAAGTATCCCAGAGAGCAGAGTTATTTTTAACAAGCTTTTAGAAAGGAATTCTATGGCTGGGGACAGCAGGTCTGAAGTGAAGGAAAAGCATCATTACACAGGTTTGTCCACTTGGGTTACTGGGAGGATATCATCAACCAAACAAAATCACATCGCATCTGATCTCAGTCCAGAAATCCCAGGATACTTTTATGTTTACTTTATTTTATTTTTTTTTTTTTAATTTTACTTTTTTTCCCTAACCTGGCTCATACAATCCCCGAAACGCAGCTCATGACAACCCTCACACTGCCCTGGCAGAGGACCGCGAGTGCTCAGGCAGAGGATTTAGCGCTCTGCTGAACAGGGACAGACCTGAGCACAGGAGGAAATTAAACGCACGCTTCAGTTCTCTGGCCAAGGGGTGAAAACCTGGTGATACCGAAGCCAGCAGCAAAGCTCCCCGCAGGGCTACGTGGGGTTTGGGACCTCACCTGAGGCTTCGCAACCTTTAGCATCGTGAGATCACGCCGTTCCAGCACATGCTGCTTCAGCCTCGCCTGCTAAACACAGGAGAGAGATTTTCCTCTTCCCTGCCATTCACAGCATAGCAGAAATCTTGCTAAACCTCAGGCTAAGGTGAGCTCCAGCTGACGCAGCACTGTTGCTGAAGTAAATCCCCAACATCCCAGTATCTTTCCTGGAAGTTGGTTTCTTTGCTAAAAGCAGCTGCATTTGGTCCACGTGGGTATCACGGTTTTCATCGCACTTCTGACATCAATCGAGTTTGAACAACTCCTCAGGCAAAGCTTCCCCCTTCCCTTACTGCTCTCTGTGGCAGCTCCTCCAGGTCTTTTGCTGCCCTGGAATGATTTCATTTGCTCTGCACACAGACAGCATTATACGTGTTTATATGCATAGATACACCTCACCTGGATCTGCTGCGCTGACTTAGAATTAGAGCAACTTAAAAAAACCCCAACCAACCGAACAACAAAAAAATCCAACTCCTTCCCAACATGAAATGAAACACATTGATCCAAGCACTGGAACATCTCACCACCCATAAAAACCTTTCAGACCTAAAAAGAAAAGAAAAGAAAAGAATTAAATAAACAGTAATGCTCAAACTTTAATTAATGCACTGTCAAGCAATTAAAGATTAAATGAAATAAAAATTAAAATAATGCTTTAGACCTACAGGAACTGAACCACTTGACAAAAAACTGTTCTTAAGTACTACAGGAATTTTTTTCTACTCGGTGTAGTCTCATGTTCCCATTTATGGGAGGAAAAAATTCAGCAGAACTGGAAAAATATAGTATTTTCTTGACAAAATAAAACCAGAGGAATTCCTGGCATTCCAACAATACTTGTAGGGGTTTGGCTTTACATTCAGATGTACTATTTTGGAGTGGAATACAACCAAGAAGAGATGAGTTCCAGATCTGTCAGCAAGAAGCACAGTCCCCTCAGAAGGTACAACTGCAGCCTCCCAGGGCTCCCATCCCAAACCATCCTGTCATTGTCACGTAAAGCTTTCCACATGGCTCCCTGACCCTGGAAAGCCCAAACTGTTTAAGGACATCTGCAACTGTGGCTTTTGTGGAGATGGCCTTGTACAGAAGAAAAAAATTAAATCCCTCGCAGCGACTGGCAGAGGTCTCCCTTGGCAAAGGCAGGATGCGGGTTGATGGGTTTGATTAAAGTACGTATTGACACACATCCCCCTTGCTAGGACTACTGGCCACACGGCTTAGATCCAGGAAATCAGCCTACCATCTTCCCTGCGGCCTGGCCAACCCGTCCTGCTGCAGCAGGGGCAAGTTTTGCAGCTTTCAGTGGGATATCGCAGGTTACGCACTTGGGGAAAGAAATCTGAAAAGCACCTGAGGCTGTTCAGAGATCAGCTCCTGCTGATGGGGCGGTAGAGATCATCCCATCGAACATCGGCTGTCAGAGAATCACTAAATCATTTAGGTTGGAGAAGACCTTTAAGATCATCAAGTTCAACCATTAACCTCACACGCCAAGGCCACCACTAAACCCTGTGCCTAAGCATCACGTCTGTTAAACCCCTCCAGGGATGGAGACTCAACCGCTGCCCTGGGCAGCCTGTTCCAACGCTTGACAACCCTTTCAGTGAAGAAATTTTTCCTAATATCCAATCTAAACCTCCCCTGGTGCAACTCGAGGCCATCTCCTCTTGTCCTATTGCTTGTTACTGGGAGAAGAGACTTGAGGTAGTTGCAGAGAGGTGGGTATCCTGTCAAAATTGGGAGTCAAAGGAGGGACAGGATCACTAGGAGAGGACACGTTGTGGTGTCAGTGCTGTCGACTGAGAGAGACACCAAAGGCAAGTAGCTCAGACTGGACACCTAACTTCTAGATATATGAAGTCAGCTGGAAGAAAAAAATCCCACCAGAGTAAAGTAACCACCCCAAAGCCTTTAAAAAAATATTGTACAGGCAAGTGCAAATAGATTAGCAACTATACCTTATACTGGGACAGGAATGGGGATATTTAGCTTGGGATGAGATATCCTTCCACATGGTAGTTGTGCTGGTAAAAGGATACTGCTAACTGGTAAACCCAGAAGTACTCCAGAAAAAACTGTTTACTTTCAAGTGTAAATCCACTCTTACACTGTCACCTAAAAAATACCTTGTTGGATAAAAGGCACAAAAAAAAGTATTAAAAAGGCTAGATCACATCAACCAACCATTAGCCATAAGCAGATACATTATATCATACACTTTGCTCTGTTAAATACTAATTTAAGTGGACACATTTAAAAAGACATACTTACATTATGAATAAGCACTTTTTGTTAGAAGAGAGCAACTCCTGTTAGTCAGTAAGAAAGGAACAGCTACAGAGGAGAGCAGAATGAGGCATCTCATGCAAGGAGCAGTCCAAGAATGAGAAAAAGATATGGTACAGTAAGCTGATACATACAGTTTTGTGGTATGGACAAAAAAATTCTCACGTGTATATACCTACACGTATTCAGTGCAACTCTTCCAAATTCATTCATTCTGAAAGGACTTCTTTATTTTTTTTTTTTTTAATCTTGAATTGCAAGCTACCTAATATGATATATTGCTGTCCTGCAGAATTGTAAGATTGTTCAGTTTGAAAACATTACTTTAGTGAGTATCGAGTAACACTATGCTAAAATACACACTCTATCTGAAGCGAAGGCTGATTTAGCTGCAACTCAAACCAGACAGCGTTAGCTGCACGCGTCTATCACTTCAAAATGTGAAGAAAGTTCTTTCAAAAGCTTCACACACACACACACCCTAAATATATCTTGTGCCAAAACACAGCAAATACTCTACAAAATGATGAACCAGTCTGCAAAGCTTTTTTTTTTTTTTTTCTTCCTTCTTAAACTCCAGCTTCAAAAGTACTTGTGTGTACTCTCAGACATGCACTCAGCTATGAAGTGAAGGACCAACCTAAGCACATGCCTACCTTGTTTCCTCCGCTGTTGTTAATTTACAGACAAATTTGCTGTCTATAAAACTTGGTATCATTCTTAGTCACGTGGGTTTTTGCTTGGTAAAACGCTGCCTAACCACCCGTCTGTTCCTGAAGCACTGGCTTTTGGGGGAGTTACAGGATACCCAGGACTATATGTAAAAGTCAACCCCGCAGAAAAGTAAAGAGAAGCTGTGTAAACAAGCAGAAGTTGTGTCCGAAGACACAGAAGAATGACAGCACAACAGAAGCCTTTCTTTTTTCTCATTACCATTTTGTTGGAAGTTTTTCAGGGCGACGATCTCCTACAGCACCTTCTCTGATGGAATCAGATGATGTCAAAATAACCCCAGCTCAGCTTTAACGCTTCATGTCTTTCGCTTAAGCTAAAAATAAAGATACACACGGATGATTATGAAATGGCAGACACAAGAAACTGAAATTAATGCTTTGTTTCCCGATTCTGGATTACCATGAATGGTGGGAAAAGAAAAAAAAAAAAAAAAAATCAAGAGACAAAAAAGCTTTATCTTAAATGATGAATATAATGTATGTACATTGAAAAACATATAGAAACAATAAACGGCTCATCAAAAACACATAATGGAAATAAGTAAAAAAATGCGTTGTTTCCAACAGATGATCAAAACTAACAGACATCTCCTTACGTTTATGGGAAACACGTTTGCTGTGGTGTATTCCTGTTTTAGGATAAAGGCATTTCACCAGTTACGCAGCTGCAATTAAGATCATCTCAGCCACAAACAACAGCATCGGCGGGGATTATTAATGGCTTATTTGTCATACTGAATTACCTGTCCTATGTGTGTGCAGAAGTACCGGCTTAAACACTCAAAACAAACTGCCTCCAAGAAAAGTCATCTTTATTTTCATTGTCCTCAATTTCACACCCAGGCCAGCAACATATAACGTATGCGTGTCAGCATGCAGCCAGCAGTTTGAGGAATCCACCCTGACACGACAAGAACTAATCCTATTATTTCCTTAACAGCATCTGAATAGGCATTTTCCAAGTACTGCTTCTTATTGTAAATTTAACCCATGTGTTAATTCTCTTACTGAGATCTCAAGCTGCTTTCTCTAGAATCGGGGATTTAGGAGAATAAAATCCCTTCTATTCAATTTCGTACTTAAGAGACAAACCTTTCAAAATTAAACGGGGGCTTGCAGACTGCCTTAAAAACATCGCTTGTCTTTCCAAGGCAGTGGAAAATAACTCTAAAGCCCATTTTAGCACATAGAAAATAAGGTTTTAACACATCTTAAGTTTAAACCTGACAGCAGTTTGGGGAGCTGCCTCTAAATAAGAATCAGGACTGCAGAAATACATCACGGAAAAGATTTTCAGAATGATTTTAATGGCAATTTGACAAATGAACAACCAAGGAACGCTCCATTAGAGTAAATTATTTCCTACGATTGCAATAAACCTCAGTATTCAAAGGTCATCAAGTGGGAAAAAGATTTGGGCAGAACAGACTCCTCGCAGTCACTTCCCTTGGCTGAAGAAATTTTTGAGCACATCGTGCTCAGGGGAGTTTCCCTTTCTGTAATCAAATCTTAAAATATGAAGCACAGTGAAAACAAACATCTTATTCTGCACACACACACACTTTCTATGCTTTCCAGCAAAGCCACAACAGCAGATTTGCTGTGGGTACGCAGGAACTTATAGGTAGCGTATTAAATATTGATTAAAAATAAATCCAAATAATTAGGCTTAAATTTTAATACCCATGTACATTTCTCTATAATTCATCATGAACGGAATTTTATAAGGTTCCACAAGAGGCTCTGGGTTTAATTTTAATTATGCATTTATTACATAATTCACAAAATTCAGTAATGTGCAATGAGTCTCCCAGCCATTCAAGTGAGTAACGAGATTTATCAGCCCAGTTTGTCACACAACAAACAGGATTCAGAGCAGTTATAAAGGCGGGTGATGAAAGATACATGGAGGGAGGGAAGAACCAGCAGCAGCTTTATTTCCATGTAATAATGCTAATAATATGCAAATAATTCCCCATCTTAATGAATACTTCAGATGAATGCCACGTTCAAAACGGAGATTGCACTCTGAAAGCTCGCAGTGAAAGAGGAAACACGGCAGCTCAGCTGCTGGGAGTTTTCAGAGCTCTTCTGAAGCCACGAGGTTACAACTGCGGGTACCACTGAGCATCCCTCCATCCCCACCGGCCTGAAGTGATGCTGTCACGTAGCAAAAGATAATCTAAGGTCCCCAAGCTCCTTACGTCCTGTTTTTTAAAAAGTGACAATCACATCAAAAACACCTTAAAAATGTGTGTCGTTTTCAAAATACGCAGAGATTCACCTGCACCTCTCGGGATCTAAACCTGGCCTCTGGAGCACAGCTCTCAGGGTGAGTACAAGAGGATGTTAAATGCCCAAACCTTCAGTGGACTGGGACTTGCTCTCCTAAATACTTCTGGTGACTTTTCAAATTTGTATTTGGAAGTTTCTCCCAAATCTCTGCCATTACTAGAAGGCTGAATCTTGCTGTCCTTCAGTGAACATTTTAACTAACTTCTTTTGCAAACCTCCTCCCTTTCAGCAGGTATCATCCTCCCCACAAGAGTGGGCAAATGCTCAGAAGTAGGCACTATCAGCTATTACAACACCCTTGGGCTACCTTGCTTTTGCATGCTGTTCTCTTCCCCAATTAATTTATCCTCAAACATCTTCTGGGAACTCAAATATGTAAGACTTAAGACTTCCAACTTGCTCGCAAAGCAAAACCACCCCCCGTCTGCAACATCCCTTCCCATGTTCTCACTCGAAACTCACTTTTTTCACTCCTGCTTATAGGCACCCATTTCATTCAGCTTCCCACTTCCACACGTGTCCTCTCCCATTTCCACTCTACCTCTGCTTTCAACAAACCCTTAGGAGAAACACAGACCTTCAGGGTGCCTCCTCTCTCTGCTCTCTAACACCCAAGTCAAGGCTCAGGCCTAATGTCCATTATTAGAGACACTCAGGGACAACACAACCTTGTGTTCTTAAGCTGAGACTCTTCACGTCTATCCACAGAGTGATCCAAATTTACTTGCCTTCTTAATACGCCAGACACACAAATTATTGTCACTGCAAAGTCCCTTCGGAGTTTATCAGAAACATTAACCTTCAGAATCATGTTTTTTCTCATACCTCCACCAATTCAATGGGACTTCAGAAATAGAAAATCGTGAATGCTTTGCTCCAACTGGATGGTGGACTCCTCACCCGCCACAGAGACAAGGTGTCAGCTTGAATCCTTGAGCGAGGGGCTTTTGCTCCCACCTCTTACAGAAAGCCAGCTTTCTTATAATTGGAACTGATGGCACTCCAAAAATGCCTTAATCAGAGGATTTTAAAATATATAACCATACATGGGGGGGTGTGGTGCTTCTTACTTCTTGATTTTCAGCATTTCAGATTCATCCTCTCCAGTTGGTTTTTTGCAGCTAGAGTCAGAAGTGCACACGTACATTTCTTAACTACAAACCGAGGGTTTTTTTTTTCTCAGGTGATCACCACGTACTGGCAGCGGGAGCTCTAAAAGGAAGCACAAATGCTCTCCCAAATAATAACATTCACAGTCAGTAGCTCTATCTTCCTGTACGGCTGCTGAATCAGCTACCCCACCCTCCACAACACTCACCCACAGTTTTCTTTCCCCTTGTTCAATGAAGGACATGACGAGCATAGATGAGTTCTAAGGTTGCTACATGGGTATCCCCTTCTGAAAATCCCAATATATATCTATTTTAATGCGTGTTTACATTTATATATTATATCCATCTATATGTATGTATTTACACATATATCATACATATTTCTCTATGTATTCATCTCTATATATCCCATTTTACATTTATTCACGTGAAGTTTAATCTGACATGGCAACTCTAGTTTTAAGTACACAACATCACCTTTGTTTTTCCCCTAACAGTTGCATTTGCTACGCTACAGCTTGGAGGCAGCCACACAGTAAAAGAACAAGCTGGCAAGCGTAAGCTTTGGTTGTCACACAATTGTTTTAACCTTTTCAATTGCTTTCTTATGGACAGATAACTTATCTGACCACATTGTGTGTATGCCACATATGACACAGGAGAAGCAATCTTAAAGATAATTTGTGTTTATAGAGGTTTTACAGAGCTAGAGGGATGAGACACTGAGTTCCCATGGAAGATACAGGCTTAAAAACCGTTTGAGCCCACCAAAGATCATGCTGATGCTGAATGGAGGTGGTGGACCCTTCTCCTCTCTCACCCTTGGGGAAAGACTACAAAGTGTGAACCTCTCCTTTCCTGAAGAATCTGCACAGAAGCCCTATAAATGACAGCAAAACCTTCCAAAGGCCTGCAAAACCCTCCCGGGGTCCAGAGCAGCCGACCGTGAGACACAAGCCCCCAGGATGCCAGGCTTCATTAGGTCTGGCACTCACAGCACTGCTCATGAGACATCCAAACTGGAAGACGACAAAACAAGCCTTTACCAACCTCCCCCCTCCGCAATCTTCAGCTCCAAATGTTATCATATGACTTCACTGTGAAATCGCTGGCCCTTCAAATAATTTGCTTCTTCTGACCTCCAACGCAGAGGGCAATCTGCTGCTTTCACCATGAGGTGAGACCAGCAGAGATGGGATTTTTTTCAACACCTGATCCAGCACCAGCAGAGCTCCCTGCTCACTGAATGCACAGTACACTTTCTGAACTAAAAAACCCCCTCATCTTTCACTTAAAGGATGCCTTTAGACACCAGATGACAACGTCGTGTTCCCAGATATTTACTGCAAAATACCAAAGCTGCTGTAGGAAAGAAGAAATTCTGAGGCATGAAAGACCCAAAGATCGTACTGCACCCACTGAAATGCATCGTTTACAAAATAAAGGTTGTAAATTTGACTGTCCTCATAACCCAGGCAGCAACCAGTCTATCAGTCAGCAGAATTACTCTGGAAAGATATCGTCTGAGATAAGTCACTGTTCCTCTCCCATGTATGTCATGGGCAACACAAGGGTGAAGAAGAGGTGCCTCTGAAACAGTCTGATCTAGGAAAAAACACAGCACTGACAACTAGAGCACCATGAAATTCTTCAGACTCCCAGCGATATCACAGATTTCTGATAACCCATGAAGCCCTTGATTCTTCCCCAAATCACTGCTGAGTAGATCCAAGCAAAGGAAAACAAGCAGGAACAAGTCACGCAGCCAGTCTTGAAGGGACCGTTTGAACCCGTTCATTGATCAGAGAACCCAAATAAAATAGAGGAAGGAAGATGGACAAATAAGCAACCAGAGCAGCACATCTAAGCTACCAGGTGAGGGGAACATCACTTAATAAGGCAGTTTTGTGGGCAGCACCAGAGCTGGAAACCTTTATTCTGGCCTCTACAATCACCACTCGAAGCACTCTGTTGACACAACAGAACATGGCTCAATTTCAAGCACCGTTGAGGTCGAGTAATTTCAAACATCTTTTAATGTTTGTAGATAGTCCAGAGGGAAGTTGGCTGAAAAGATCTCCAAGGCAGCCACGTGAAAATAGATACAAAGCCCTTCAAATTATTACAGTGCCAGGCAGGAGGCAGGAACGAAGACTGAAGAGGGAAAGGGGGAAAGGTGAAGATCCAGACTTCCAGCTAAACTGCTTAAAGCATTTATTTATGTCCAGTGCCTCCATTACAAATTTATAGTATGCCCTGGGGAGCAGTAACAGACCAATTCCATCAACCCAAATTGGTACTTCAAAAGTAAGATTTTAAAGTGTAATCTGTAATCTTCTTTCATCTCACGGTATGAATACTCTCGTTAGACGGAGGTCATTCTTTTCTTCTAGGTGGCAAAAATGTTGCATGAGAAATCAGACAAGACATTAATATAGCTGGACTTAACCAGAATATTACACACTAAGGCACTGGTGCTTTTAATGAAAATCTGGGAAGGACTGCTGATAAACACAGATTACAAACAAAGCATGTCAAGGAAAACAGGCAAACAGATCCATCTACAGAGCTTCAGCTAAATTCATAAGGTCAATGGAGAGCCCTTTGAAAGTCTTAATTAAACCAAATTAGCTGCTTAGTGTTAGTTGTTAGTATTACAGCATCTTCTGTAGGGTGATCCAGCAGCAGGACTACCTTGCGCTGAGTGGTGGTCGAGCACATTAGATATGGGGAGAAACGTGGGGAAACAAGGGATGGGAATGTAAAGGACCTCCACCACATCAGAATCTTCTAAATCCAATTCAGGTCTCAAAACAGCTTGCTGGGATAACCAGAAGTAATCTGAGAGGAGCAAAAGGGCCTTTCAGATACTGCTGGTTGCTCAATTCTTACTATTTTTCTCCAGTTCACAAGCACTACCTTGCTGCCTAGGTCAAGCCAGCATCCCAGATAGGAATTTCAGGATAACAAACAATAGTAACAGAACAATGCTTATGGTTTTGTGGTGTTTTTTTGTCACTCATATCATGAGGATTCAGAATTAGGAAATCTGTCTTGAGAACTCCCAAGGAAATGCAACATGAATTCCCTGCACCTATTTCTGGATGTGCTAATAAAAAAAACAGGGCTCCCCTGAAAAAGTGTCTCTGAATGCCACCAATTCATCACTCCCGCTCCGGTCTGTGCCCCTGAAGTGAGCCAAGCAATAAAGGATGCCACAGAGAACAGCAACACACACCTCCTGCAACAAGGCAACACACTTGAGGCTGCAGAATCTGCATTCTATAGGGATAAAAGCTACACAGATTTTGCATCTCTGACCTCTCCTGTCCTCGTAACTCGGTGCATGAACTGGATTACCCACCACACCAGCAGCTGGCTTCTTAGGACAGGAGAATTTAAATCTGGCAGTAAAGGGAAAACAACAAGGGCCAGAAATGGCCCAGAAACCCTGAGCCATGCACAAAGCATATAGATGATGAATGCAGACTCTTCAGTCTTCCTCTGGACGAGCAGCAAGGCTCTACTACTGCCTGAAGCTTTTTATCAGTGCTTAGCAGTGGTAACACTCTTGGAGGTTAAAACAAATGTAAATGTTAATGAACCAACACCCACACCACTCCTGCCATGTATGGAGATGGCTCAGCTTTCATGATGAGAAAATAAAATGCAGCAGGACTGTCAGATTTGCTCTAGAGCCAGTGATGGGGACGAGTGTGCAGCTTCAACCTGAGCCTTCGGATGGCTGGTCTGCAGATTTGTCTGCTTCAGACATCTCTCGCTACATCTACTCCTTCTGAGCACCTCTGACAGCTTCTAGAGTTTCAGAGGAAAGCAAAGTTAAACCTCCTACCCATTTGCAGCAACATAATTACCATGCTTTCTTCAGATGATTCACCCCTTGTATAGATCCACATGGCTACCCCTAACAGCACCAGGGTGGTTTACTTTTTTATTTAAGTTAAAACCACTCTCCTAGCACTGTACGGCACTAAGTTTTATGAGTATTCAATGGGTGAAGAATGAAAAAGGGGTGAATTTGACAGCAAAAACCCTCTACCACATCACCTTACACAGGAGGGACAGCTTCAGAGGCTGCTGCATCTAACGAGTACCAGCGCTGCTGAAGATACTCCTCCTACACCTGTGCCAATACGTAAATATCTGATGCCAAAACCATTTCCTAAAGGAAGATTTTCCTATGTGCAGCCAGAGAGAGCACAAGCTACTCCACCAAGGCCCTATTAATTTCCCATTTGCTCATACCCTGCAGAGGTAAGGAGTAAATCAGGACCTCTGCAGTTTTGTCACAGATACCATGGGATTTCCTAGACAGGGGGACTCTAAGTGCCGCCCTGCTGGGACACTGCACGTCAACGGCACATTAAGAGGACCGTGATCCCAGCATTAGCTGTGTGAGCGCTACCAATAAATAGCTGTTTTTCCCGTCTGATTTCTCCAGCTCCCATCATTTCCCATTTTCATGCAGATACTTATCACGAGCAAACTCATCGCTGCCCATCTAACTTTGTCCATTTGGCTCAGACACCACTTTTGTTCACACAAGACTGTGATATATGGATTTTTCCTTCACGAAATGAGGAGTGTCAGCGTTTTTGTATCACTCTGCTGGAGCAAAAGTGATCCATTGGTGCCTGAGGTGAAGAGATGCTACCACTCAGCACAACCACCCCATGCAGCAGCTGCTCTGACAGCCGGCACAACATCCTCCAAGCACCTAAAATTTTCTCCTGCGTTACCACTTAAGCCTTTTCTTGAAAAAAACACCAGTTTGTCTTTAAATTGAGACAGCAGGATTCACCTCCCTTGCCCCACTGAGGACCGAAGATGGCAGCAAAACACTTCATCAGGTGCTCAGGTAGCTCCAGCTGTCGGCATGCTTGAAGTCAAGATGCGCTTGACAGTTTTGTTAAACCCACGCAGAACCGAGCTAAGTCCCATCCTTCACCCCAGGCATGGTGTTGGTGGATTACTTAACTCCCCCCTGCCAAACGCAGGAGCACATTTCATGAGAAGTCCACTTAGTCAGGCCACGGTGAAGTCACGGATCAGTCTGGCGGGCAGAAAAGCAGTTTTTAAATATGTTATCAGGGTCAACATCGCTGGGAGAGCAGAAAAGAATCCCCTACATGATCAGGCAGTGTCAGATTCTTCAGCAGCAATCTATTGCCTGAATGTAAAGTAGGCTCAACTGAATTTCACTAATTCCTTCAATGGCTCTCTTACACTCATCTCCACAGATTATGCCTTAAGAAAGCCCTCTCTAACCCCAACAAGGCTATTCAAAAAATAAGGCTTAACCGGTTGGCCTCTGATTATCTTTAGCATTTCACCCATTTGCCTTCAATACAAAAATTTCTGCCTGAAAGCAACACTTCTTAAAAGCGTTGTAAATGGATGTTAATAATTACAATGCTGTTCAATGCCTTAAATGCACTGGTGACACGAAAGCATCCAAAAAAGCTCAGAAAGGGCCATGAACGCTAGACCCATCTTGAAAGTCACCGTGTCCCAGGCACGTGACATTATAGCAGTATTTCTGGTCTCAAATGCCTCAGCCACTAAATCAGCACCACCCCAACAGGACCTGGCCCACTGTGTGCAAGTCGAACACTTGCACAAGATCAGCCCAAATGAAACGAGAAGAACCAACATTCTTAATTAACTCCCACATGACAACTTCAGTAAGAAACCTCTCCAGTAACTCTGCAGTTTGCAGTGACAATACTTAGAAAACGTGGGGACCTGTGAATAAAACTGGAATAGCTCAATGGCAGCTTTCATTAAATAAAGCCGCCTGCAAAATAAGCAAAATTTGACACAGGCTAAAAATTAGTGAATTGGTTGCCTGATGGCTCCTCCAGAGGCAAAGGCACTGGCATCCTCCTCCAGCTCCTTCACGCCCTCCTCTTCCTTGACACCTCTGTCACTAGTCCATCTGTAGCATGTGGGCTGCAGGAGAACTGGTACCGTTCATCAGCAAACTCAAGGGTAATCTCAAACCCACTGGGGTGCCACAAACTTGACCTCTTGCCCTTCTGTCCCAGGTCATCCCTTTAAGGCTCACCCACTTTTAATTGCAGCCGAGAATTCACTCAGCCACCAAACCTGTCAGAGAAGCTGGCGGTGGCAATGAGTTAATGATTTTTTGATGATAAGCTTATTTCTAAGTGTTAGATTTGTTGGGAGTCGGGTTCCAATGCCCAGCCACACACTGCAGGCTTTCCAGACACTGCCGCCCTCCTGAAGGCTGTAGATTAAGAGAGCAATTTCAGCTGCTCCCAACCTCTAAAAATGGTCTTTCCCCCTTTCCAGCCTGGTATGCGTGCTATCTAACATCTAATACAAACACTGTAAGCAGCTTTTGCATTTGAGCGCCTTCCACTGAGTATAAATTACAAATTAGGTCTGTTTAGGACAAAATCTGTCTCACTGTGCATTTGAAAGCACCCAGTGAGATCCTGATCCTAGCAGGGACTGGAGATTGTTTCCATTACAAAAGGAAAAAAAAAAAATACATCTTAAAGAAAGGGGAAGATGGAGCATGAGCCTTCAAATGGATGCAGCTTTGTTGGAAACAGGAAAAAAAAAAAAAAAAAGTCACAGGAAAAGGAAATCACAGAACGCGAATTTGGGAAACAAAAGACCTGCAAGATGCTGATTATGGCCTTGATTTGCAATCCCTGCTCAGGGCTGGAGTGAAAGGAGGATCAGCGAGCAAAGCCATCCCTGGGAAGACCTGAAGCAAGGTTGGTGGCAGGACAATTTGCTGCTTTCCAAGAGAAGTGAGCTACAGGGACTCTTATGAGGAGCGGCTGAGGGAAATGGGGTGGTCTAGTCTGGAGAAAAAAGGAGGCTCAGTGGACACCTTATTGATCTCTACAACTACCTGAAAGGAGGTTGTAGCAAGGTGGGAGTTGGTCTTTACTCCCAAGTAACAAGCGATAGGATGAAAGGAAATGGCCTCAAGTTGTGCCAGGGGAGGTTTAGATTGGATATTGGGAAAAAATTCTTCACCAAAAGGGTTGTCCAAACAGGCTGCCCAGGGCAGTGGGGGAGTCACCACCCCTGGAGATATTTAACAGACGTGTAGATGTGGCACTTAGGGACGTGGTTTAGTGGTGGACTTGGCAGTGGCAGGTTTACAGTTGATGATCTGAAAGGTCTTTTCCAACCTAAATGATTCTGTGATTCTGTGATTCAGACATCCGTTATCTGAGAGGAGAAAGCGCAGAGCATCCTCTTGCCCGTGGAAATGAATCTTGGCTCAGGAGCGAGACAGCACTGTTAGAGTGGAGGAAGCGCCTACATCAAATTACACTGCCTTAATGAGTCTAAGAATAGATGAATATTTTATCAGTTTTCACCCTGAATATTTGGAGGGTTTATCATTTTAGGAGAAAAGGAGGATTCAAATTCACAGCAATGGCATGGTAGGGCATCCAGCTGGTTCAAAAAGAACTGTGGACCGGGTCTCACACCTCTGAATCTGGATGATGTAGCTGGACCAGGGACACAGCAAACTATGTGAGAAGTCACCCCTCAGCCTGAGGCCATTCTCTGCCACCAGCAGCCAGCCACAAATCTGAAAAACCTCCTTTTGGGGAGGATGGGACAGAGGGGGATTGGGTGCAGTTGTAGCCATTTCCTGGGCCTATGCAACAAAATTCTCTTCTCATACTCATGGTCTTGTAAATAAACCTTGTGGTATAACAGAGCATCCACCCCTTTCTGCAGAAGGATGCAGTATTAATGGCTCAACATGCTCCTTTGTACATCAGGACTGATATCTACTGCCAGCCCTCCCTACAGGGTGGTAGGGAATACCCTAAGCTGATGAAGACCTGTCCATAGCAATCGGTTTGGGGGTGTATACTGGTTTACCTGATCAGCCTGGACAAACTCTCTTGTTCCATCTTGAATTGAATCTAAGCATGAAGCAAAAGTGGCTGCATTTGTGTAGTGACACATGAAAGTGTCTGTAAAGCATTTTAGGATCCTTCAGGAAAAATGCTAAATATCTCTTCTATAATTCAATGTATGTTAATATATTCACAGCAGATTTCAACTCTCCAACTGCACAGGAAAAAACAAGAAAATTGGTGTTTGCTGAAACATTATGATGCCAAGGGATGGAAATGGTCCAGGGTCTTAGAATATTCAAGCAAGTTTTATATGGGGTGCAGCTGAAGACCCCATCCCAACACACGCACGGAGCCCGCAGGGTGTAGGATAGGGAGCAAGCTCTGCACTCAAGCACGCTGCGTTTGACCTGCAAGTGCCAAAACCACAAGCCGGATGCTGTTTCACATTTCTGTGGCTGCCAGAATCGGAATCAAAGCCTGCCTCAGTCCTCGTGCAGTGAGGACCCCGCTCCTGCTTCATTCCTCTCCGGCTTGCCAGGCAGAGACACAGATTAAACATTCTTCTTGCTTACTTTTCACTGTGTCCTCTTCTAAAAAGCTGTACCTGAGGTGCTTATATCTTCCAGCAGCTTTTGCCTGACATGACCTCGCGAGGACAGGGCTTCAGACCACAAAACAAGAGCGCTTGCCCTCTTTCTCCATAAGTACTTGCCATTAATTGCTACTTCTTCTGGACTGTAACATATTTTTGTTCGCTGCTTGGAGCAACTCTGAGCGCATAGCTGCCCTCCATTGTTCACCCTCTTCAGCGTACATGCAAACAAGAGAACCTACTGCGTTTGCAATGTGCTCAAACATAAAGACTCTAAGTAAAATCATACCTTTAACAGACTTAGCACAATTTTAGCACGTGCTAAATTAGGGGAGCGTTTGAAGTACACTCAACCTAAGTAATCAGTGCTCACATACCTTGAGAAAAAAAAAAAAAAATTTCACTGCTGCAGTGTGTTGTACACGGGAATGCTCTCCTCTACAGTCCCTCTTCAATTTGCTCCAAGTCCCTGGCAAAAGCTCTGCAATTCATTTCCTCCCACAGCATCTTTGGTTTCTCAGTGACCATTTAAGCAAGTCGCTTCTGGACCCCAGCCCTTGTTTCAAGCCTCCTCCTGTTCTGCCATGGCACTACGGATAATACATCTCAGCCTGACAGCTGGAGCGCTGCCGAAGCGAACTCTTGAGTGCCTTAGCAGGAGGGGCAGGAGAAGCACTTTAAACTGAAAGTATTATTCTCCAGCACTGAAGCACCCTTTCCTCCCGCCTCAAGCAACAGCAACCCTTCCGTTCCTTTGGTTTCTAACAATATCTTCCTCCTGCTGCAGAGTTACAAAAGGCCCGACCTGAAAATCAGCTCTTAAAACAACTGTCAGCAGTTTTTAAAGCCCGTTAAGTAGTACATTGGAAGGAGAAGGGGAACCAACTCACCTCGGAGGCAAAGTTCAGCGTCATTTAGGCATAGAAATGAAAATATAAAAAAGAAAACCTACGGGTGCACGCTGATAAACCCGAGAGTTGGCATGTCACAGGATGGCAAAGCACAGGGTTTGCTGGCAGACGGCAAACAGAGCAAGACAGAGGGTCTCCAGTTGCTTCGTGGGAGGGCAGCAGGAGCTGTCAAAATCCTGCTTTGACCTGCTGT
The DNA here is from genome assembly GCF_965140245.1 of Athene noctua. NCBI lineage: Eukaryota > Metazoa > Chordata > Aves > Strigiformes > Strigidae > Athene > Athene noctua. The sequence goes on from NC_134037.1 coordinate 4,800,060, forward strand.
CAGCTGGGGAGGAGGAAGAAGAGGACACATCTGCTAATTACAGGGCACAATGCCGCCTCTAAACCAGCAGCAGTCGCCTTAACCAGCGGCAAGCCCGACCCAGAGAGGCTCCAGGAGCTGAGACACACACACCCTTGCTCAGAGCTTAGTTCTAACCCCCCCAGTTCTAACTGGAGATCCTGGCAGAGCCTCACCTGTAAAAACACCGGCAGGTCGCTCAGGAACTGGATGCAATCGTTGTAAGTCTTCAAAGAGGGCGTGCTCAGATACAAAACATTCCACCAGCGCAAGGAAACGATGCCTATCTGCAAGAGGGCTGCAAAGCCTCAGTGGAAGGGGGGATGCAAAAGCATACGCTGCGTTCCCTCTGCTTTGAAGCAGCGAGAGTATCTGTATGTGTGCCATCGACAACGCATCAAGGATTTATTTAATTTTAATACGCTCGCTGGCAAGGATCCAGCAATAGTTCCGTGACCTTCATTTTCTCATTGCCCAAGTGTATATTTCACAGACCAACGTATTATATACCTCCAAGTAATGAAAGCACATTTATAATCTGATAAACCACTATCCCTAGCTAGGCTCAGATGAACAATTTTAGAACTCTAGTGTTACCTTTTTTTTTTTTTTTCAAATGGAAGATTAAACCAAGAAATCATTGTCTACTCCTTTTTTTTTTTTTTTTTTCCTCAAGCACTGCTGCATGTTGCACAGGGTTCCACAAGCACGGAGTTGAGAGTTTGAAAACCCAAATTCTTAAGAAAACTGAGAACTGCTTAAGAAATATGGCAGGGTTACAACATTTTAACACCTGGTTACTTTCTGATGCTACTCTCAGAAAATATTTGCAACATGACCATTCAGGATCCCATCCTTATTATCTCAGTGCCATCAACACCACATAGATTTTGCCTCTTAGTAAACACAGAGTAATATTTAAGATGTCTTAAGAGTTTCAAGCCTGGAAAGCCATTTCAACGTTAAGAGCCTCAACAAGCAATAAATCATAACATTTCAAAAAGGAGCAGTTTTTGACTCTGGTATTACGGCGCTAAATTACCCGTACCATTACAGAAAAGTAATTCCACATATGAGAAAGGAGCAGCAGCACTTTGGTGATAAGGGGAGACAGATATTTGTACTAACGAGGAAACGTAAGTTCCATTTTAGCGCAGACTCGCTGCAGCCGTAACTCTGGAGCCGTTAGCAATGTCTCCTGGGCTTTCTCCAGGGACCAACTCAGTATCACTATCGCATACTTCTCCGGAGTGATGAAAGCACATTATAGCCTGATAAAAGGCAATCTGTGGTATTTCTTACAGGCCTCCAAAGATGAGCAATTTATTAAAAAGAGCTTTTCAGGAACCTGGCAAAACCAAAACGTTCTTCATCAACACCTCGCATCAAATCCATCTTCCCTTAAATAAATTCTTAGAGCTGGTGCTACAAAGTTGCTCTTCCCTAATTGCTGCCGCTTTGCATTTGCAAATTACAAGTGGTAATGCCTCTTCGCTTGTCAGCCAAGATTTATCAACTCGGGCCTGTGCTGAAAGGTCACGCCAGTAAATCCGAGGGCACTTCCCAGCAAACGGTTTGAGCCGGAACTCCTCCTCTTCGCCTAAGGTGTCCCATCGATGACAGCACACACATCCAGGATGACATAACACGTCATAAAATAGCCTAAATAATTAAAAGCAAAACTGCAATTATCAAAGCAAAAGAACAAAGCAGCTCTGAGAGGTAATGAGCCTTGCTTTTCTTTATCCTCCGCTCACTTAGTCGCAACAGGTCTCCCAGGCACTACTGTGAATTAGAGTAATGAAGAGATGCTCCAGGGTTTGGTTAAAGGCTACTGCATCCAGCTGTGCATCCTTCGTTAGAACAAAGAGAAACCACCAGAAAAACTAAGGGTCTGATTCTCACTTACCTCTTTAAACCACTCTGGCAGTGTAAATGCAAGAATAGATTATACCCACGCCTCCTCTAACGGCAGCATAAATGAGCTGTGATGGAAATGATGATCCAGCTGAAGATTTCAAGTTAAGAATTAAAGGAAACACAAAGGGCAGATGTTTTGTTGTCCCGTGTCTTGTGCAAAAGCTGCTTCTGTGTGTGGTGGAGTTGTTCACCTCTCCTTGAACAGCACCTGGGCACTGCAGCATCACATGAGACACTGCAAAAACTAGGCACAGAAACGCTCAATAAATGAACCATCCAAAAACTCCTTTATTGCACCTTTACTGATAGAAAAATCTCTCTCCCGGCCCACCTGCTGCCGTAAAGCTCTCTGATTCACCCACACAGCTGAGAAAAGCCAAGCCCCTCCATACAAAATCAGCTAAATCAGCCAAGTCAAGTGAAACAACCAGGCCTCACGTGTGTGCAAGGCACCCTGCTCCTTACTGGTGCATCTTTATTCATCACGGGTCACACCACTTGATTTCAGGCACATTATTCCTTTGGCTTCACAAGGCACTCAGCAGATTGAGTGATATCTCCAGCCATTTGCACTGACCGGGGTCATCACCCGACAATTCATCCCTTGTAGCAACGTATCATCCTCAAAAGCCCCAAACAAGAGGTGACCTTACAACGATGGACTGAGGGGGACGAAGGAGACCGGGGCAGAAGGAGAAGCCTGGCACAAGCACCTTGCCCTGACATCTTCCCACTGGTGCTCACTCCAGCACCTGTCCGAACTTAACTGCAGAGCCAACGTAAGTTTTTCCATTTTGCTGGGTTTTTTTAAACATGTAAGACTAAAACCAGTGGATGGACCTATGCATCTCAACGACATGCCCCGACAGCAGCATGACAAATTCATCACCCTGTGATTTATCGATTCTGGGATGTCTCCCTTCTGTCTGGGTCAGGACATCCTACTCCAGAAACTGCAGTTACCCAGAATACCAGATCCAATCCTACGGTCTGTAAAACTTCATACTCCTTTTCCTCCAAAAACAGTGAGCAATTCTACTTCAGCACGGAGACTCCAGAATATATCACCTGAGTCTGTTATAGTGGACTGAGAGCAGAAAAATGTCAAAAAACATGTTGCAGGATTATACTATCAAACTGGATCGGGTAGGGTTAAAATATTTTGGTAAAGATTTTAGAAGCTCATCTTTTAAATTACGCTGCCGTGCTGAAAGCGAGTGGCAGTCAGCATTTCAGTCAAAGCCTGATTCAATTTTACTCTGACTCAAAATAAGGAAACAGCACATTAATCTCAAATCCTGTAAACACAGACTCGTAAACACTCTCCACCATCTTCCTCACCCATGCCGTGGAGGGTTGGCCCGTGTTTTCAAAGCCTGTGTGAAAGCAGATGGTAGCCACCTAATTCGGATTCGATGCAATCTGCTGCTGGTGGGGAAAAAATCTTGACTGCCTTCCCTACAAATGTAAAACCTGGGAAGTTCAACCCACTTGTTAGTTTTGTTAGATGTTTTGTAACAGTTTTGCCAACAGACCCAGCTATGCTCAGGGAGAACACATGCTTCTTGTTCTCAGCCTTAACTCAACAGCAAAAAACCCCTCAGACAATTCTGGGAACGGTTAGTTGTCTACTTGCTTAGCTCTTATTCTTAGTCTGACTTTGTAACCACCACGTGCACCACTCAGGAAAACATGATAGAGAAAGACTGATGCAGCTTATCTAGCTCATTTTTTATCACAGCATCTGAGATCTTACAGAAAATACACATGCATTAGAGGTAAAGGCTTTTTGTCTCAAAAGAAAACCACGCTTGTGGCCTGCTGATGAACCCACTCCAGTTCACTGAAGTTTTTCGTGTATTGTGGGGCACAGAACTGGATGTAGGATTTCGTGTATGCTGAGCAAAGTGGGGGTCAAGTCACTACCCCTCTGTGCTCCTGTTTAAAGAGCCCAGGATGCCAGTGGCTTCCCGTGCTGCCAGCATCCAAGGGCACGACCTCCCAGCCCTTTGCAGCAAGATGCTCCTTAACCACCTTGTCCCCAGCCTGGACCGTTGCAAAGGGTTCTCCATCCCAAATGCAGGATTTTGCATTTGTCCTTTTCATGAGCTTCTGTTGGTCCATTCCCGCAGCCTGTCCAGGACCTCCTGAACAGCAGCCCTGCCCTCCAGTGTACATAATTTCTGCCACCTCCAAATTTGATGAGTACACTCTATCAGGTTGACAGAGATGGTAATAGGACAGATCCCAAGATAGACCCTGTGGTGCTCCATTTGTACACTATCCTCCAGGTAGAGTATGACTCTCTGAGGCAGACCATCCAGCCTATTTTTTACCACTGTCCACTCACCCTCACCATAACATCTCAGCTTGGATATGAGGATGCTGTGGGAGACAGTGTTGAAAGCTACAGTCAAGGTAAATGGCATCCACTGTTCTCCCCTCGCCCACAAATCCAGTCATTTTGACCTACAAGACAATCAGGTTGATCGCACCCTTGATAAATCCATGCTGACTGTTCCCAAACTCTTTCATTTCCTGTGCATGTCCAGAAATTTGTTCCCAGAGGACTCACCCATGATCCTCCCAGGAGAGAGAAGGCCTGCAGCTTCTTGGGTGACCCTTGTGATCTTAGGAAGATGGGTGCAAGATTTGTCTTTCTCCCATCATTGAGGGCCTCTCACAGTCTCTGTGAATTTTTAGAGGCAACAGAGAATGGCTTTGCTTTAACATCAGCCACCTCAGCACCTGCAGATGAAGCCCAACAGGTCTCACAGACTTGTAAATAATCCCTGACTCAAGCCTTATTCATTCCTGATGTTACTCCACATCTCAAACTCCTTCACTAATCACAGAGGCCTGGGAGACCTTGCTGGTGAAGACCAAAGCAAAGTAGGCACTGAGGATCTCAGCCTTTATCTGTGTCCACTGGTACGCTAAACCATGCGCCACATTCAGCAACAGGCCACAACGCAGAGTAGGTGATCACAGAATCATAGCATCACTTAGGTTGGAAAAGACCTTTAAGTCATTGAGTCCAAACCGTAAAGTCAACACTGACAAGTCCACCACTAAACCATTGTCCCTGAGTGGCACGTCTACAAATTTTTAAATACATCTTGCCACCCTTGACATCCCCTTGTAAGCATCAACTCTAGGTCAACCTTGAAGTGACAACTCTGGCTTTTCTAACACAAACCCTACATGCCTGGACAACGTTTCTAATCTCCACGCTTGTAGCCAGGGCCTACTTCTACCTCCTGTGCACTGTTTTTTTGCATATTGGAAGCAAAATGAACCACACTGCCCTGTTGTCTCTCTAGCAAAGGTCATAACATGACGCCTCAAAGTGAAAAACCTCTTCGACCCCACTCAAAACTAAAAGATTTGATAGTTTTTCTCTCCAGGAGATGAAAAACTGGCTAACACTGTCAGTGATTAGTTAAGCCGTTTCACAGCAGCCTGTAAATAACCCTGGCTTGACACAAATGCCAGTGATCACAAAGCTTCAAAGTCCTCCTTTAAAACTGGACAATTTTATTTGACTGGGTTTCTCTGTGCAGGAATGAGTTTTGGAGGTTGATTCTATGTGATACAATCAGGATGTTTTAGTTCCTGGAGATAAGATGACACTTCTCCTCCTACCCACAGCTATAAACTTTAGAAGTGTGACACAGATTTCCTACAAACCTACAAATGTTTGCTTCACTGTTTCAGCAGCCTCAAAGTGCATTAACTGTTTGGGTTTGTTTGGTTTTTTTTTTTAAAAAAAAAAAGATAAATCACTAACCTGAAGTTACAACATTTCTGTGATCCATGATGTTTTATAAACATTAAATGAAGCTTTCAATGAGCACATTCGTATTCTCACTAGCACAGAGCTGCCTTGCTTTGGTTTTCTCTCCTGGAGAAAAATGCAGATCTGAATCCTCCATGACCAATTGCAAGAATAAAAGCAGAAACTGGACAACCAGCTGGTGAATGAGGCTGAGCTGAGAACTTTAGTGGAATACCAGAAAATGCACCAAGACAAGAGACTAGAAAGCTCTACTAGTCATTCTTCATAAATCCCTTTACTTATGTTCCTGCAATACTCTTCCCCAACCCCATACCAAATGATGTTTTTCAATACTTGGGCTCAATAACCTCCTCCTATTATTGCTACCCCCAACACTTCACCTAAATGACATGGGGGACGAGGTGATATGGGAAGACTTTTCAATGTAATTGATGCATTTTCTTGGTGCATTAATCCATGTCAGATAAATGCTAAGAATAAAACTGACCCCCAAACTCTGAAGTAATGCAGTATCAAAGATTTTTTTGATTTTTATTTTAACATTAACCTGTTCAGAAACCACCAATATCCACCTTCAAGACTTTAACGGAACTAAAGAAGGAATAAAATGAACCTGCATTTCTTCCTCTCGGAGAACTCTAAGTCCCGAATGGCTCTAATCTTAACCCTAATTTGGGTCGCAGGTCAATCCCTTTTCATACTCTCTTCAAGAAGTGACATACTACATTCACTGATGGTAACACACTTAAATGGAAGTATATCAGACCAGTGGCCCACCTTGGCTACTGTCCTGCCTTCATAAGGGACTAGAACTCTTTACAAGATGGAAAAGGGACCAGTCCACCAAGCCACTCCTTCCACTTTCCTCCGTGGATGAGAATTACTAGAAACTGCTTGCAGCCTGAAAGAGGAGCTGGAGGGAATTTGTTACAGACTTGATCCTGTGCTAAAAGCAAAGGCACAAAGCCTTTCAAACCCATTTAGATCCATTTAATTACATAAAGAGTTCTCTGCAACTACTTGATATACTCCTCGGTGAGTAGAGTGAGAACATCCTTTCTCAAGTGATGCAAGGTTTTGCATTTTCCACCTGCTCTGTCTTGGACAAGCTTCTGTGGCTAAACTGTACCCAAATCTGCTGCTGCTGACAAAGCAATGCCATTATCCTACAGCCTCATTCACTGCCACTTGTCCTAGATTAGGAACTTTGGGGGCAGGATCTAAGTCAGCAGCTCGCACAGATGGGCTGTGCCAACATTTAATCGAGGAAGGGTGCTACCAGGTGATGCTGCACCGGTGCCAAACCTCGTTCTGCCAAAACCACTCTGGAGACCGTCTGCAGCGTTAACAGCACTGAAAGAGCTGAACCAGGGGCCTGTTTTCTCCTTTGGAGATGGTCTAGCTGCTTTCCTTGGTTTATATGTCACCACTTCAGGGTTTGTCACTAGATGCTGGACTGAGGCCCACCCTCAGGGTCCTTCCAAGTGCACCAGTTCAGTCCCTGGCAAACCAAACCTGTATTAAATCCGGTGCAATGCCATCACTGCACACACCATGGGCTTGAAATTATGTGCCAGCTCTTGACACATCAGGTCACCTCTTAGATGGCATCAAGAAGAGGGGCTGAGTTTTAATGACCTGGAGGCAAGAGGGACAGGACTACCCTCTGTCTCTTAAATCTCATTTCACAGAATACATCTCTCCAGAAGTACTCTCGCTCGTTTTAAAGGTTAGATATGGTTTCACAGATTTATTTTCATGAAATGAGATTTTTACCCTCCTTTTTATAAATCATCTGATCTCACAGTATACTTCAGCCATAATATTAACTGTTCAAATTCACACATACTCAGGTAGAAAACGTTAAACAGGGAATGCTCAAGAAGAGGAGAATGATGTGCGGGCGTATGAGGGATACAGATACTAGGTTTAAGAGCATTACAGCATCTTGCTTACAACAGAAGATAGGCACATGCAACCATCTTTCACTAATCGTGAAAAAACTTTGGAAAAGATTAATAAATCAAAGGGATAATTAAGAAGGGGGCATTTTTGAAAAGCAACTGATAATCCAACTGCATAGAATCTGGAGAAAGACATCAACACTTAGTCTTAATATCTCCTTCCCCTTTCAACCTCTACCATGTTTTTGCTACCTTTCATCTGGCAGCGATGAAAACTTTGCTTCAAACGACTAAAAACATGCAAGAGCTCTTCTTGCCTATGCAAGCGAGCACTTTCCTCACTGCTGCTTGCCAAACTGTGCTCATGCTAGACTGATGGCAAGAGTCACCAGCAATATAAACTAAATGCAAAGATAAACAGCCTTCCAATCCTAGACCTAGAAGCCTTAGGTTTTGCTAATAAGTTTTTCAGAAAGAAGGAAAAATTAAGAATATTGGGAAAGAAACTCCTCTTGCACTAAAGTTCAGTCCAAAGGGAAAGCAGACTCCTTGGACATGGTGTTTTCCTCCCAAGCGTAGATCAAGTTCTCAAATCTTCTGAAGCAAAGCAGAGCTTTCCAGGCCTACCTTACTTCCAGGATATTGATCCCAAGTATGCAAAAATCCACAGCTCTAATTATTATGGGTTTTAGAAGCAGACATTTTGTTGCAACTTGGACAGAAATTACACCTCCGTGAGCAAGCAGTAGGTGAGATATTATTGTACTTGTGACTCCTTGGCCTAAACAGTAATAAATCCGTGTGTGTCTATAGCAAAAATGGGGAAAACCACAGTCGTCTAATGAGAATGCAATCCACTGCCTCAGAATGTAGTTTTGGCCAGTTCTTAACGCTGTGGAAATTACATTTGTTTCATCAGTCAAATCTTCCTCTCATTACCTCACTGCTGCTAGACTTCTGATATAACTGACATGATCACTTCTAACAGTTGAGGAGAGTTTGGATTTTAGAACAGCCAATCTTGCCCTCTTTTTCTGTAGGACTTCAGACTAAGCCATTTATACAATCAGATTTTTTTTTTTTCCATATAAATACTCCTTTCTAGGAAAATAAATTCAAAATAGTTCCAATTTCCCAGTAGTTAAGAATATAAATAGAGTGAAAGTCACAAAAAGAGTTCCTGAAAAGATAAAACCTCTTGCTTTTGCACCTAAGAGGTGGAATACCTGGTTGTTTCCATCTGCAGAAGAGCTTGTCCCCAGCACAGTGACAGAGAGCAGTCAGTGCCCCTCTGAATGCTGTCATTCACACCCAGCCATCCCCACCACCCTGCAGGGAAATCCTGCAGTTCTCCCCTCCCAAGCAGGGTCAGGGACACCACAGCCCAGGCTGTGACCTGTGCTGCCGGGCCTCCAGAAACCCTTCTCAGTGATAAAACTACTTTTCTAGAAGTATTTTGCCCAGTGCTGAGAACAAGGCTGCTTGATACAAAATTCTGTTCCACTAACAGTTCTGCATAAAGCTTTATCTTGCCCTGCCAGGAACTGCGGCAGATAAAACTTTTTACAGAATCACAGAATGGTTTGGGTTGGAAGGGACCTTTAAAGGCCATCTAGTCCAACCCCCTGCAGTGACCAGGGACATCTTCACCTACATCAGGTTGCTAAGAGCCACGTCCAACTTGACTTAGAACGTTTCCAGGGATGGGGCATCTACCACCTCTCTGGGCAGCTTGTGCCAGTGTCTCACCACCCTTCACTGTAAAAAATTTCTTCCTTCTATCTATTCTTCTCATATACTTACCTCTTTTGATTCCCAGGTTCTCTCTGCACAAACTCCTCTTGCCTTGAAGAAGGACTCTCTCATTCCTAGAGGAGTTACTCATGTGCTTGCAGGCTCACTCCTGTGCTACTCAAAACCAGACTGGCTGAAGAGACAGCAAAAAAATTTTAAAACAGAAGAACCTAAAGCTTATTCGTCTGGTAGTTCCTCTTAACACCTCTTCAAGTATTCACTGTTCATTAAGTCTTTCATTTCCTTCTCAAATAACCTCCCACTGAGTTAAACCAACACAATCGAACAAAACCTCAGTAATCAGGCCAACATACAGAGCTCACAGAGATCTACAAAATACGTCGAGATCTACCACACACCCTGCTGTAGTGCTGCGTGTCCGAGCTGGGATGAGCAGCAGCTGAAAGAAGGAAAAACAGAGCCCTGGACTCGGATTACAGCATCACTTCTGCCAAAGACTTACTCGTAGAAGAGCAATGCTCCTCCAAGGTGCCTAGACCTATGAGCAGAGGGAGTGACAAAGCTCAGCGCATCATGGATTGGTATCTCCTGGTGTACTCACTCATGGACTCTCCAACACATCACGTGGCAGCTTTTAGTCCATGGGGACTGTAAAAGGTTTCTTCTCTTCCCTCCACTTTCATGGACTTTGCAACAATTTGGTAGCTTCAAAATCGACACTGAAAAACCTGGTTGAAATCGGTCAAATTCAAATGGTACTACAGGGACTGGCACCGTGTCTCCTGCACACGTGTTGATCATCACAATGAGCATCAAATAATTTCAAAAAAGACTAATGATCATGTGCTTTATGCTACGCTTCTTCATAATTCAGATGCATTTTCCTTGAAAAAAATGTAATAGCGTATCAAAAAAAGAAGCTAGAGATCACTATGGAAAATGCTAATCAGGTTTTCTCCCAAGTTTTTTAACAAGTAGCATAAATGCAACTGCTATTTCTTCTAAATATTAGTCACCCTGTTCTGCAGACATTTGAGGAAAACTAAATAAAATTGGCAAGGACTAGCCATACTTCTTGCACTGGAAGAAAATCTGGGTGTACTAAAGCTTTCATGACAGCAGGGTGACACTGTCACAGCAGTGACAGAGCTCCCACGAGCTCTCAGCAGCGTGCTGGGTTCATTTCACACTGCAGCTAACTTTATACATCTTTTTATTTCACTTGACCACAACACCTTCCTCTTCTGGCTCCTCTGCCGCATTCCTCAGTATAGACACTGTCTGGGTTTACACAGTCTGCCTCCCCCACTGCCCCACATCTTGCTCTCAGCTCTGCAATGCATCCTCCCCCAGAGCTCCGACTTGGGCATACTTTACCATTAACCTCCTCAGGAACATCATACCTTCAAAGTGCTTATTTTAAGCAACTCAGAAGCTGTTCAGATCTACGCAAAACAGCAAGTCAACTCTCTGCCACCCCCTGCTTCAGCTCCTGCACCAAACTGGGGCATCCTTGTGATTTGTGAAAGGAGCACTGAAGATCCCACCGGCTCCTTCACGCTCCTCCTGGTCTCCATCCTTCTCCTGCACTGCTAGTTTTCCTAAAAGCTCACATGGTCAAAGAGGACACTTCTATCACTAGAGCAGAGTCTTCTTTCCTCTCCTGCAGTCTTCACAGTGGCAAAAGTTAAACATGCACATTTTTGTTTCTTTCTGGTGAAAATTCCTGCACTAAGCATAAAAGCACAGAAGTTGGAGAAAACTGGTTGTGCCTGAGGAACAGGTATACCCTCTCTGGGAAGGGATCTGATCCCCTCTCCACAGAGATGCTCAGTGATGCCACACTCTCTCAAGAATACTCTCCTAAGTGTACAGAGCCCAGAGTAACCCTACGTCAATCAACACCATCATTTGAAATGCGATGAGCAGACTTCTCTCAGCTCATCAAAACCAGGTACAATTCCAAAACACGACTGCGGAAGACTAAGTCAAAAAAAACTATACCCAAGCTAAACCAATTCTGACGAAACGCAGCTCCCATTCTACTGACATAAGGATTTCATATTCCACCTGCAAGGGATGCAAGACTACGGGCTCCAGACTCTGCCAAAGCAACACACGGATATCACAGGGACCCTAACAAAGGCTGACAGCAGACACTTTCCTTATATTCTCTGCCAGGTCTCCTGTGTGCCAGAATATTCAACCACCTCCATCCCCATCCCTGAGAAAATACCCACCCCACCCGCTCTGTCTTACCCTAATTGATGGGTGAAGTCAATTTGCAGAACACTGATCGACAGAAAGCAGAGACCCAGGTTACGCCAACCAGTGCAGGTGCTTTTTATTTCCAGAGTTTAGATGCTCTGAAGTTGTACCTAACGGCTGCTGAGCAAAACCCGCAGAGTCTGGCATTACGAGCTGTGTTTCTGCTTTCTCAGAAAGCCAGCAGTTAATGGCATTCAGACTGAATCTAGAATCATGAAAATATCTTTATTAAGCATGTCAGAAAATATAGCAAAATGCTGTGCTGAACAATTGGCCGTAGCAATGCTACTCAGTTCTGCAAAGTGAGTCTGTATCACATCTGATGTGTTACATAAAATACATGTCAGCATTTTCCTGGCAATAACAATACAGCAGTTTCTGAAAACCTTAACACGCTGCAAATAAAATATTTGCAATGCACTTGGAATTGTGGTCACTTTGCAGCTTAACACACTCAGCTGTATACTCATATGTCTCAATCACCTTAAAAGAGTGTTGAATAAGCCCACCTTTTGAAGGTATATACATAGTGCTGAGTCTTAGGTCGTCTTACAAATTTCAGGTGTAAAAGAAACATATTTTTATTTAGCTTTATCTACACATTCCTGCATATAGGTGTATGTCCCTAGAGAAAAAAAAAAAATGGAGATGAAAGCAAGGAAGGCAGGCCAGCGTAAGGAAGGAGACATGGGCAACAAAGTTTTTTATGAGGCTTGAAAATTGTTGTGATTAGTCAAGCTGAGAAAGAAATCAGAAAGATTAAGAAGATGGATGGTTCGGATAAAGACAGGAGGCAAAATACTATAGCAAGGGTATGAGGAAATTAAAAAAACCCCACACCAAAACCCAAACAAACAAGTAGAGAAGGACTGACTTTTAAATGAGAGATAGTATTGCCTGGGGTCAGACAAGAGTACCAGGAGCCAGGAACGTACCCTCAGAGTTCATCAAGCATGTGATTTCTGCCTGGAAATCTGTTCATTTGGAGCTCTTGTTGCTGTCTGTTACGAGGCTTTTCGAATCCATCTGCTGCTGACTGCCAGGCCCACACACCCACCAGCAACACAGCTCTGCGGCACGCTTCCACCAAAACAGAAACTGCTTTCAGCGCTTAGGTGGATGGAGGAGCCCTCCAACTTAACCCAAACACAGACCAACAGAGGTGGCCTCCTGTGAATTCTTGTGACAGGACAAATTCCAGTTAACCCCAGTGCTCCCATTGACTCCAATGGTGCCAGGATTTCACCTCATGCCACTGAATGATCCGAGCTGCACTCAGGCTCATCCTGAACCCCACCGAGGTGCTGACACCCCACTGCTGACCTCTGAGCAGAAACCTCCGCCTCCGAACACACATCCCCATCCAGCCTCACTTGTCTCACAACACAAAATGTTCTGCTGCCCATCAGCCCAACAGAGATGTTTTTATCAGTAAAAGTCACAGAATCACACAGAATCGTCTAGGTTAGAAAAGACCTTGGAGACCATCCAGTCCAACCATTGACCTAACACTGACAGTTCCCAACTACAGCATATCCCTAAACGCTTGTCCCTCTGGCACGAGAAAAAAAAAAAGAATAAAATTCAACTTCACCTGCAAAGAACCACACAGGCACTGATTCTCCACCAGTTCAGATTAAACTCAGTATTTCATGTAAGTGAGGAAACTGCAAGAATTTCCAGCTTTTCACACCATGACATCCTTAGGACCATCGTGTACACAGGGCTGGGCTGGAGCAAGTGGAAAAGGATGAGCTGTGCACTGGATACACCCTGCGCCGTGATGCTCAAGCCCAGCAGCACCGACAAGAGCAGGACCGGGTTGGTGGCTGCACTGTGTTTCAGCTGCCTTTGAAGAGACAGACACCAGCAGAAACAAAGCGCTTGCGTTTCTGTGAGTACAGTCACCCCAGGAGAGCACTTCTGAAAGGTTTAGGAAGCCTTTTGATTAGAAGGGAAATTGGAAATCCTACCTACAGATCCTAGCACATAATAGGCAAAAACCTGCTGTCACCAAAACTACCCATTTAATTTTTTTCACAGCTCTACCAGAAAATGAGTTACACAGAAAACCAGATTAAGGAGAAGGAAGAACAGAAAGGGCTGTTAGCGTGGTCTAGCTATCACCTCCACGGACACTCCCTGCTTCAGGTAATTCTATCTTCATCTAAGCATACCACAGAGAAACTGCCAGGCTTGCCTACTTTAACTGCGATTTCTCTTTAGAGGTGACATGACTAGGTTGTGATTTTGATGTATCTCGACACCTATCAAGGCTCCTGATCTTACAAGCAGTGCAAGGTGTTTCTCCCACCCTTTCCAGCTCTGCTTCTTCCTTGAAAAACTGCATCAGACAAGGATTTAGCCCTAAGCCCAACAGCTTAAATTAATCAGTCTTCACAGTGAAGGATGGCATCCACACACATTCGGTGGTGGAGGGGTTGAACATCAGTAGTACACTTTTGCTATTGATATAAGAAAGAAAAAAACCTCAAATACCTAGAAAGCTGGAGCGGTCTCGAGCTAGAATGGACTGGCTGACCTTCTCCCCAGGTCCTCCATCTGCAAGGCTTTGCAGCGTGGGGGACAGCACCCATGCCACAGAGAAGCTGGCATGCTAATAACTCGTCTTGTGCAAAGGGAAGAGCGGTTTCCAGGCCTGTGTGTAGCATCCTGGGCAGAGACCCAGCTCATCAGCTCATCCTGAGACCTGGTGGACCAGGTGAAGCCAGCAATGGGCTCCAGAGGCAGAGGAAAAAGGCTTGAGGAGATGACGCTTTATAGGAGCAGGAGGGTGGGAGGTCTGGCAGGCCCATGGGACAGGTAAATTTGCTTTTCTCCGATTATTTAGGCTCTCCCCCTAAATCTTCCTTGGCCCTGTCTTGTCTAACGCTGGCCCTGCCAGAGACACTAATTTTCCCTGCCCCATCTGTTTGGATTTGCTTACTTACTAATTTATACAACATCTAGCTCCATGGTGGCTAAGCATTTTAATCACAGTGATTAACACACTGAGCAAGAACAAAACAAAAATGGTTAATCAAAGGCTATTAGCAGTGTTTGAATGTCTAGACGCAGCTTTTTACACATGAATGCTGGTTAACGATCATCTCCCCATAACGTTCATACAGTCTCTGATTTATTCCTTCTTCTGCCAGCTCCGCAGTTTGCCACAACCACATCAGGGATTTTGACCCATTTGGCACCAGGAGAATACAATACGCTCCTGCAGGAAACACTCACGCTTTTCTGCCTGAAAGTGCTTGATGCCACGAGCAATCATGAGCGAGAGAAAAACCTCAAACAAGCACGCTCTGCGTCAGAGCACGACAACGCGCCGGAGACGCAACCCGTGCTACGATGCACCAAACTCCACGTGCCTACAACATAAGGAGGTGTTGGAGTCCTTCCTTCCCAGGGAGGTGGTAGAGTCCCCATCCCTGGAGGTGTTTAAGAGTAGAGTTGACATAGCGCTGAGGGATCTGGTGTAGTTGGGAACTCAGTGCTAGGTTAACAGTGGGACGAGACAACCTTCAAGGTCCTTCCCAACCTAGTTGATTCTGTGATCAGAATCAACTTCCCGAGTCGAGGAGCAGGACAGATTTACAACAAGAAATGCCCAAGCATTGTCATTATTAGATGCACGATGTCCTAACTAGTGTTTGTCACAACAGGAGTATTATTTATACACACATGCATGTTGTTTGGTATTAACATAAGCCTGGGCTTGCTCCTACAACACCGTTACGTGAGCTGGCAGCTCATCTCCTGGGTGCAGCACTCAACACCCCCAAAATTACTGCCAGCATCAAAACGGAGCCCAGTGCCCAACTGGGAATCAGAGCCCCCCTGGGTGAAGCAATGCCTGTACACAAAAACCAGGCTCTTTCTCAAAGATTGCTCGCAGCTCAGGCAGAGGGTACACAAGGAAGCAAGGAGGATGCCCTAGGACCTGGACAAAGTACTAATTTGGAAAGCCCGAGCCTCTAAGAATGAGTTACGTGGGCAGGGAAAACATGTCTTATCTGTTGTGTTTGTAAAGCCCTGTGTAAATTAACAGCCTTACATAAACAGGATTTAAAACAAAATACAAGTGCAACTACAGGGTTTATTGCTTTAAATTCATCTCCAGTGATTTACTCTCTGAACACAAAGCTGAATGGCTTTATTTATGAGTGACGGCTGCTGAAAGTAAAGAATAAATGTAGACTTGTTTGGGGTTTCTTTTAATAGTTAATACAACTAAAAGCAGACAAAAAAGTTTGGCCACTCTTCCATGCTTTCAATTCAGCTGACTTCAACTAGTCCTCCTGACACTTCTGTCACTGACCTCTTTCTGAGGCCCCTTTGGCCAAATGATACGTTTTATTTTTCTTATGAAATAGGGCACCACAGCTGCCAGTACTGGGCTCCGGGCTGGTTCAGGCTTCAAAACCCTCCAGTAAAAGCTGAATGTTGGGCAAGTGTCCGTGATATCCAGTGAAGTCAGAAAAGAATACAGTCCCATGCCTGCACACAGAAATTCATCTCTCTCTTGCAATAACAAAAGGTCTATTTGGTGGTAAACTAGAAGGAAATTAAATGAGCAGCACAAGGAAATACCCTTGCTCTGCTCTGGATTTTACCTCCCTTTTCCAACAAATGATGACTTCAGGGGCATTAATCATTTTAGCTATATCTTTGCTTCGTTAGAAGTGTATGTTTACAACAAAACAACAGTTTTGAGGTTTTTATCTCTGGGTGAAATTCTGTGGAGACATGTATCCAAAGTCACAGTGCTGTGCAATAGTGAGGAACACGGCCATCTCAAGATGGACCTCAATTAGCTCAGACGAGATACATCTCCAGTCACACAGGTCTCTTAATACAGCATTACCAGCCACAGAAAGTAATAACCACACTGAATCTGCACATTATTAATTTAAAAAGGCTGGCTGGTAGAGCCTTACATTGACCGTCCCAGCTTTCCACCAGTTCTACTCCATCGTCGATTGTTTATTTATTATTTACTATCTAGGTGTCTCTGGGACAACTTAATACAGTAAGATAGTCTCTCATCTCTTCCCTGCTAATGAGCGTAATAAATAACTACAGTAAGCATTATAATCAATATTACACTCTGCTCACATCCCGGAGAACATGAGGTCTGTGGCCTGCAGTCCTGCTGGAGATGAAAAGTCTCTGTGGGATCCAGATCTGCTCAGTGCTCAGAGCAGGTGAATTAGAAGCAGGGGGCTGGGGGACCAGGGGACAACCGTGCTCTCTGTAGGGCTGGGAAGCCATCGTCCAGCTGATGGTTTCACGTTCCGGGTGAGATATGAAGCACAGGTGCCTGCTCGCTTGTGCTCACTGCAAGCGAACCTCGAAAGCAGCACTAACACTGTCAGTGCCCCCCAGGAAATCCAAGAGGAGGACGCTCAGAAAAGTAAAATATGATAAAAACAAAGAAGAAAGGGTAGAAAGAGACAACAAAAGTTTATGCACTGAGTAAACCTCAGCAAAGAATCCTACATATTCTTCTCTGTTTTGAGAAGATCAATTATTTTAATGGGAAAGTACTATTAACCGTACAATATGAACAGGCTGGAACTACTTGGAATTTTCCTTCCTGTAAGGCAGGATCACAGGAAGCTCTCGAGATACTGAATTCAGCTGCTTTTTCACTTTGTGTCCTGCTCTTACGAATTCAGAAGAACCTCACACAAGATTTCACGCTGCCACTTGTTGAAGCAATGACAGTCCTCAATTTATCCACCAGCCCTTCACCTTCTCCCTGACCTGCTCCTGCACTGACAGCTCCAAGGCATGAGCCAAACCACATTATCCATAAGCTGAAATCAGAAATAAGCTTTGCTTTTTTAAAACAGCTATCACCTTCGAGATTAGTTATTACAGCACCTAGTAGCCTCCCAGAAAGCATTTAGTCAACACATCTTCTTGCAATGCCCGTGCTCCTTTCTCACTCCTTGCCCCCTTCCAGGATTTTTCTTCACATCAAGCCATATATCTTGCAGCTGGGATCATGACCTACTGCAGTGAAATCAGTGGGGACCCAATTCTCGCTAGACCCTGTGGCAAGTGCTCCAAACGAAAAGACAAAAAAAAAAAAAAAAAAAAAAAAAAAGAGAGAAAAACAGAATTACAGAATCATCTAGGTTGGAAAGGACCCTGGAGATCATCCAGTCCAACCGTTCACCCAGCACAGTTCCCACCTACAGCATATCCTTAAGCTCTAAATCAACCCTACTCTTGAACCCCTCCAGGGATGGGGACTCCACCACCTCCCTGGGCAGCCCATTCCAATGCCCGACGGCCCCTTCTGGAAAGAAATACTACGAGAGAAACCACGGCTTAGTGACTCAGCTGAGAATGCGTCTTTGCTGCTGAAGCTATTCCTGGTTTCATTGCCAAGGCATCCCCATGTAAAACCATCCCAGGGACCCTGTCATCTGCATGTGCACCCCAGGTGGGAGACGGTACCTGATCCTGAGGGGGTACTACAACACCCGTGGCCTGTTTTCAGAGCTGGGTTTCCCACTGCCGGAAGGGTGCTCAGTTCTCTCTGCAGCACTTGTAGGGAGCACGGATATTTTTTAAGGCAATCTCATTTATAAAATCCTTCACAACAAAAAAAGCTTCGACCACAAAGCAAATAAAGCATTCACGCTAAAAGCTCCAACAGCAAAAAAGTACTTTATACTTATTCCTAAAGTCCAGCACTAACAAAACAACTACCTAATAAAAATATCAAGAACAACCACAAGTTTTCCAAATCTTTTTCACTGTGCTATTCGACGCAGCTTCTTATTTGACTGTAATCCATGTACTAACTCTAGCCAGAAGATACTGCACATACAAACCCTAGAAACTGCAAAGATCTTTGAGTCTTTGGTACACAACGAATTCTCAACTGACATTACTCTGTTGATATGTCACTGGGAAAGAACTTGGTCCTCCACATCTACACCACAGAGAAGCTAGAAAACCTTGCAATGTTCAGTACCTTGCTCCACTCAAAAATTAAGAGTATCCACAGTTCATCTATGGAAAGGTACTTCTTGCACAGATACTTTCTTCTTCTGTAAGGGGCAGAAACCCACCCCACTGGTCTCAGCAATTCCAGGATAACTTAATACGTGTAAAGTTCAAGTGATCGAATGTGATCCCCATTCTACACAGGATTTTGCATGAAAAAAAAAAAAACAAACCCAAACCATCTGTGATTGTCCCATTCTCAAATTTTGCAGGAAAACAGTTTCAAGCCCTCAGAATTCATGCCGTTACATGGGAATCTCCCTAATCAAAGCAGCAAGGAGACACCAAGTGAAGCAAAACTTTCACAACAGCACTGAAGACAATTTTGTCAAACTTCAAAAACCCTCAAAGGACTAAAGTATTCATCATGGGCTATTAAACACATTCTACCTCCTGCTCGGGAACCTTCCAAGTCACAAATGCCAGATGACGGCATGATAACCCTGAGGAAAATAATGACGCACCTGCCCGGATCCAATACTTTTTCCTAGGCCACCTGTGCTCTTTTCTGTTTGCCATCAGAAACACGGTAATAAGCCACACGCATTTTGGCCTGAAATCTCTGAAGATACGAATGCTTTGATTGCACTTTCCTGTACTCCCAGAAAAGCTCTTTCAAGCATTGTGAACTGGTTTCACTAACTGGTAGGGTTCAAAAGAAAAAAAAGAAAAAAAGAAAAAAGAAGGGTATTTTATGTTCAAATCGGAACTCCATTAAAAACACCAAACATTGATGCTTCTTTGTGGTTTCTTCCTTTAAGTCAGGCAGTCATTACAGATCACAGGGAGCTCTGCACAATAGCTAGTTATACCCGTCATCCAGAACCCTGACCCATTCAGGACACAGAATTATTTCTTTAATTCACCAAAGGCACGTTCGAACGACTGCAGGACACCCCAGGAATGGCCCCCATCAAAGTCAACGCAGAGCAAGAAAACCCAGCGCGGAGTCGGGAAGGATAGGGTAGCAAACAGCCTCATTTAGATAATCCTGCTGGTTTGACCCAAGGCCATACAATCTCATCAGATAACAGAAGTTCTGCAGGAGGTGGAGGGGGGGTGGTGAAGCATGAGATCATAAACTGACAAAAGGTGTCTTTGCTGACTGAATCCAGAGGTTTTAGATGTATCTGACTCTTCACGTCTGCACATCAGCCCCGTTGCTGTGGTCTGTGTAGCTGCAGAGAGAGGCCAAATGGGAAACGGTGTATAAAGGAAAATAATAGCTACTCCACAGAACTGGGTAAACAGCCTAATTTAAAGCAGAAATTTCTTTTTATAATTCTATTCATATGATTAGGAAGAGTAATATATACCCTTTAATGGGCAAATAAAGTAATTTCAGCGTTATCATTAGGATCATCGAGCAAAGGATGCATGAGCAAATTTTAGGTTTGGGATGGTAAATTTTCATGGTCATTCCCTGGTCCTACGAATGTGCTTTTCTGAAATCTAATATAGTGCGTAACAGCACTTTCAGTAAAACCAGCCTTAATTTGTCAGGCTTTTAAGTTGCATTTCTATCAAGAACCTTCTCTTTCTTGCTCTCTTCTCATCCAGTTCTTCATTACTAGTAGGAAGACGACCCTAACCCTGCAATGAACACCTCTTTAACTTAAAACCCTATTAGCTTCTCAGCCTCCAATACTTTTCGAAACTTGCAACCTGTAGAGTTACACTTCTCCAATTTTGGGTTAATGTTACGGACCCTGAGCAGGAAGGCTGTCTGCTGAAGATCCAAGCCAGGACTGGCTAGGGTGGAAAGGCTGGGCTTGCAAGGCTGCATCACAATCTGCTGGTGTTCAAGTCTCTGAGAATTTTAGGACTCTTTGGCTAAAAAAATGACAATGACAGGTTTTTCTTCCTTCAGTTACCACTAATCTCACTCATTACGCCTGGCTGTCTGCTGGAGGAGCTGGCACGGCTCAGATGGGCCACTGGGGTAGGAGCAGCTGCCCAGCACTGCCTCTGCATTCGAGGCACATAAGGCGAAAGTACTTAAACTCCAAAAATTTGCAACTTCATGAGAGTCAATGGCTGGATGTAACCCCAGCAGATGATGCTCAAAGAGCAGGCAGAGTCAGCCTGGGACAGTTAGGAGCTCCCTGAGCAAACTTCTTAGGTGACCCAACAAAGTTTGCATGGGATAAAGAAAATACTGAAACTTAAAAAAAAGAAAAAAAGAAAATGTTTGCTGGTTTCTGACACTCTGTTCCATAAATACAGCAAGTAGCCCAACTCTGGAGACACTCGGTTTAAAATAAAAGTAATGACCACAGCAATTCAATGCACCGATTACACTAAAACCCCAGGTCTGGGAACAGTCAAGAATCCAAATAAAACACCCTGACCCACCTTAGCAGTGCTGCTGAAGAAAACAACAATACGTTCCAAGGCAAAAGTTCAATACACTCCCACACAAGAACAGGTAAAGAGCAGAAAACAGAAGGCGGGTGATGCCAAGGGAGGAAGACATTGCTCATCTCAGAGCTCTTGGCAGGTAACAGAGAACCTCATCTGCTGCGCAAACACAAACGCAAACTTGCAGCTACAGTTAACCCAGATTAAATGTTTTACTGAAAGGTTTCCTATTGGAAAAGAGATTGGAAGAAAAATAAATTTCTTTAAAGGTGACTGCTCTTTAAGCCTGATCGGTAAAAATCCACAGTTTTATGATGGTGAAATTGCTCCTAAGAATGCAGACTTCTATTCTGAGTGACGAACAGATGTTTTCACTGAGGATTTAGGACAGTAAGAATACAAATGCAACTATAATGGCAGCCTAATGAAGTTTAGTCTTCAGTTAATTCACACAACCAATTAATACGATACCCAGTGGAAAGTGTTACCAAGGCAAGAACGCTTTCGTTGACTGTAAGGGTCAATGCTAGGCAAAATATCCAGTCTAAACACGTGCATTTTAATTCTTTATGAGGGAAGAGTAAGGATGCTGTTAGAGGGCTGTGCTCCTTTACAAGCAGTAACTTCACAGCAGGGCACGAGCCACCAGATCCCAACCAGAAACACCGCCTCGCTCAGTCGGGCTCCTCAAGCAGTCAGGAGGTTTAAACAGCTTTCTGTTCAAGTGAGCCCAATTTTCAACGTGGGAAACGGCACTAACGAATGAATTTTCAATCAGTACATCCTCACTCATCAATTCCTACATGAAATACTTCAGCAGCTCCCCTCCAAAATAAAAGTGTGATCTCGCCTTTCCTTTCCATTTCCCCCAAAACGTGCTTTCAGGACCGTAAAAGTATTTCATTCAAAGCAAACAAAAGAGATGTGACCTTCCCAGATTTTTTGGACACCTTTGTCAGGAGTGCTGGTTTACAAATCCCCTAATCCCCTGAAAGAAAGGGGAAAATAATCCAGTCCCAGGCAGAGAAGTCAGCAAAGCATCACAAACTAAACGTAAACCCTGAATTCAAACTCCCAGCTACAGTTACACTGCTCCTGATAATTGTAGTGGGTTTTTTTTGTTCTGAGAATGCAGTTATATACCAACAAGAAAAATATACGGGTCAGAAATAATTTGCTCTCACTTCTAAAAAAACTGGTCATTTCCCAGGAACCACAAAGAGATGGTGTCTGGTTAAAGAAGAAGCAGGGAATTAGAGTGAGATCCGTGTGTTCAAACAGAAAATACAGCAGTTCATGCCAGGCAGAGCTTGATCACAACAAGGAAAAAAAATGAGAGCCTTTAACGAAGCTCTAATTGTGCAACAAGCCATACCAGGAAAAAAAAAAAAAAAAAGGTTTTGTAAATGGAATTATTAAACTCCAGAGAAGTACAACAAAGACTAAAAACACAGTGCACAAATGGTAATAAAGCATCAATTACAGAGGTGTTTTGAAGCATACTGGTGGAGGGGTTATTCAGGTAAATGTTAGCTTACTCAGGCAGACTTTTAGTACTGAAAAGCAGTGTTTCATCTTACTTTTTGCTCTCCTGAATTTGTGGAGGGAAAATACTCCCTTACTTAGGGTTCATTTTCATTTTCTCATGAGAATACGTGGGTTTTTCAGCCCACCTCTGCAAACTCTCCCGTACATTCTAAGATACAGGGCGTCATCAGAAAGGACCAAGCAGTAAGACCAACCCTTCAGGGTTCATTTGTCTCTTGTGTTCGTTGCCTGACCAGTAGATTTCAAACCGGTGTTTGCATCCCGATCAGAGAAGCCACACCAGTTTTAGAGCAGCTGAGGACATGCTCAAGAACATTTGAACTTAGGGCTGCCAAGGTTTTCACACAGGAAAACTGCAGCAGATCAACCATAATTTTTTGCGAAATTGTAAATAACGCCTGAAGTCCTGGCTGTATTCATCTACTGAAGGATGATTTAGTTGAAAATCTACAATTACCTCTAACCTGAAATAAATGATAGGATTTTAACTCCCAACATACAGTGGCTAAGATGTGATATTACTGGGAGCTTTTCGAAACCAATCAATAACTATTAAAGCTGGATCCCATCAGCTACCACCAGGTATTAGCCACTTTCTCAATATTTCAAGTATTTCAGTTATTCTTAGATACAGTTAAAGTAGTAAAATGAAGTGGTCTCATACTGACACTGCGATAAATATGAGATTAAATATAGAACAAATTTATTACTCCCTGAAGTCCTACTGAGTGTCCTGATTTTTCTGTATCCACAACAGCATCGTTCACTTTGATGTTTTATTATCCCAGATCTAAAGCTCACCACTGAAAAGCAAAGAGCGTGCTGGTTCAAAGACCTAACCCAGCCACACCAGGAACGAAGGAAACGCCAAACGGAACCTGCAGATCAAGATGATGGCTCTCTGACAGCCATCATGCCCCGCTGAAAGCGGGTGGCAAGCACACGCCAGCGATTTGTGACACTGAGCGCGTGTGACACATGGCGGCATCCCTGGAGTGCCTGTGGGCCGCGAGAGGAACATGCCTGCAGGAGATGATTTTTCCTAATACCCTGCTTTGAAAAAAGCAGAATCATCAAGCCATTTTTAAAACACTGCTTTTAAGGGCTCTGAGGAGTTTTAAAGTAAATCAGCTACTTACTCAGTTTGCTTTTAAAGAAAAAAAGAAAAAAAACAAAACACAAATTAAGGTCAGTTGGGTCTGGGTGAAGATGGGTGACCCCAGAAGTGCACGTTGCTGGCTTGCTGCCTGTCCTGAGCTCCCAGGATAGTCCCAGCTTAACCCCACCGGGTCCTCGCTGCACAGCAAAGCATGATGAAGAAAGTTGCAGGAGCAACGACCCACGTTCTCCCCCATCAGCCTCTGAGCTGGATGGGTTCACAAGGACACGAGCGTTTGGGTCTCAGCGAGATGGACACACCTAGGCATTTCTCCTTTCTTCATTGCTCACCCTTAAGCATTAATCCTAAAGTGACCCACTGAATATAAATCTCCCAAAGTTAATATTTACAATCTCATCCAACGAAGGGATCTGAGCTTCACTACCGGAGCACACACATGGGTGATAAAATAAATTTAGACTCAAACAGGTAAACTACGCGGCCACGTCCAAAAGCTAGAAGAGGATTTTGCTAGAGACTCTGATAGGTTGTGCGTGCACCTTCATCAGCTGGTAAAAAACCCCCACATATTCAAGAAAATAAAAATTAACCCTAAGTAAGGGGAATATTTTCCTTCCAAAAGTTTTGCATCCTTCTGGGATCCTCCTTGTATATTAGGAATGCTGTGACTATGCAGCTCAACCACTATAGGAGTGTCCCTGGCACAATTTTGGCCAGGACCTACGAGCCCTCACCCCAGCAGCTCCACGGCATCGTGCAGGAGTCGGCATGGCTCAGAAACCTCTCCCAGCTGTCAGCCTGGAGGCAGCCACCCTCTCCTGAAAGTCACGAAAGCTTAAACACGATAGAAATTGCCACTCCAGGCCAGACTGTCTCAGGGACAGAGGACAAATCCTGCCACTATTTAGCTCACAAGTGGAGACATGGCCACTGAGCGAGAGTTCCCAGCAAGGGGAGACGAAGAGGGCTCTATGCTTGATGAGTGCATGTTGTAGGATTTTGTGGGTCTTTTATTCAAGGGAGCAACTTGAAGCAGAGGAAAAGCAATGAGATGGACCCACAGAGGGGCTCCTGCATCATCCAAAAGCAAGCTGCACCTGATTTTGGGCTGGAGTCTTTCCTGGCGTCAGTGGTACGATGCATTTACGTCAGCGTGTGACAACAGAACGGGACTGACAAGGACTAAGGTAAGATTAAGCGTTCAGGAGAAAAGCACGTCCTTCACAAAAACAAGGGCGCGGAAGTCTATCGTGCTGCCTTTCGACACAGCCCCGCACCGAGGCGAAAGCCTCAACCTCCAGCTCCCGCTCCGGGTCTGACGCACGTGACTTGGCAAAGCGCCGGCTGCAGCCTTCCCCGAAGAAACCTTTTCTTTCCTGGGCCCAGTCGTAGCAAACGCTGGGAAACAAAGCATTACAGCAACCTCTTCGCTATATCATCAAGTCAACGTGTCGGCATGACAGGCTCTACGTGGGACTTCACACCCCAACGCGAGCTCGCATCTTCCCTGGGAGAGGACTCGTAGCCGTAAGCCTCTCACGAGGGAGGAACAGATGCGCTTCTGCAGTTCGGTGCTTCGAGAGTCGTCGGTGCACGCTGTTCCAAATTATTTCCATTCCTAATTAATATTCATAAACGAAGCACAATACTGAGCCTTCAATCAGCCGTCACACGCCACCCACGCTAGATGAAAGGACAACTACACGAGATAAGCAGTTTATTGGATCAAAAGTCCCCTTTAGACGAGAAGACAGCTACTGCAACAGCGTAAAACTGATAGCATCCCATCGCGGGTGTGCACATGGAGGAAGTATCAGCAAATCTCCCTCTTTAAACCAGAGATTCAGCATAGAGAATGCACAACGCAATTATTATGTTAATTTATCTGCATTCTTCTGCCTGCTCGAGGCTTTTGCTGGAGGTAGGAACTTACGTTTGAAAAGCTGGCATTTGGTGGCACCAAAAATGGCTACTTCAAAAACCTCAGTCGACACCCCCAATTATACCACCAGCATTTCAAATTTAATTCCCTGACCCTATTGTCAAGCATCGTTGCCCCACCAGTCTCAAACGGTTTGGGGCAAGGACCTTGCCCTTCAGCTTTTGCTTTTACCTCCCATTTACATCTTGCTCAAGCAAGATCCAGAAGGTGCTTTTTCTTATCCTCCCGCCCAAACTCAGCCGAGGTGGCAGAGATCAAGGATCTCGTCTGCTTGAATGTGGCCTGGGGATAAAAAACTGGCAGCAGCTGTCGAGCACTAACCCTGTGTGGACAATAAATTAATTAAGAAGACGCTTGACAATCACATCAAGCCCACGTATGGTGACAGAAGGCATTTAGTCTCTAACACAGCATTCACTCCTCTCCACCAGACAGGAAACTAGTACTTCCCAGTGATAACGGCGAGATGGTTAAAATAAGCAGAGAAAGGTTTATTGTCCACTGCTTTCCAGAGCAGTTCTGCTCCTCAGCCACGAGGGACTGAAACAGTCTGCCCAAGAAAAAAAAAGCGTATTTACACCCATTGCCAGAAAGGGAAAGTATAAATATTTCCAAAGCTTTATGAAGGCTAGTACTTACAGTCATGCTTTGAAAGGGAAAGAATAAAGCAAAATATTCAATTAGAAAAAATTACTATAATTGCAGGTTCTATTTTATCCCTCCATTAAAGCAATAAAGTGCCTCGAAATATTGCTGAGCTGGGATACAGAGCTTAGTGCTACTTAACATTTTAATATACATCCAGGGGGGCTAATTTAATTTAGATCTGCGTGAGGGTCTTCTCTCCTCCCTGGCCCCTACTGCCTCCCCCTACACTTCTTAAAATATGGCTGGATATAAATGCATGCTTCTCCCCCACGTCAGGGGATGTATATGCAGAGCTGAGGCTGGATATAAATTCTGACATGCTAGCATGCCTCCAAAACCAAAGAGGACATCATGCCCATACATACATAGCTCCACACATACAGATGCCCAGTTAAAAGTGTGTTTGCCTGCACCTGAAAGCTCTGATGTCTGAATTATTCTTTTTTTTTTATTAGAGGAAAATGTCCAATTTCTGCTTCCCAAACATCAAACAAAAGCCTCTTGGAAATGTAGAATCATACCATTTTGCTCTAATAGCACATTAATCTCATGGGAAGGGATTTGCTATTGAAAGTCATTGAGCAAGCAACTGCCAAGGCTGAAGAAGGGGGCTCTTACTCCCAGCCCTGGCTCCTGCCACGCTTTCTCCACGCTACAATGCTACAAGCTGCGATTTTCTGAATATAACCTCGTTCTTCCCTGCGACAGAAGATAAGTGAATCTTATTTTAGGGAGCCCTTCACCCTTTTAATTAAACAAATTAATATCACTTCTCTGTATCTCATAGCTTCTATTATCTTTTGTGAACTCCTACAATTCTGTTGTAAAGATATATTGAAAAAGTGCTAATTGAGATAATCTCTGGAATTCAAGAGTTGGTATATTTTTAGCCATGTTTTAAAACTATTTTCCCTTTGTTTCTGGAATGCCTCCCATCCTTCCTCCCATGCCAGACTGTTTACATTATTTAAATGCCTTCTGCTTATACCACTCTTTACAATTTTTACTTCAACAACATCGGCCTCCGTTGCTCTTTTTTCCCTCGCTTAGACATAACTGGGATGAATTCCAATCCCAAACTCAAAACCACTCCTGGTGCTTTACTGCTGTCTTCTGTGTTTGGTACACGAGGCAACGCATTACTGCCAGTCCTATCATCCAGGACTGCCTGGGGGCGGGAGGAGGAATCAAGCACAAAGAGTTAAACTGTTCTTTTACCATAAAAAACAGGGAAATGGGGATTTTCCCAGACTCTGGAACTCTCTGCAAACTCACCGGGATACTTGCCATCCCCCTGCTTTAGCAAACAAACCACTGAAAGG
The DNA here is from genome assembly GCF_965140245.1 of Athene noctua. Taxonomy (NCBI): domain Eukaryota; kingdom Metazoa; phylum Chordata; class Aves; order Strigiformes; family Strigidae; genus Athene; species Athene noctua. Next base: position 4,827,700 of record NC_134037.1, read on the forward strand.
ATGGGGGTGCCCAACACTCCTTTATCTTTGCAGAGAGCTGTGAAGTCCAGTGCCCATCATGCAAGCAGAAGCATGGCCTGGCACTCCTGCCCCACAGAAAACCCCATGGAGTGAGAACCACGAGCTGAAGGAGGCTCCAACAGCTGGCCACGCTTCTCTGTTGCTTGGATTTGATTTGCTTTTTCCACAGGTTTAATTAGAAAGGTGATAAAGGCAGCTCCAGGTGCAGAGCCTTTTGCATTGTGGCTCCTGAAGAGTTTTTAATAAGAGTTCTGCCAAATTGGTGGGGGTTTTACAGCCAATTTTTCCCGCATCAAGATGACCTGCAAAGGTAGAAAGGGTGATATAGCACAACAGCCTATTGAGTTTTTCCAGCATGAGTGCAGACCTCTGCAGTGTTAATTTAAGCCTGTTCACAACAGGCTTGTTTTTCTTAGTCCCCGCTCACAGACCATCTACAGAAGGACACTAAGGCAGCATTTATGATGCACTCCTGTCTCAGTCCTATTTCCCATGGGGTACTGGGACAAGTAAGAACACACCTATTCCCTCAGCCCATCCTGTACAAAAGGGGTTACGATATAAACATATTTATTAGGGATGCAAAAAGCCTCAAGAGCCTCTGCAGCATATAAACCAAATCATCATAACGTGCAACCGCACAGGCAGAGAAGAGCAGAGGAAGAAGAGGTCCTGGTGGTAAAGGCTCTGGCCTTGAATACAGGAGGTTTCAGTAAAGCTGCCAATTCTGCAAAAGATCTTCTGTGCAGCTGAAGTCACTTAAGGACAGACTGTGAATATTTCATAGGTGAACCTGAGCTCTCACAGATTTCAGAAGAAAGGAGATGTGAGGAGAAGCACAGTCTTCAGGTCCCATTATAGTTTTGGGGACACATCAAGATTGCCTTTCACTCTATTTTTTGTCTCTTGGCCAAGATCCGATTTTGCTCTAACGGGGCTGCTGGTTCAGCTAGGGCTTCGAGACGCTGATGGAAGGAATAACACGCACATTTATACCGAAATAACGAAAGCAGACGCAGACACATAGCTCAGCCATCCAAGCATGTGCATACTTTAAATGGAGTACTCAGTCCCTGGGTCAAATTTGCCCAGATGCAGAGAAACAGCAACTCCTGAGACTCCTCCTGAGCAATGTAAACATGGCTCCTATGTTACAGCAGTTACATGTAACCAAACATAGGCTGAAACTGGGATACAGGGTGGTGGGTAATACAAATTCCCAGAGTGGGGAGAATTGCAAAAAATTTAAGAATAAAAATCCAGCCATGGGGAGCTCCAGTGGGCTGCTACCAGCTGCCCTGGAACATGGCCAAATGCTCAGTCCCACAACCCAGGAGATTTTTGGAGCACCCTTGACACTGCGGGCACCACCAGTCCCCAAGGACATGGGATGTGCCTGTTGATATGCCCTGCAAACATGCTGTTCTGCTCCTCAGGGTTAGAAATGCAAGCTGCTCCTCCCACTACCAGACTGGCTCTGGGTTTGAGGTTTTTCTAAAGATTCCGCTCCCAGGAAAGCTCTTTCCGTGTTTTCTTGGAATCCAATTTGGAAAAGCATCACAGTGCCCTAAAGCAGTCACAGCAGACTAGGGCATCAGTCTGAACCCCAGCACACCAGAAGGTCAGTCAATGAAGTAACACTATTTGCTACATGTTCTTTGCTTATACCTTTAATTACAATTTAATTTTATCTCTAGCCATAGCAAAGCATTACTATGATTCATAGCTCTTCCTACTTAAAAGGTTTCAGGTTGTTGAAACACTGGCTTATACTACCGCTGATTTTCATGACAGTGAGGTGCTAAAAACCAAGTCAGGATTCAAAGGAAATAAAGCAAAATGAAAGTAGAGGGAGAAGTTCTGTGAGAGATCCAGACTTCTCCACAGGCTCCCCTTGATTCCCCAAGGAAAATTACACATTTGACGTCCAATTTCTGCTCCTTGCAGTCTCAAGACAGCAAAAGCCGCTCTCCTCCAAAGAGATGCTTTATCACCATCAGTTCTACCTCCATCCTTTTCATTAAAAGAAATGTTCCCTGAATAACCTACATTTGTACTGAGAGGAGAACCACTGCAAGAAATAAAGCTACCTCAGTGCAGCTAAAAGCAAAATGGAAGTGTCTAGAAAGGTGGAAAATCAAGAGCTTATAATTTTAACATTAAAAAAAAAAAAGGTGAGCCATTTTTCCTCCTTCCCTTGGCACCCTGCCTCCCCTTCACCAGGAAGAGAGCTTTCAGGTTGCCACTGGCATTAGAGATAAAGCTGTAGGGCACCTGGAAAAAAAGGCCCAACTGTCTCTCCTAGAGTTCAGCATGAAGCCTGAGCAACTGAACAGGGATGTTCTGGTCAAAGACCACGCAGGTAGCAGCATTCAGGAAAGCAGCCTGCAAGCCCACATCAAAGCAACCATCTTCCCTTCTAGTTTTCAAACCCCTGGAGATGATCTCTTGAAAATACCCAGCACTGGTGTCCGCGTCTTAAAAGCCATGGAAACATTATGCTGGTTCCAGTAAGAACAAAGTCAGGCCACCAAAGCATTTCTGCTTCCCCTTCTTCCTCCCCAGATACCCTGGTAGAGAGGCGACGAGCTGTTGTCACCACTGGACCACCTCGTGCCCACATGGGTCTTCCTCAACAGCACATCCCCACGTCCAAGAGGAAACCAAACTCCAGTTTCTCCTCCAAGTCCCGCTCACCCACTGACCCAAGCCATGCTGCTGCTGCAGAAACACCAAATTGCATGGGAAGGAGAATTTTCCACCAGGCCAGGGCAGCACGTTATTCCTCCCAAGAAAAGGTTTGGAGAAAACTCTGCCCTCCCAAGGCAGGCAGAGCAGATCTACTTCAACATCTGTGGTTTGACCCCCTCTAGTGGGTAGCACTCAATAAGACACGGAACCTCACCACCACCCAGGAACCAATGGAGACCCTACTCAAGTGGTAAAGCCTTTTTTCATGATTATGATGATGATTGTTATTTTCACACACACACAACCTACCTGCCTTGCGCTTCCGATTCAATGTCTTTGGACCTTTGCACCTGCAGCCCGGCACTTACTTACAGAGATCCCACAGAAAATTCATAGAAATGGGGGCAGAGGTTTTTGGAAAGGAGAACCACCTCAATGGGAAAAAAAAGTTATACCCCAGACCTGATTTTGTAGGAAGAACATATTTATCATTTATCCCAGAATGTTTTTTCTCTGCCAGCTTGCCAAAAGCTGACAAAACTCCATACTATAACATCAAGCTGTTAAAACTTGGCTAAAAGGAAAAACTTAGCTGCCAGACAAGCTAACCAGAAAAAGCTGAAAAAAATATTCGAGTGTGCCAGGGCAGGCTGTAAATTTACAGACAGGCTCTACAAGAGCTGAACATCCCAAACCGAGACAATGCGGCAGGATTAGGTCAGCAGGTTCTCGTTCCTCTGTCATTTGACAAGCAGATGCCTCCCACTTCAAGGGACTTGGGCAGCTATTTTAAGAGTTGTAGTCACCTGTATTTCCAAACTATCCGAAGTAGCAGGTATCTAACTCGCAGCTCATCCCAGAACAAAGTATTTTAGTAGAGCCTTAAACCCACTCATTACGTAGTCATTAAATACCACATATTCCATTTAAACCCACTGATTCATCCTTCCACCTCCGGGAATGCCTAAAGATGAATAACTCATAGATTTGGTCTTTCCACTAATAAGATGTCAAGTCTTCGCTTAAATTTTAGAAATTTTTCTTTTAATCACACAAACACACAAGGTGTTTTTAATGTCAAAACTGTGTCAAGGGTTATTCTGGTCTGTTTAGTTGGTTTTTTTCCAGAATGTTTTTCTTCTAAATATGTATCTAAATCAGTTTTAAAAACAAGACCCACAGACATATTACATTCAAGTCACAAAACTTACCATTACTGACAGTTTGACACAGAGCAATTTCCAGCTGATCAGCATTCATTTTAGCTCAAACTCCACATACTGTTAATCCAATGGAATCCAATAATGTTTGCTTTAACAGCACGCTACAACACGAAGGATCATACTTCATACTCTAAACCTTGTATTCCAGGACAGCGATTACAACCCACTAACCCACTTATAACAGAGGTTAAACAGCAGACATAGAAGTTTTACTCTTGTCATTAATACAACTTGTGCAACGAAAACTTCAAGTCAAAACTCTCTCTCCTGAATTTACACAGCTGAATGGCTTCAGCAAAAGCAACAGCCCTGGCAAGCTCTGACAACTGACCTGCCTTCACCCTATTTCCAGCAAAACCACAGCACTGCAACATCCCTCCTCAATGAACAGCCCTGCTGCAGCTTGCAGTGCAGCAGCTCAATAGTGAGAGTAATGTGCCCCAACTGGCATCCTTTACTTCTCAGACAGTCTGGCTGAATTGTTCCAGTCCTCAAACTAATCTAAGAGATTTGAGATTGAAAGGTAAGAACCGTAGATTTATAAAGGTAAAAACTCCAGGACCTGAGCTTTATCAGTGGGAATGCTGTTTGAGATCATTCAAGCAAGAATTAAAAATATATATATATATGCATATATATACACACACACACAGACATGTTTTTACAATGTCTATGTGTACTTTCTTTCCAGCAGCCACTATAGGCAGGCAGTGTTAACACAGCCTTTGGTTCCCAGCTGAGCAAAAAGCAACCACAAAAAGCAGGAATATCATTTAACCCCCCCTCAGGATTTTCACTGCCCCTCCCCAGCACTCCTGCCTGGTCACAATTCATTATCTGAATAGGACAACAGAGGACATGAACATAATATTGCTCAAAACCAACAAGTTACTTCCACAATCCTGACAAAATGAAGAGACAATCTTGCTAAAACAAGAGCCCGATGTATGTTTGTATTTCTGACATAAAATGTTATTTATTCATCACCTTACTGGCAAGTCTCCTCAAGATTTAGGAAGAGAAGTCCCTACAGGAATCGTGTTATCTTCCAAATCAAAACCCAGATTACCTAACGTATCCAGGACGAGGATTTCTGCACAACTCCAACCTGCCCCCTCTATTCTCTACGACTTTGCTCCCAGCTGCTGAGCAACAGCCACGCCAGCCTCTACAGAACGTACAATCCCGATTACACTACATGCAGTCGCAGGGGGTGCCCATGATCACGCAGGAAACCAGGCTCGGTGCATCATGCACTGAACTTACATCGTCCTAGGTCTTCCTCCTCCGTCCCCACGTTAAAAACTTCTTACCAGCACGGAGCGATTTAGCTGCAGGCAAACGCCGCTAAAACAGCACTTTCCAGTATTAGTCCCATCACCGCATTCAAGATTCATTTTAATGGCGTTTGCAATAGCTATAGTGGGAATGCAAAAAGACACCCTCGTGGAGGCTAGCCCACAGATCCCATGAAGTTAATTCTTGCTCTGGCCAGATATTAGGAGTCAGCTCCACGCTGTCCAGCGTGCCTTAAAAAGCAGGAGCTGTGAGCTAGGGGGATTAGCGATCAACAGGAGAGAAAGCTCCCTTATTTCACCTAACATGATCCAGCCTGCAGAGCTCCTTTTTAGTTCCTTTCGGCAGTCCCAGCCCTGCACAACCTCTGAAACAAATGTTTTTCCTCTGCATTAACAAAGCAGGGAAAAGTCTGGGCAACCTGAGCTTTGCTTCTTCATATTACCCAGAGAAAAAAAAAAAAAAAGTCACCCCTTCGCACACACACCCCCTGTCTCTACCTCCATCGTTTCTGTGTCCCCCTCCCCACCCGCTCACTCAACCGTGCCATGGCATGGAGTGTTTCTGCAAACGCCGGCTTTCACCACAGCTAATACACGATCATTTCCTCTTGCCTGGCTCCAAGAAGGGAAAAATCTAACTTGCCAGAGGAGCATCTGCATCGAGAACTGCTTTTGCTGATGGGATCAGCACTCGGGAGTACCAGAGAAAGCAGCAGAAAGGGTCGCATACCAATTCATCATCCCCACACGCATCACCTGAGGACATCCCCCTCCCACCAGCCCCCAGCCCAAATCTTGGCCATAAAAAAAAAAAGAAGAAGAAACCCCCAAGCAGAAGTTGAGACCGCTACACAAATGACATTGAAGATGCATAAGAAATATGTATTTGCTGTTGCGCCGCACAGTTTCATGGGCTTATTTCCTAGGTATACATTTCATGCACCCTTCCCACACAGATCCCCTCCCCTCCACCCCCTCGGCTTCTTTAAAAAAAAAAAAAAAAAAAAAAAAAAAAATCTTTGATGTGTATATTCATTTTATCTCGAGAGAGCCGTGTCCTCAGAAGGGGTGTCAAGGCCCTCCCCTGCCTCCACCCACACACCCCTCCTCCAGGCTCAACCATGCTGTCTCCATCTTAACTCCAGCCACTTCTTCACCCATTTCATTAGGCAGCCGACTTAACCCCTTCAGCTACCAAGATGTAGGGGACAAAAAGGACCTCCCCATCAATCATCACTCTCTGCCGTCCCCTTCATCTTTTTCTCATCCGTATCCCAGGAAAAAAAAAAAAAAAAATTCTAAAATCCACAGTGAGGTTATTTTTGCCCCATTAAATCAGCTGGGAAATACCAACCTAAGGATATTAACCCTTCCAGTGAGCCCCTCCAGGGCTTCCCCCTGCTTCACTATGACGTGTCATCTTCTCCCCCCTTAAAATAATTCAGTGTCTTCTCCCTCAGGATTATTTTAAAAGCTACAAAACCCAACCAACCCACCTGCAGCCTCTTCCCTACAGTCTAACCCATCCGTGGGGTGGAGGGGAGCATTTACCACCCGGTGACACAAACCGGAGGCTTCCCTCCACCCTCCATCACCCAAACCTCACACCCCTTCCACCCTATTAACCCACGTCCCATCTCAGAGGATGCTGGGCCACGCCGGGTCTTTACGGTTGTCCTTACAACACCCCTTTCCGTAAGACCCGACATCTCTTGTGGTAGCGTTTGCATCTACAGGCTTTCATCCCGGAGAATCCCTCCCTGCCTCCTCCCACATCTCTTTTTGAGGAGGATAACGCAATTTCCAGCTCACTCTGGAGGATGCTTTTTTATTCCCACGGAGCCCCGGGGGTCACTTCCCAGAGTCTTCCTCTGGCCAACGGCTCCTCTACCCCAGGACCTCTCCTGCTAGAGGGGAACAGTCCCTGTCCCTGACCTTCAGCCTCACGCTGGCAGCCCCAACGTCCTCACTCCCCCGCCGCCTGGCCGAGGGAAAAGGTTTCTTCTTTCGCTAAAGCCACAGCCGAGGCATCGCGCTGCGTTTTTCCACTCCCACAACCTGCTCATTCGGTGCAGGGGAGAGGGGGGGTTCCCCCTCTGCCGAGTGAGGAGAAGCTCTCAGGGATGGATGTGACCCTCACCCCTCTCATCATCTACGGGGGGGGGGGGGGGGGGGGGGGGGGGGGTTCGATCCACTCCAGGACACCAACCCTCTGGAAACAGCACATCCCAGCCCTTGGCAGCCGGGGGTCTGCCATCAGCCCCCCCGCAGACCTTCTCTGGAGCAGCTCCCTGCCTTCTGTGGGGCCTTCCCCTTGCCCCCCGCCCTAAGCCCCAGAAGGGGAGTGGTGGGGCAAGCCCTCCCCAGGGCCACTGGACCTCCCTCTGCAGTGCTGGATGCGAGGGTCACCCCCAGCCCCGGGCCTGTCTCCTCGCTGTCACCCGTGGGGTGACCCTCCCACCAGCTCCTGTCGGGAAGAGCAGCTCCATCCTCTCCCGCTCCCTGCCCTGCCCCATGTCTGTGGGGTAGCGAGAGCCCACCCCATCCCTTGGGGCACCATCTACAGCCCCACAGAGCTAGAACACCCTCCACCCCTCACACTTGTGGGGGGCACTGACCCATGTCCCCTCCAGGCCACGAGGTGACAGCGGCCCCCGTTCCCCTCCCTCCAGCCCCACACACTCCTTTGGGGGGCATCTCTCCTCTCTTCGGGGCTCTCAATGAAGCAGGGGTCACGCCAAATTTCCACATGGAGGACACTGACCCACATCCTGCTTGGACCAACAAACCCCACTTCTCCCACCTCAGCCCCACAGACACATTTGGGGGGAACTTCTCTTCCCCTTGGACGTCCCCTCAGCACAAGGAGGGTCCTCCCACCTCCTCCAGGCAGGGGAGCACTGACCCACGTCCACCTCAGACTGTGAGGTGACAACGACCCCCAATTCCTCACCTCAGCCCCCCAGGCTCACTTTGTGGGAATCTCTCCTTCCTTTGGGTCTCTCCTCACCCAAAGAGGGACCAGCCCCCAAATCTCCCCTTCTCCACATGGGGAACACCGCACTGCCTACAACCGCCTCAGACCACGAGGTGACACTGACCCATGCCCATCTCAGACCATGAGCTAACAGCAACCCACAGCTGCCCCACCTCAGCCAGGGGACAGTGACCCACCTCTGCCTCAAACCAGGAGGTGACACTGACGCCCATCCATCTTAGACCATGAGGTGACAGTGACCCCCATCGGTCCCACCTCTGCCAGGTGACACTGACCCACCTCAAACCATGAGGTGACACTGACCAATGTCCACCTCAGACCACGAGGTGACAGCAGTGCCCATCCACCTCACCTCAGCTAGGGGACAGTGACCCACCTCAAACCATGAGGTGACACCAACCCACCTCCACCTCAGACCGTGAGGTGACCGTGACCCACCTCCACCTCAGATCGTGAGGTGATAGCAACCACCATCTGCCCCATCTCATCATTGCCAGGGGACAACGACCCACCTCAAACCATGAGGTGACACTGACCCACGTCCACCTCGGACCATGAGGTGACACTGACCATCTCCACCTCAAACCATGAGGTGACACTGACCCACGTCCACCTCAAACCATGAAGTGACACTGACCCACGTCCACCTCAAACCATGAAGTGACACTGACCCACGTCCACCTCAAACCATGAAGTGACACTGACCCACGTCCACCTCAAACCATGAAGTGACACTGACCCACGTCCACCTCAAACCATGAGGTGACACTGACCCATCTCCACCTCAAACCATGAGGTGACACTGACCCATCTCCACCTCAAACCATGAGGTGACACTGACCCATCTCCACCTCAAACCATGAGGCGACACTGACCCATCTCCACCTCAAACCATGAGGTGACACTGACCCATCTCCACCTCAGACCATGAGGTGACACTGACCCATCTCCACCTCAGACCATGAGGTGACACTGACCCACGTCCACCTCAGACCATGAGGTGACACTGACCCACGTCCACCTCAGACCATGAGGTGACACTGACCCACGTCCACCTCAGACCATGAGGTGACACTGACCCATCTCCATCTCAAACCATGTGGCGACACTGACCCACGTCCACCTCAGACCATGAGGTGACACTGACCCATCTCCATCTCAAACCATGAGGCGACACTGACCCACGTCCACCTCGCATCGTGAGGTGACACTGACCCACGTCCACCTCAAACCACGAGCTGGCAGCGACCCCCGTCCACCCCACCCGCGCCCGGGTCGCGCTGACCCACCGCCATGTCGGGCAGCCGGCCGACGGCCGCCCCCCCATACCCCCCCCCCGCTTCGGGGACACACACACACCCGGCCGCCCCCCTTACCTCCAGACCTGCCCCATCTGCAGCAGGTGGATGACGGTCTGCCAGACCCAGACGGAGATCCTGCAGAGGCGCTGCGCCCCGGGGGTGGCGGTGCCGCCGGCTCCTCCTACCCCGCCGGCGGGTCCCCCCCGGCGGCCGGCGGCCCCCATCATGGGCGGCCCGCGGCTGCTGAGGCCCTGCACGGCGCCCAGCCCGCCGCCCGTGAAGTCCTGCACGAACCAGCGGAAGCTGAGGATCTGCACCAGCACCGAGGGCAGCAGCACGAAGGCCAGCGTCAGGCCGCACCAGACGTAGTCCCGCCGGCCGTAGTGGTGCAGCGCCAGCCACAGGTCCGTGCCCACGTCCCCCAGCAGCACCAGCAGCGCCAGCACGATCCACAGGCAGTCCAGCCACGGCCGCTCGCCCGCCTCGCCGCCCTCCGGCGCCCGCGGCGGCCCCTCGGCGGCGGGGCGCGGGGCCAGCGGCTCGGCGGCGGCGGCGGCGGGCGCCCGCCCGAAGAGGCTCCGCAGACAGGCGCTCCGGCAGCCCCAGTAGCACGACGACGTGTTGCAGCAGTGGCAGATGTGCAAGGAGCTGCTGCCGCCCGGCTCCTCCGCGCCCTCGGCCGCCGCTGCCCCGACGCCGCCGCCGCCGCCGCAGACGCCCGCCGCCGCCGCCGCCTCGTCCAGGTTGTGCAGCTGGGCGAAGCCGCCGCCGCCGCCGCCGCCGCCATCCGACTTGGCCGCCATCTTGCTGCCGCCGCCGCCGCCGCGTCTCCGGCCCCTTCGCCGGGCGCGCTCGCTCGCTCTGCCCCCCCCGTCCCCGCTCCCGGCACCCCCCCACCCGCCGCCCGCCCGCCTGCCCGCCCGCCGCTTCCGGGGGCGGCGCTTCCGCGCCCGCGCAGGACGGCCCGGGCCGCCTAGCGACCGGCCGGGGCAGCGCCGCCGCCCGCCGGGCCGGGCCGGGCCGGCCGGGCCGCCGCAGGGGAGCAGGCCCCGGCCCCTGCGCTGTGCCGCGCCCGCCGCAGCGGCACCCCCCGCGCTGCCCCCCGGCCCCTCTGCGGTACCGCCGCGGCACCCAGTGGGGTTCATCCCCAAGCACCGTGCGCTGGCACCCGCAGCCCCCCCCGGCCCCTGGTGCTGACCCAGCGCAGCTCCCCCCCGGCCCGGGAGCTTTGCCCGGCCCGCAGTGCGACCCTCCTGTCCTCGTCACCCGCTCGCCCTCAAATCCCGGGACCCCCACTGTGACACCCGGGCTGTCCTCGGGCTGCCTCCCCCTTCCCGCCCCAGCAGCTGCCCGGTCCCACAGGTCCAGGCTCTCTCCTCGGGGTTCCTCCTCGCCCTCTCCCATCCCGCGGCCGTGGTGGCCCAGGGGGGCTCCTCTCCCACCCCCATGGCATAGCCAGCAGTCTCCCACCCCACCCCGCCTCCTCTCCCACCCATCCCATAGGTCCCCCATCCTGCAGCAGCAGTCTCCAAGCACCCCAAACCTCACACGGCCTCGGTGACCTCCCAGGTCCCCACCACAGTGTCCTCCTGTCCCCCATCCTCCTAAACGCAAGGCTCCCCCATCCTCTGCCCTCTCGCGCTTGGCCCTTCCTTACCCACTTGGGGGGACGCAGCTTCACCCGCCCTGTTCTTACGGGCTCAGGGGCACAGCCGGCTCCTCTCCACGGGCCCAGCTCCTTGTTGGAGGAGACAAACCTCTGGCAAGCTGAGGAAGCAGCTCCCAGCTCCAATTTTGGGATCTTCCCCGGAGCTGAGCTGCACCCCAGGCAGGTGTTTCACCGAAGGACCCGCTGGCAGGCTGGGGAAGCCAAATCCAAGGTCTTTCCCTCCCTGGTTCCCTTTCTACCCGTTCACATTTTTTCTTTCATCGTATCCATCTTTTCTGTGCTGTCTTGTGCTGTCCTCTGTAGGTTACAATCTCCCCTCTCTTCTGTTGTTTTTTTCTCCCATTCGACAAACGTCCTTCTTCCAGATGCTCTTTCTCCATCTCTTTCACTCTCCTGTAGGCTCTTGCTTATGCCTCTATCTGTGGGAGTTTGAATTCTGCCCTTTCTCTTCTGTTTTCTTATTTTTCTTATTTTTTTAAATCATGGCAAAGTATCAGGACTGATAGATTCAGGGCTTCAGAACTGGCTGCCAAAGTTACTGCTTCGCAGAGTCTAAATTTCAACAGGGGCAGGAAAAAAACCCCAAACAGGCAGGTGGAAAGGTGCATAAGCACAGATAAAATACTTTTTCCAGGGAGGGAAAACTAATTTAATCTTGCGAAGAGTGGGAGGACTTGCATATATTAAATAAGCTGTCTGGGAAGCGTGTATTTGGCATTTCGGAGTGATGTCGAAGGAGTTCAAAAGTTCTGCAAAGTCCGAAAGACGCTGCCGGTTTTGAAACGGTTGGATCCTCCTATAGCAGAGAAACAGAAAAAAAGGAAACAGAAAGAAAAGCTTTGTGCATTGTCCAGATGAATGCACTCCAATGCACGCCTGCATGTGGCCAAATCAAAGTCATTTGGAGTGCGTGAAACTCCAGCGCAAAGTTCTTCAGAAGGAGAAAACTGGTGTTCTAGATATAATGGGATCGGAGAGGACATGATCCCCACGATGCTGAATTCAAATGTTGCAGATAGTCCCTTTTTTTCTGCTGACTGAAGCTGTGGCAAGAAATATGAATATGGAAATAAGTGAGATGAATGCCAGCCCTTAACTTGACCAAAATGAATTCATGTGCATAAGGCATGTATAATAATACATATGTAACATAAAATCCCTCTTTTTGACACTTTAAAGCCTAAGCAGTAAATATGTATGTTAATTCTCAGAGCAGTAAGAAATAAAGACTCCGGGACCCGTTTTCTTGGGTGAGAGGCACCCATATTAAGCTTAAACTTTTGTTTTGCAGTATGATGGGCTATAAATGGAAGCATTCCTCATTTCTTCAAACTTTTCTATGTAGCAAATTTGCTGCATGTGATTTAAAAGGGAAAAAAAAAACCAAACCAAAACAAAACAAACAACAAACCAGGAACCAAACCAGCACAGAAGTAATACAACTATTTGGTCTTATTATTTCAATAGACGTGTAGGTGCACGTTGCATTTCATGACCCAATCAGGGGGCAGAAGAGTCATCTGTTTTGATACAAAAACAACCCAAACTTGTGCGATGAGACATACGGGTGGGAGAAGACAGCAGTTAAGGATTATAGCGTTGGCACACTAAATGAGAAAAGCAGTTTCTTGGGCAATATATGACATGATACAATATATTGTTGAGCCTGCCTCTGAATTTCTCGGAGCAGTTGTGGCCACCTGTGTCCAAAAAGGGTGAATTCAGGCTGGAATATGTGCAGGGAAGAGCCAGGCGTTGGTTAGAGGTCAGGACAGTCTGTCTTTCTACTGTGGACTGAAAGAATTTGGCTTGTTTAGTTTAGCAAAATGAGACTGGAGAGGGAATATGTTTTCTGCCTATAAATACATTCTGGAAAGTAAATGCAAGCGAAGGGAAAGGCGTCGTGACACTGAAGGGCAACAGCAGAAGAGTAAATGAGTAGGAACTGGCCATGAATATATTTAGTCTAGAAATCGGAAGATCTTTCCAGTAGGAGTTACAGAGACTAAAAAAAAAAAAAAAAAAAAGGTAACCAGTTTTAACACATAGCTTCATAATTTTATAAAGGCAATTGCATGCCAAGGAGAGGCAATAAACAGTTGGGATGAAAGCCCTTGAAAGGTTTTCCAGCCCAGATCATCTCTCCTTGGAAAGATCTTGTCCATTTTGATGCGTGGTACGCTACGTTCCTTCCTGCATCAGGCGATGAGTCACGGATACATGACTCCGTGGGTGGCCAGAAGTGATATCTCCACCGCTTACATCTTAATTCCTGATTTTCCCATGATGTTCTCCAGCTCCTGCTCACTCACTTAGCACACAGCAGAGATGCAGCCACGTTCAAAACACCCCACAAACCCCTCGTTTCCCTGGTACCCACGGCCACCGCTGGGCGGTCGCTTTGGCCAAGGACATGGGAAAGATGCTTTGTCCCTTCGATCGACAAGAGCTGCAGTCCTTAACACCGGCCCTTCCAGAGAGCTAGAACAGTCGTTAGTCAGAGCCTGTTGCTTTTATTAGCCAACATTATGTATTTTTAAGAGTTTTTTTGGAAGGCGCGAGTGTCAATCACACCCGTGTTGAGATCTCTCTTAATTGATTTGTTTGAGAGGAGAAAGCTTTTCTCTGTGCTAAGCGGAGATCCACGCTTCCATCACGCTGGAGGCACTTGTGTCCAGAGGTCCAGGTAAACTCTGGGTGACCCTTAGATCTGCAAGTATTTATAAAACGTGTTTAGCAAGGGCTTTTCCTTTGCAACACTCCGAGCTGATCTGCCTGTGCCTTGCATTTCATGGGGTTTTTTTCTGTTCTTCAGAAGCACCAGCGAGATACCAGACGTGCTTGGTACTCCAGCAGCACCCAGCAAACCAAGGCATGGGATCATAACCTTCTTGTGCTGGCTGGTTAAAGGCTTTTTTCGTCCTGATCAATACACTAATTGAGCTGTGTGGTCTTCCATCTTCCAGGCATTTATTCAGATCAGAGGAACAAACACTATATATAGAGAGGTATGTAAGCCAGGAACAGAGCCGTGTAAATCTGGAACTACCTCATTTAAATAACTGGGGGATGGATCCAGCTGGGTGTTGGGTATATGTGGAGTACTCTGCTACCAGCACAGATAATTACAATTAATGGGGATTTACTTTAAGCAAAGTAGGTCAGAAAAATAACATCTTATTGTGTCATTAGTTTCCATCAATTACTTCCATGTTGTTTGCTCAGTTCCCAAGTCAAACGAGTGTGGGCTGACAGCGTTGAAAGCTGAACTTGGTATTGTCTCTAAAAATCAAACTGCATTATTTCTGCCTCATGCATCATCACTAACAATAAAGCATCCACCACTGGAATATAGCAGGTGGCTTTGTTATTCATGCATGAGGCAGAAAAGACTCCAGCTTCCTTTGCAATGACGTTAACGTCTCCGCAGTACTAGAACTTGGCTGCGTTGGTAATAGTTGTTGTGTGAGCTTCACTTAGAAGAAACTCTTAGGTTAGTCCTTCCATTGATTAACTTCTGTACTTTCCATTGGAGTCTTTGAAGGCTACGTGTGTGTATCACGAGAGGATTAACACGATGCTGCTTATTGCTGTTACTTGTCTCCCTGTGACAGCACTTGGTGACGTTAGGCTCTCTAGGAAAGGTGCAGAAGGTGCCCAATGTTGTGTATTGAAAAGCCAGCTCACAGTCATCCTAACCACTGCCTCTAAGAGAGTGTGAGGAATGTTGGGTGAAGCTTTCCAGTTCTAGCACTTCTGTTTTATTGGAAGGCTTAATTTTTGAGCTTTCGGTTTAGCAGTGCAATCGACTGACGAGTGTTATCAGTGACTGTCAATAATCGTGTGTTAGTCCCTACTGATATTTTGAAACAACTGAACGTGGTGTGTTCTCACAGCTGGACCAGGTGCTTGACGTCTAATCCCAGTTCTTTACAACTCCACAATTTCACATATGCAACTGAGCAGTTTTGAAAGGCTTACACTTTCCAGTAAATAAATTAAAATTAAAGAATGTGTTTAGGCTCCAGTAGTCCAGTCAGGGGCAGATTCTTTTCAAAGTAAATATCCTTGTGAGCCACCCTGGTTTCACTCACTGAAGTTTTACCAGGATGGGACTATCACAGAGGAAGGTATCTAAAACAAAAGGCTATTCCTTAAAAACAGATTCCTCTTTCTGGTTATATTTTTGGCAAAATGGAGTTACTGCTGTAACCTACAGAGGTTGTGAAGCTTGATTAAAGTCCCTAAAGCATGTTCAGGTCCTCAGGTGTTGCATGATAAAAGCTGGATACCAATTCTCTACTAAATAAGTAATTACGTGAATCCTAAACTTCTTTATTGGACAGTAATATTACATTTAAATTACTTCACATCTCCTGACAAATTTACGAATTAGTATGGTCTTGGGAAGTGTGCATTAACAGGCTTCAGAGTTCCTATTATCTAGATCTTACCTGCAGTGACATGGTTTATTCAGCTCTCCTCAGGCTTCCTTTAATCTCCTGAGAGCTGCAACTCTTTTCATTTATTACTGCGCATCAAAAGGAACCTGTCTCTCTGCTTTCAGAAACATGCCTTTGTGGGACACCTTTTAGATGCAATCAGCTGAACCGGTGACATTGGATGCGTGACCGTGGGGCCACCTGGGGACTGGCCTGTGCAGAAGAGGGTGACTGCAAGAAGCTTTCCGACCTGTCTGCCTTTTCTTTGCAAAGCCGGGTAGTTCTTGCAGCTTTCCTGTTAAACCGAGCACAAGCTAATCCCCTCAGTCGTGCTCTTTGAGGTAGCGGTTGCCCGGCAGGAAGAAGCAACATGACTTCATCAGCCAAAAAACGTGGTGAGCGGTGCAGGGAACTGTATGTTTCTCCCCTCGGAAAAGAATTAACAGCTAAGACCTCCAGTTTGATGGACTTGCTTGGTGCTTTTCCAAGCTGGGATTTAGGAAAAGCAATACACAGCATTTCCTACTTCCCCCCATGGGGCTCCAGTGATTTAATTGGCTATGAAGGGCAGGGACGTATCTTGTAGAGTAGCTGGCTGCTATTGTCAGCGTGCCACACTGCTCTTCGGAGCTCAGTGAAAAAATAAAGTTATCAGGTGATGCTTCCCCTTCTGAACGGGGTCCATGTGATGGTTGGCCACTGTCTTAGGTAGCCTATAGCCTTTCTGTTCCTCACTGGGAAAGCCAATGTGTAACCATGGACCATGGGAGGAAGCGGAGCTGCATTTCACAAACTTAACTCAGGTAAAGTACATTCCCTGTAATGTGACCCTTTCCAGACACACTCCCCGATGCTGATTTTAATACCTGATCATGCATGTAACAGAATAAAGTATTTTCCTGTAATTAATGCTGTCACTACAGAGTTGTTAATTAAATGAATGACCTTTTCTGGCAAAGCAAATAAAGACAGAATGTTGCACTAATCCCAACCTGCCTGGGTTTCCCCTTGGAAAACAACAAGCAAAAGGCTGCTGGTGGTAGCTGCTCTGGTGGCTGAAGCTTCTTCCATCTCCCTTTAGCTGAAACATCAGCCCAAACACTGTCTGTTTCTAATGTGGACTATTACACCTTAGTGTCTCTACTTCCTCTCTTCGTGGTCATTCCTCTAGTCACGGTACTGCAGAGAAATTGTCTTCCCCTGATTCCACACTGACCTGGTGAGATCCTTCATGGACCATTTTCCTAAAGCTCTGTCCACACCAGGTCTCCTTGGTTTTCTCTTAATTTTTTGTCTGAGGACAAAATTTCCATTCCCATAGATGTCATCTACCTTCATTTGTGCAAAGCATTTGACACCGTCTCACATGACATCCGTGTCTCTGAATTGGAGAGACGTGAATGTGACAGATGGACCACTTGGTAGATGAGGAATTGGATGGATGGTCACACTCAAAATGTTGCAGTCGATGGCTCCATGTCCAAATGGAGAGCAGCGACGAGTGGTGTTCCTCAGGGGTGGGTGTTGGGACCGGCGCTGTTTAACACCTTTGTCAGCAACATGGACAGTGGGATGGAGGCACCCTCAGCAGGTTTGTGGGTGACCCCAAGCTGTGTGGTGCGGGGACACGCTGGAGGGAAGGGATGTGCCACCCAGAGGGACCTGGACAGGCTGGAGAGGTGGGACTGTGTGAACCCCGTGAAGTTCAACAAGGCCAAGGGCAAGGTCCTGCCCATGGGTCGGGGCAATCCCAAGCACAAACACAGGCTGGGGGATGCGTGGCCTGAGAGCAGCCCCAAGGAGAAGGACTTGGGGGTGTTAGTGGATGGAAAACTGACTGTGACCAGCAATGTGCACTCACAGCCCAGAGAGCCACCCGTGTGCTGGGCTGCACCCAGAGCAGGGTGGGCAGCAGCGTGAGGGAGGGGATTATCCCCCTCTGCTCTCATGAGACTCCACCTGGAGCTCTGTGCCCAACTCTGGGGCCACCAGATCCAGAGGAGTCCACAAATATTATCAGGGGGCTGGAGCACCCCCTGTGAGAACAGGCTGAGAGAGTTGGGGGGTTCAGCTGGAGAAGAGAAGGCTCCGGGGAGACCTTAGAGCAGCCCCCTAGGGCTGAAAGGGGCTGCAGGAAAGGGGGGAGGGACTCTTTATAGGGAGTGCAGTTATATGTATAACAAGGGGTGCCAGTTTTAAACTGAAAGAAGGAAGATTTAGATTAGATCTAAGGCAGAAATTGTTCCCTGTGAGGGGGGTGAGGCCCTGGCACAGGCTGCCCAGAGAAGCTGTGGCTGCCCCCTCCCTGGCAGGGTTCAAGGCCAGGTTGGACGGGGCTTTGGGCAACCTGGGCTAGTGGAAGGTGGCCCTGCCCGGGGCAGGGGGGTTGGAACTAGGTGATCTTTAAGGTCCCTTCTCACCCAAATTCTCTACAATTCTGATTTTATTCATGTTTTTCATGTTGGTTACACCTTTGAAGTCCTCTCTTCTCACCATGAACCATATGGGTTTTCTTACTTATGTGTCCTTTTGCACTCAGAAAATCTTTTGCCCCCTACCTTGGCTCTACTACACCACCATTTCTACCACTCTGGTTCTGAATAAAATGCCTTGATCTGGTAGAGCCCCTGTTCTAAGTCAGATGGAGCTGGAGATCTCAGTGTCTGCATTCACGTGTGAGTTAGGTGTCTGAGTTCCCATCATAGTCAAGAAGGAGCTCAACAATGGCTCTGTTTGGTTGCCCACATGCAGACATCTGTTGCTGTTTGAAAGGCCCCAGGGAATCTCACCTGGCCTTCAGCTGATGCTCCAAGACGTCTTGGGTCTCCCGTACCTCCTGCATCATACCTGCCAGTCTTGGAGCGGGATGCTCCAGCCACGTTAGGGCATCTCAGGTGGCAGCAGACATTCAGAAACTGCAGCTAGCCCAGAGTATTCTACCGTTAGTTTTGGTAGGAGTGGAGTTAGGCCCCCGGTGCACATCCACATGTACCTATTTTTGATGCTGGTTCCAGGCACAGACAAGATCTGTTCTCCCTAAGAGCTCTCAGCTTCTTCTCAACAGCAGTAGATGTAACAAGCTGGCTTCTCCAGGGATCTTCCCACCCCATGGCCCCGTCCTCTCCTGACTCATCTTCATTTGGCAGGAGCAGGCTCTAGTTTCAGGCAACAACATGGACTTTTTACCTATTTTGAAGAGAACTGTTCATCCAGCTTTGCCACTTGGCATGAAGTGTTGTAAGGAGATAGGGCATAAATACTGTTTATTCTATAACCGACCAAAGATTTCTCTTGTAGGGTAAAAGAAAGACTTTATTTCTGACTTCCTTTTATTCTCTCACCATATTAAAAGCATCACCATTTTCCATTCTCTATTTTTAAATGCTTTTAATTAATTTGGCTTTGCACAGGTCATTTAATATCTCAGGGGACAGATGAGATTTGCCCAGCTTGAAATGGATGCTTAAGGTCTCTCATCTGTATGGCAAAAATGATCATGTGGCTATTTCAGACAATGTCTAAAAATTAAGTATTGCTATTCTGAAGTCTTGGTTCAGGCACACACTGTGCTTTCTGATATGTGCACATCACCAGTGTACCCAGCTTTGGCAAGCGCTCTTATCATTTCTTCCATCTGCCAGTGCACACAATATTTCTGAATCTGTTAATTAAGGAACTGAAGTTTTGCCCTAAGATACCAGAGTAACTGGTTCAGTTTTTTTGCAGCAAAAACTAATGCTTGTCTTGTCCATAATTACCTAAATTGTTGAGAAAAATGGTTCTGCTTTCATGTTGATTCACTTTTGTAATTTCATTGCTGAGGCTAAGTGTGGCACCCATTTAAATTATCTCCTACTCTCATTTTACTCAAGACATGTTATTTGCTAACAAAGATTCAATATGGAAAAATGGGAAGGTGACAACTACCTCCTTCATCAATGCAAATGACAATAATCTCCTCTCCTCCACCACGTAAAAATAAACATTGAATCATCCCAGACAGAAATACCCTTCTGCATTTAGAAATATGGATATGGAAAGGCGACACCTGCTCTCATTTATGTAGTCGTAAAACTCAAGTTTATCTAGTGATTCCATGGAAAATACTTCAGGAGATCAACGGCATCGTGGACTCAGACTGCGAACGTCCCCAGTGTTTTTCCCAAGAATTTGCACATTCTTCGCTCTTGAAACTTGTGCTTCAATATGGAAGATTCATTTTTGTTCCTGTTAAATTATTGAAATTATTTATACTAAAAATCATCCCATACAGCAACTCAGCTATAAATTCCTGGTTTTGAGAGCTCTCTGATACCATTACTGGCCTCTGTACAGCTTCTAAAGCAACATTCAACCTCCCACAAGTGATCACCTCTGTGTTGGATGTGCAGAGACTTGTGGTGAGGGTGGGCTCAGGGTGATGGTCCTTCGTGTCGGACACTCAGCTGCTCAGAAGAGCACACAGAAACCTTTGCCAGCACATTTCTAGATGTGCAGTTTTGCACAGCAAGTAATCATCAGCAGCTGAGTTGTCCCTATGGAAACACTTACTTGAAGGCTTTTTCGATGGCTCTGGGACATCCTTTGTGCCTGATGCCAAAAAAAAAGCATCTCCTCCTAGTGGTCTTTTCCTGGAAGAGTATCTTCATATGCTAACATGGACCACAGTGGAAAGACCATGTAGGAGTGCATGGGTGCCTTCTGCAGAACATGGCTCTTGGGAATGCACAAGGAAGTTTTTTGTCTCACGGTTGATTAAAAAGAAGTCCCTGACCTGCCACAGAAAACTACTTTCAAGATCTTAAATCCTGACTGGCGCTAGACTCTGCAGTCTTTACCCAGGATGGCAAATGGGTATGTGTCTTCAGGGAGTGGGGGTTTGTATGGAATAGTGTGGTCCCCAACGTGAGGGTGTTCGAGAGGATGAAAGTTTGGAAAGAACTTGAAATTCTACATGACAAAATGTGGTGTGATTATTAGGTATATTGTAAGGGATATAATTTCAATTGTCAGATGCACATTTCTTTAATCATGTGCGTGCGCATCCACCTGGCTTCAGATGGAGGTAAAACAAATTTTGAAGGGGATGATGACAGTTTGTCACTTCCAGAAGATCAGCTAACTGCAATGACCTCTTTGCCTCCCAGATCCCCATGAATCCTCTCACTGCGGCTGAACAAACCTCCCGAGAAAAAGCAATGCCAGTGTGAATTTAAGAGTGATGCAGGACCCACAGCCCCCTTCCCTTCCCTGGCAGACTCACCCTGCACAAGAGGCACATCCCCCTTGGCCCACAGCTTTGCTCAGCGCTGTTGGAAGTGTCTGCATGAGTGGGCAGCTTTGTGGGACCTGGGTCTGAAAGGTATTTTGGTAGACATGAGGGTCCAGCTGCTGCGTAAAACATCTATGGGGAGCCAAGAATGGAAAACCTTTGTCAAAATCCTCAAAAAAGATGAGAAAACACTGCTATAAAAATCACCCTGCGATGAATTCGACTGCATTGTGCTATAATCCAGCAAAGCAGAACAGAGGGGCAACTCCTGGAAAGTTACTCACTTTTGGAAGGGCCAAAAGCTTTTTGCGTAAGAGTCTCAAAAGTAACTCCATAAAATACCACCATGCTTCTCAGGTATTATACCCATCTTAGTATAGCAGATAGTTACCTTATCCCGAAGGTTGGGGGTTTTTTTGCAAGAGGTTTTTTTTGAGGTTTTGTGGATATGACCAAAGTAGGCCAGCTGGGGCCAGAGGAAGGTCCTGGTGCTTGGGTTTGCAACAGAGCTGTTGCGTGCACCAGGTCTGGGACCTCCTGGCAGCTGCCATGGACAGACAGCACGGGCAGAACCAGCAGCTCCTTCTGCATCGCTCCCCTTCGTACTGATATTCAGCCCCATCACAAAATATGGGACATCATGCCACTAGTTCCTAAGCAAAGCTAACAAATGAAACGTGCACACAGCTCCACGAAGCTTGCACAGAAGTAAATTACTCCAAAGGCAGCCCTTCCCTCACCCCGATGAAAGTATAAGTTCTCCAGGCTCTGCTGGATTCTTTTTTTGATTCCTCTTCGTGCTTTGAGCCATTCTTCTTGCCACAAGGATGGGTGTTTAGATGCTCGCCTTCTAATCAGCCACAATTACAGCCTTTTCCAGTATCTTCTGCTGCCAAATTGGAGGGGAAAAAAAAAAGAGAAAGGGTTTTTTAAAAAAGAGAGGGAGGCTAATGCTTGAAAAGACATATGTGTTTAGTGTTGTTGGCAGATTTGTAAACTTATTAGTGCCTCCACACACCATGTAATTAAGATCTACTGGTAATTAGTCAATAGTTAAAAATAGGGGTTGGTATTGTGCTACTGAAAACGCCTACAAAATAATGTGTTCTCTGCACTCAAGATGCGGTTAGTGTCTCTAAAAAATGTTAATTTAAAAAATATATATTTGTTTCAGAGCCAGATTTTTTAGCAAAGTAGATTTCAGCGTGTGTATGTGTGTGCATGTGTGTGTTCAACCTATTTATCTTTGTGCATTTATGCATGTTTGTGTGATGTCCAAAGAGACTGACTGCGTATTTTGTCTTGGATAAAAATGTTAAGCTATAAAATTGCAGACTCGACACAGCCATGGAGGGAATGGGAGCTTTTCTCATTTGTAGATTTCCATTGAAATAAACCTGCTCATCAAAGGAAATTGTTCAAAAAAATCCACAGGAATGGCAGATGTGCAGCACCATAGGGCAGATGTCTGATGTTTGGAGAGTCGTGCATGTATTTTCTAAATATTCAGGGATTACCACAGCGTATGGATATAATCCTTTAGTAACCTGAAATGTCAAAGACAATGCAAAAGCTCTAATGCCTTGTAGCAAACATTTGGCCATACTGCCCTGTAAGAGCAGGCAGTCCCACACACATTTGAAGTCACTTGTCCTTACCCAGTGAAAGAAGACCCAAAAGACGTGGTGCGTTTTTTAGATTTCTTAACTCCTGCTTCATAATGTGGTCCAGAGCTGCGTGAGAGTTGCTGGGTGATGTTCTGAAAGGATGTCTCATTTGGCTGTCATAAGCAATCTGCGGTGATTTGTTGTGCAGACAAGCATTTGTCTCAAGTAATCCAAAGGGCTTATTTTGATTGCTTGATAGATCCAAGGAACATATAGTTGACTCAATGGGGGATTCATTTATTATGCTCCCAAACCACTCTAAATCTTTCCTTATGTCATGTCAATGGATTTGTCAGGCCACCCTCACATAGCAGTGATGCACCGATGGGAGAAATTTACCCTTGCCAAGCAGAGTTAGTCGCTGTGTTTATAGACCTCTTTACAAAGTACCAGTGGTGAGTGAAATTCTGATGCGGGAAATCAAGTGGACTTTGTTTTATACCCTTGAGAGAAGCGTCTTCTGTTGATCTTAGGAAATGATAAAAATCTACTCCAATTCCACAGTAAAGCAGAAAAGACCAAGCTTAGAGAGTCCTGGCAAAGGCCAACAAAGTTATTTGATGGGTTGTTCATGATACACACGTCAGTTAACATCTAGAAAGCCCTCCGAGGATGCATGCTGCACAGACATGAGGTATTGCTACCTTTGAGTTCACGGTAGGATTTATGATAATGTTTCTTTGATGTTGAAAGTGGATTTCAATTTCATTGTGTTCAACTGTGGAATTTACAGAGTGAGGTTTTGGCTCAAACGCCTGAATAGCCGTTGAAACTAATTGACAAATAGCATTTTCAGGTATCAATGTGTCCTTCCTCCAACCTTTTCCAATGTCCTCTTCCCCGACTGGTTAGGTATGGTGGTTAATCAACACATGGTATGGTAGTTAACCAACATATGGCAAATAGTGTGAGAATGTCATATAGTTTCATCGAAGCCATGAGCAGAGCAATGTTACATGATTCTAATTAAAATGTATATATGTGTATCGGAGATGCTGTTTGGTTTTAATCAAACAAAATTACTGATTGGAAAAAAAAAAAAAAAAAAAAAAGAAGAAACCAGCCATCTTTGAACAAGGAGTATGTTGGAGAATTGTGACTCAGTTGTGTGTGAGGAAAAGACAGAAATTCATTATAAGAGTGAATTAGTTCTATATCATTATGTGTTACATTCTGGAGTGGAACTATTTTTAGTTTTTGACTGAAGAGCACACCAGTGACTCTTACAACATGGAAGACTGTTTTCCCCAGGATTACCCTTCCACTGGAAAATCCAGTTGAGGAATAAATCAGCGCCTTGAGAGAGGGACAATGTGGGAGGCATGCTCATGCACGGAGTTGGCCATACTGTGTAATAACCCTTGAGGGGGACCAGTGGGAACCCTTCCTGTGGAGCTGTGCCTGTCATCTGTGGCCTTGGCTGGGAGAAGATATGAATAGGATGTCTCTCCTCAACTTGGGATCCCATAGAACCCGGCCAAGGAATGAAGGAGTTCTTGGAGGGGTAGGAATGATAAGGACATGGAAAACCAGAGATGAGCACTCTGAGGATGTGTTCTCCTGCGCCTTGCTTCCTCAAGAAACCAGAAAGACATATTCCCTTTGCTCTTTTTTTTTTTTTTTTTTTTTTTCACTGCTTCAAGCTCTTTTATAAATCACCATCCTCAAGTCTCATCGTCCAGCTTGGGCTCACTCGGGACTCAAAGTCAACACAGCCTGAAGATTCACCTCGGGGTTGATGCACATTTCTTTCAGAGAAAAGCTTCATTTGTCAGCTGATCAGTCATCACTGGGGACCACCAGTTGATCACCAGTCATGACAGTGCTTGAAAACAAGTCACTGCGTGCAAAACTGCCAGAGCGTGAGAACCTCTGGGACACCCAGTCACTGAGAGTGGACACTGGCAAACCTCTCTAGTGGGACTCCTGACATGTTCTGCATGGACTGTCCCAGAGTTCTGGGCAGCAGAGGCTGCAAAATCCTGGAGGACTTGAGAACTGTCAATAGGGACCAACTGGTCGCCAGCTGTTCCAGAATGAGAACTAGAAAGAAAAGCCCATTGCAGGCAAATAGCAACAGATTCAAGGAATCTCCTGAGCTGAAAATTACCATAAAGTGGGAATTTAGTAGAGGTATGTATCATATGTGCTTACCCTGTTCTTACTTTTTTATTAGGACCTGTTAATGGCCAAAACCGAGGAGAAAATACTAGGTGCATCCTTGGTTTGAACCAGTCCAGCTGTTGCAATATTCTGGGGACAGACTGGTCTCTGGGAGGATGCACACCACAAGTCCATTGGTGTGGCCCACTGTGAGATGGGGTTGGAGTAGCCCCCATGCCGCTGTCTCTGCAACACATAATCCATTGGTCTTTGCTTCACAGTGATGTCTTTTCTTCTCGGCTAGAGGTTTTGCTTTGAAAGGCAGTTCTGATGACTCTGATTTGTGATGACAGCGACTTCAGTGGCATTTAAAGAGACTGGAAGGAAGAGATTAATGTTTGAAGATTGCTTAATAAAGCAGTGGAAGAATTATACTTCCCTATAAGGTTCCTAAATACTAATGCAGTCATGGGAAACTGTCTTGCCTTTGTTTAGACATCTAAAAATCGGACAACTTGGTCAAGCTGGTCCTTCGGAGTTTCTCTGCAGGACTTGGAGAGGATGCCAGCACATCTAGAAGGCATGTTTTAGGCATGCACTTTGGGGCAGGATGACCCATGCTCTGGCAGATGCCCGTCCTCTTTCTGCTGACTGCAGAGAGAGTGCAGAGCACAAGAAATCTAACTTCTAGAAGGCTGAAGCAACACAAAGTGAGCAAAGCCATGTTTAGAGGTAGGGCTGTCCCCTGACAGCTCTGGATGCTTTGATTAAGTGACACTTTAAGCCTTGCTTCTTGGGTTGCCAGAGCCTGAGAGACACGAATAGTGTGCTTGGTCTTTGGGCGGGTGTCACCAAGTGCTCTTTGTGGCACCTCCCGTGGGAAACCCCACCAGTACTGGAGAAACCTACCTCCTGCCCTGCTCAGGTGGTGGTCAGTGCAACACAGAAGGAAACCTGAAGAGGTCAAGCAAAGCTGGAGGATAGCCAGGGCTCCTCAAAGAGAAGCATGAGGAGGAACTCAGTTATGTGATAGTTAGGCTGATAAAAAGGGGCACGGGGAATTCTGCAGCACAAATGCTCAGGTTGAATCTCTGAGAGGATAACAAGCTCTGGCATTTTTAGGGCAGAATAAAAAAAAAAAAAAAAAAAAAAGCTGAAACAGCAGCAAGCAATAACTCTTGATCTGGCTCTTACAGATCACTGTACTTGCAATGAATCCAACAGGGCAATTGTCCAGGTAAGGACTGAAAAACGGCCTGTTGGATGAGACCTACCTTGCCCAAAAAAAGTTCTTAATTGTCCTTCTAGCTCCAGCAGAGATTGTGCAGCCTTGGCTAGCCGCTCCTCAGCTCCTCTAGTGTTCCACCTGGAAGAAAAGAAAGAACTCCTGTTCCTCTGAGACATGAAGAGAGACTTCATTCATAGACCTGAACACTGAGTAGTTCTGCGGATCCTGCATAGGACGGGTCAGAAAATCCCACCAAGAAATCTCTACATTAGACAAAGCACGTTCTTCCCGAGGAATGGCATTCATCGCATTTTCAAGCATCCTCTGCCTACTTCTTTGCAAGGTGACATGAAGATGCAGCGCATCTGTTGTGCTAGCTGTTAATTAATTAACATTCAAGTGAGAAGGCACCGGTTCCACTTGCGCGAGCAAGTTGCTCTCTGCGCGATGTGCTGCAGCTCATGGCTGCCCGGAGGATTCAGTGCAAGATGGCAGCTGGGCTGGGCTGGCAGGATGCGAAGCAGCAAACTCTTATTTTCAGGAGCCGTGGTGTTGCCGTGACACAGCAGGGACTAGCGCGCACACACACCATTCCTTTGCTCCACGTTTCTCACGGGGAACGCAACACCGTCACGTCGCTCACATGTGTTTTCAGTACAGAAACGCACACTGCTGTTTCCACTTCTGTGTCGACAGCTTTTTTATCAGGTCTTGATTAAACGAAACATTTAGATCTTTATCCCTTGTTTAAGCACGTGCCTGAGACACGTCTGTGTGGCTGAAATATTTAAACTCTAGCTTTCAGTGCCGCTTACCTGAAGGAGCACAGACGGGCTCTGGATTAATTTTGGATGTGATGCTTTGCTAAATCAGGACCTTGCTTTTTCCACTGCAAAGGGCGACTATCTAGGTACAGAGAAGTGCAGTACATGAAGACATCCCATTTGTTGCAGGAGACACAAGCTAACGCTGTCTTTGTAGGAGCAAATGTGGGTGGAAAGACCTCACAGGTTCCTCCTGAGCCTTCAAGTCTACCTTGAATTTGTTAATAGAGGTTATGGTAAAGGGTGACTTGGTAGTTCGATCCCACCTGAGAGTCAAAGTCATATATACTTTGGGATATAACAATTTTAGGAGAGATCTCAGTGCTTTCAGTCCTGGGACACATGTATTTTCCATCCCTGTTCGTTCAGCCAGGCTGTGCGTTGGCCTTAGTGCATCCACTCTTTGGATTTTTCCTAATGGAAGGGGCTGTTTCCATCTCTGACTTTCCTATCTGGAGCACATGAACCACAGCTTGGGTCTCAACAGGTGAGTGTTGCCACGAACTCCTTCGAGGGCATCACTGTTGGGAAAGAGGGATGAGTCCTGTCCCACTCAGTCCATTACTGGTGTCTGATGAGGACTGGCCTCTTAAAGAGTGTGAAGAGTACAGAGCTCTCTGTGGCAAGGCTTTAAATAAGCAGAGGCCTTGGTTTAGGTGCTTCAGCTTCTTCACAGCAACAGATAGATCAGCTGAAACTAAGAAAACATCAGTGGGAGAATCCTGAGGCCTGATGATCTCCATCCCTTCCCTTCACTCTCACCACAGTAAGATGGATCCATCTAACGCCTCTTTGATCAATTTGTTCAACGTTCAGAAAATATTATTGTATAATCTGTGGCTTCCCAAACGTTTTCCAGGACCTATCTTTTTTTTTTTTTTTTTTTTTTTTTTTTCTTCAGAAGAGCTTGGATGTGTCAACAAAATACTTGCACCAGTGAAGGATGCTGGACTGAGTAGGCTGCATGGGCTCTATGCACAGAAATGATCGATGAGTATCACAGCTGACTGCCAGCATTGCAGCAAAGCTTGTTTTCTTTAAAGCCGTGTGCTTGGCGAATTGCGAATCTGAGTGTATTTGACAGTGTGAAGGCAGTGTAACAGTCTGGCGGCTGGTACCCCAGTGGGAAATCCTGTGCCTGGCTCGTGTTGGCTCTCTACGTCAGGGAGCTGCAATCATGACCGGAGGTGATACCTTCATTTTCAGGTGCAACTGCTCTTTCAGCTATTTGCCTTCCAAAATCACTCTTTATTGCTATGTGTGAAAACCTTCACCACTGTGCAAAATTACTGTGTATCAGATGGGAACAGTTTCCTGGTGCTGGTTTTCAATAGAATATTTCACAGCTCTCTGCTTGCTGGGAAACATCCATTTCTGCTCCGGTCTGTGCTGACCCGCAGAAGTTACAGGCTTTCACAGCCTCCTGATGCAGAACTTGGGTCTTGTAATCAAAGACGCAGCCACTCAGACATTTAGGCTCGAAGAGCACTAATTCAGCATCCCCTGTACCAGCCACGGTGGACATTTTTGTCTGACCGGGGTTCACGCTACTGGATGATGCCGTTTTCTCCAAGATGCTGCTGGTCTGCACCATCTTATCTCCAAATATCCCAGCTCTGCAGTGCCTTATTCACATTGCAGTGTCAAAGGGTTGCCATGTTGCTTTTTTTCTCCTGTATGCAGTAGAAATTCTAGTCGGGGTAGGCCTGCACAGATTCTGATTTCCAAGATTTATCCATATAAATTAATGTAGACCACAAAATTTGACCCCCGGGTTGATACCCACCAGGGTGTTATGTTTCTTCTCTAGTTTGCAGCAGTAGTAGCACCGTGGCTGGTCTTTCATGAATACTCCTGGCTTGTTGTTGGGGGGAGGTTCAGTGTTTTAGTGTTCACTGAGGACTGAAGGCTTCTCCATCAGTCCTCATTCTTGAACTGGGCAAAGTGCCACCTGCAGTCTCCGAGGATATTTCAGACTCCATTGCATAAGTGCCCTCTGGTCCTTTCTCGACGTTTCAGACTATGGTTTGCTGTTGAGGCTATCTCCTGAACTGCATATATTTCCAAATGTGGCAGCAAAATGGCTCACTGTAGCACATTAATCGCACACTTCCCTTTCCGTGCTCTCCCCAGCTCTTGCGTAGGAATTGCCATACCCAGTTAGACCACCAGCTCATCAAATCCTGCTCCCTGCCTCCAGCGATGGCCAAAACCTGAGGCTTCAGAGGTTACCCTCATAGCACACCAAACTAACTGCAGACTGTGGAAACCTCTTTCCTGGCTGCCACAGAAGATCCACTTATGCACTGAAGCATGAGATCTGATTATCTTTATTACAGGATCTTCAGATGCAGAGCTACAAATGTTCATGGTCATGCAGTTATCCAGTCACAGCAGTTGCCTCAGTGACCTTCTTTGGCAGTGAAGTCCATAAATTGGCCGTATACAGTGGAGGGACCTATGATTTGCTGCACCTCCATTGAACTTTACCTTCAATAAGTGACATCCAGGGACTTATATTACACATGGCGAGGTAAAATGGAAAGAGAGTTTCAGGCCTGTTGTTCCCTTTTTTTCATTTGAATATCCTCAAGCTTTTCTTTTTTCACTACAAAACATTTCTGGATTTTTGACTGTTTTCTTTCCTCAGACAGGATTATACTTGTGCGGCTCTTCAGGCTTTTCCAGCACCCTGGAGCAAAGGTGAATATCACCCATGAAATGTCAAACATATCTTTGGCTTCTCTGGATAAAGATCTGAGGTATGTCTGGGAAAAGAGCATGGCTATTATACAAATGCAAGAAGGAAGGTCATTTCAAGGGCTGACACCATCTGAGACCCAGCAGAAGAGGTGAGATGATGAGTGCACCCAGTTAAACTTCCAGGGGAAATTTATAGACAAGAAGAAAGTCAGTAATTCAGAGTATAATATGGCCAGAGATCACATTTCTCAATGAAAGTATACCAGGAGGAACAGCTATTCGGGGAGAAGGAAAAAAAAAAAAAAAGAGTTTAAAACATAACAATGCCACAAAAAACATTTAGCATCTCTTCAAGCACATGCTGCTGCAGCCTTGAGTGCAAGGAGCTGTAAAAGTGACTAAAGCAAGAGTCTCAAGAGCGGATTGCTCAAGTGAAAGGAAGCTGGAATGAAATGTCAGCCAGCCCCGTCGGTCCCTCATTCAGCACTGCTCAGAAATGCCTGATGCTTTCTGACTGGATAGCCAGGGCTGGAATAATGTGCTCAGTTGCAACATTTTCACTTTTACAGCGAAAATGAGGATTCTTTTCTTTGCAAGAGTTACAATTTTGCCTCATATTTTATGAGCTGATACTGTTGGTGAAGATCTTTGCTCTATAGTCCTTGTGGTTTGCTCCTGTCCTGGTCATAACGGCCACATGGCCGCTGTCCCACTCTGCCATACTTGAAGCTAAGCTCCCTGGAAATACGTTTATACCTGCGAACTGAACAATTTGGGGTGCAGATAGTCACCCATACTGCTGAATTGCTAGTTTCAGCACTGACCCAAACAACCCTGGGAAGCTCAGGAATTAACATAGACCAGGGACCATTCCCAAGAGACCATCTGGAAGGACCACCCCAGTTTTGAAGACTGAGAGAGTTTAATAGCACTGACATGGCCAGATTGTGCCAAAGGGCCTCAGGACTAAAGAGCAGGCCTGGCCCTGGGTTTTTTTGACTGGTATAGATATAGACCAACTGCCCACCCTGTCTTGGCTTTGGTGCATGCATGACAGCATTTTAAAATTATATTTATTTCTAAGTCTCTGAAGAGAGTCTGATGAGGTGCTCTTGCCCTGTACACACGGCTATGACTGGGGTCACTGCTCACATCAGCCTTTCTGGAGGGGTCTCTGTGGACTAGCCCAGCCACAGCATCTACATGCCTGGTCCCTACCTCTGTGCTTCGTGCAAGAGCCCAGGACACCTGGAGAGCCAAGTGACCCAGATCCACCCAGCAATGAGCTGCACAAGAGTGCAGGGCATGAGACAGACACAGCAGACAGCCTTGACACCACCATACTGCTCCTTGGGTTGCTGTCCTACGGCCTTCTTGGTCCTGACTTCCCAGCTGGGTCACCTCTGGAGAGGCACCTATGCCTGTGGGCAAGAACAAACGTGGACAAATGGACCAGAGGTTGGTCTGGTTCAGGGGGAGCCGAGAGGAAAGCAGATAGCCTTGAGGTTTAACCCTTTATCCCTGTTCGCTACCCTTTGCTATGAGAGGAGGTGTATAAGAGTCGGGTTGACCCAGCACTGAGGGATCTGGTGGAGTTGAGAACGGTCAGTGTGAATTTAATGGTTGGACTGGATGATCTTCAAGGTCTTTTCCAACCTAGATGATTCTGTGATTCTGTGAGATACTGGCATAGCTCAGGCTGTTGTCCCCCAGGGTAGCTTGAATGGTGGGGTCCATGGGTATGGGAGCACCTCCCCCAGACCTCATCATCCTGTGCTCTCTCTGTAGCCAACAAATGCCTCCAAAGAGAGATGCATCTCTAAGACAGGGACTGGGGTCCTGAATCTACCCTCCGAGGGTAGAGCAGGACATGGGTGTCTGTCTGGTGAACCCCATGGCAGGTGGTCAAAGTCAAGCTCAAGGCAAACTCTGTACGAGCCTTTCAAGGGATGCTGGAAGGGCTGTTTGCCTCTGTGTGTTGGGCTGGGAGATGCCCCGAGGCATGTGGTGTGTGGATATCAGGAAAGCACGCTGGAGAAACCAGTAACACCTTCAACACAGCTGTGAACAGGTCTGTCCAAGCGGGCCTGGGGCTCCCACCGCAGAGAGAGCCTTAGGGAGGACTGAACATGTGTGTGCTGGGCCATGTCTTCCACCAGACTGAGCCTTGGAGCTGGTGAGACTGGACCCTTTCATACCCAGGGTACTTCTGCCTTTCTGAGCAACTTTGGATGCACTTCATACCTTTTTTGATTCTCTAGGCAATTACCCACCGCTATTGACTCTGAGCACCCAAATCTTCCCTTCCACCAAAACACCAGTCCAGACCAGTCCTCCAGGACCACCTCTAAGTCCTCTTGGTCGTACAGGCACTGAATGAATTGCCTTCATTCCCCGACACCATTCCTCCCTCCATTTTTTCCTCTCTTCAAGCCACAGGTCCAGCAACTAGCCAACCCTTCCCTGTGCCCAAGTCCTGAGCTACTGATGAAACCATCACATCACCTTGGTTAATGCAGCCTCCCCTTTCTGATCTTTGGTCATATTCTGCACCTGGAGCCACTCCTGCCCCCATCCCTCCCCTCCCTTCCTGGCCATCCCGCTTCCCTTCCCTCCTCCACGTCTCCCTTACGCCCCTGTGCTCTTTCCTACGGGCCCATTTGCTCTCTCCCGGCGCTTGCAGCACCATGAGTGGTGGGACATGAAGGATGGGGCTCCAAGCTACCGCCTGCAGAGCACCCGCCTTGGGACTCCCCACACAAGGGGGGCACCCCACGTGCTAGCTGAAAAGCAGAACATATTTCTGATGTTAAAATTGGGTGATATTGATGATATTGAATCACCTTGCTTATTTTTCACCTTCCCGTGCAGGCCACGAATCCTTCCCTCCTACCAGACCACTCTCTCCCAAAGGGGATCATAGCCACCAACCCCCTCTAAAACCTGACAGTACTAAGCCATTCCCCATTCCTCCATACCAGCCACCTCCCCCACCCGCTTTCCTTCTCTAATCCTCAAGGAGCCACGGCTTAGGAGCCCCAGCTTAGCATCGCATGATGTGCACATCCCATTGTCCCCCTCTAATAGCATAAGCCCTGCATGAATCCCCTTGATTTTAGGGCACAGAGTGTTGCTGGAATTCCTTGCCTTGTTTCTGGTGGCTTTCAGTTCTGTATTGTGTCTTCTCTACTGTTTACTTGCTGGATATTCAGAGGATGGTAAGATGTATTATTGTTTAGATTTTAGAGGCAGTATTTGTTTCAATACAGATAACAAAGCAGGGACGCAGCAGAGGAGCAGTGGTCTATATCATACATCCTCTGGAGGCAAAAGTTGAGTAACAGGTTAAAGTCATCAAGATAAAAAGTTCCCTTCGAAAAAAAATCCCAACTCTTACTGTCTGGGCCAGGTATTCCCAGTATTGTTCAGCTTGATCATCCTCCAGTGACACGTACTGTCAAAAAAGCTGCTGCTCTGGCTTTGGGGCACTGTCACTTTATTTGCATTTGATGCTTTGCGGGGGGGGGGGGGGGGGGGGGGGGGGGGGGGCTAGGTTAAAGGTTTCAGCTTGGTCAGAGATGGCAGGGGACATCAAATGAGCAAGATGTAGAGCTGCCAGTCTTCCAGAAAATCCTGGAAGGAATGGATAATGTGACTCTGATTTGGTTTGGATTTTGTCAAGCTGATTAAAAAGCAGTCTACACTCATGCACTGATAGATCCTAAACGCTGTGGTGTTGGCTTCCTAGATGAAGATGGTATGGGATCGGGGGAGGAGACTTGCTTTAGGATGTCCCGGGGAGATGGGGCAGGGTGGAAAAGTGATGCAGGCTTGCAGAGTCTCTTTGGCCACGTGGGCAAGAGCAGTGGTGCAGGCCATCTCCCTTTGTCCATGATGGCACAAATTCTTCACTCCTTCATGCCCATGGAAAGGAGATGAGCAGACTGGACGCACAAAAGGAAAAGAGAACAAACGACACATCCGTAAGAAATGCTTTGGTGTGGGGGCATACCAGCGGTCCCAGCAGGGAACCATTTCTTCTCAGGGCGCTCACAAAGGGGCTTTGCCCAAGACATATTTAAGCAGCTTATGACCATTAGACAAATATTTAATCTGCAGGAAAGTGGGCCGCCAGAAAAGCGGGTGCTCTGGTATATTTAAGGCCATGGAGCAGCTGGGCCTGTGAGACAGAGCGGTGGAGGGGACACAGGGGACAGGGTATCAGAGGAGTGGTGGCCAGTGTCGGAGCTTATGCCCCAAGGGTTGAGAGAGCAGGTATAGCAGTTGCAAACACCAAAAAGGTTTCTGTGGAAAGGTAAAAGGAACCCCTGAAATGACCTAACAGCAGTGGGGATAGGGAGAGAGAACCCCAAAAACTAACATCCCAAGCCTACTTGCACTTTTTCCACCTGCATCCTCCTTGCTTGTAGGACCTGAGCCAGGCAGGTGGAAGGTAACTTGACTATTGCTCTCCAGATGAGCAGCTCCGTCCTTGCAGATGTAGCCACTGCTGAAGGGCACGAAAGGCCAGACAGAAAATCCGCCAGATCATTTCCAGAGCTGATCCTAGTTTTCCCCTAAACAAAGATCTGGATCGGTTTGTGGGAGGCAAGAGCAGAGCAGGAATAACTTCAGTTGTCCGCAGCTGCACCTTGTCCTCCAAGAAAAAGGCTTGAGCTGACATCTCTCCCGACCGTCAGCAGCATTTAAGTAGGTGCCGTTATTTTGCAGTTATCCAAAAGATGGCAGCCTTCCCCAAATCTTCTTCCTCGCCAGCTGCCTGGACTCTGACCAGGAGATACGTGTCTCACCTTGATTCCTGCCACTGCAGCTGGCACGACCCATGGGAGACAGAGCTCAAAAGCTGCAGAGAGCTGCTAAAAGCCATGTCTCTAGCCGTGCTTTTGGTATTTTGCTAGTGCTGGGTTTTGCCTGGCAAAGTGATCACGCCTGCCTCCTCCTGGAAGAGGGATTTGGATTTGCTCTTGGTTGTACGTCAGCCAAGTTGCCTTTATGCTGGCAGACCCAGCAGCTTGGGTTGCTCCTACAGCATTTCCTCATCATTCATGGTGCCTGAAGCAGGTCCTTCAGGAGGGGGTGGTTGGATTAGGAATCCGAGGAGGAAGAGGCTATAGAAGCCAGGAGTACAGCGGCTCATGGTCTCAGTTGTCTGTGGTCCCTATTCCCAAATTGTCCTTCCTCGCAGGGCACAAGAAGATGGTGGGGCAAGCTCTACCACCCAGTGGCAGAGCACACTGTGCTCCTGGTCACCCACCCACAAAAGACCAGTGTGTCCCCTCAACAAATCCCCACCTCCCTCCCCAGAGCTTTCCTCTGTCTCAGTTTTCATTGCAGGGCCTCCTCGGGATTGGAAACAAGGTCGCCTCCATGTATCTCTCTTCTCAATGCATCTCTTTTCTCCAGGCTTTGTCTTTGGACGTGGAAGGTGGGATCACAAACATAAAATCCATTTTTTTTTCTAAGCATCCCTTTTATCAGTTCACTCTTCTCACCACATTATATTTGCGAGCTGCGGAAATCTACAGACAGACCCAAATACAAACCAACATCCTCAGCTCTGTTGCCCCCGTCTCTGTTTCTCTGAGTCCACCAGTCCAAGAGAAATAAGTCATGCAGCGTGTTTCTGGTTCTGCTCTTGTGGCCTTGGTCTCACTGGAGACACCTCTTCCTGTCAATTAAACAATTCCAGGACCTGTTTTCTGTACCTGAGGCCAAGTGGCACTTCCTGGCCATGTCCAGGTTATGACGTGTGTGAGCAATCCTCTGTCCCTCTGCCAACCCCATCCCTTACTGGCAGGGAACTTTGTTGTGGTCCTCACCTGACCTTGCAGCCTCCCTGCCAGACAGGAGATGTCTCTGCTGAGTAACCAGGAAGCATTTCTCTCCTGCAAACAAGCAGCTGTGGACTTCTGCAGGTTGGTATAAGTTCTGGAAGGCTTTCTGCTAAGCTGGCTTTGGTGATGAAGACTGTAAGTCTTCAGCTCTTGGGAACATCTTCTGTGTTCTGCTCCCTGACTGCCCAGCATCTCGTGTGACAAGTGCACAGCGATGGGGATCGTTTCAAAGAGGTCCCACAGTCATAAAAGCGATAACTGCAGCAATGATAATAATGAAAACCTAGCAAAAAAACACTGACTGTGGTTAGCTGCAACACTTGGCCTGTGTGGTGGTCAGGATGTGTGGGAAATCTTGCCAGGTCACTTTGCAGCAACACTGGAAATTGCCTCTATCAACATCCTTAAGTATTTCCAAACAGCAAAGCGAACTGGCACATCTCAGACAAGGAGGGAAGTGCCTCCCCTATACCTGCACCCAAGGTAGACCTGCAGTAGGCTCTGTTGACCCCTGACGACTCCAACCTCACTAGAAGATGAAACTGTTATTATCTACAGTGTATTTTGTGTTTCCTCAAGGCTCGTTAGAAGCAGGAACCAGCAAGCCGGGCAACGTACAAGCAGCGGGCATCACTCCCAGTGATCTGAGCAGATGTTCCTGCCCCTCCTCAAGGATCTCACTACAGCCCCAGGAATGCAGATGGTCAAGAAATAAAGACAAGAGCAAAATGGCAACGTCATAGCAGTGTTACTGACATTTTTCCATGGGTATTTTTCCTTAGAAAGAAAATGTTTAATGTTCCACAAGGTGGAACTGGGGTTGGTGGAGGACAGCTGGGGAAAGAAGAAGATGTGGCTTCGGCTGAAGTGTTTTTCTCAGATAAAACTGCGGTGATCCATTTTTATTTTGAGCTTTTAAATCATATAGTTTTGCTGTACATTGAAACTGAGTAAAACCATGATTTCCTGCCTCTCAAAGAGAGACAGGGGAAGCCCTTTTCCCCCAGTGCCTTGTAAGAGGTGACACCGGAGTCCAGAGCTGAGGACATTGATGGGAGTGAAAGGAAAAATTGGCCTCAAACACCTGCAGAAGGCAACGCCCTGAGCCACAGCGAATTCCTCTCCAGGAAAACCACCCTGTCTCCCTTCAAACCAAGGTGAAGTCTCAGTATCCACAGTACCCTGCAGCAGGGATTTCTAAGTGCTCCTCCTGGAGGCATTACTAGAAAAGGAGAGAAGATCATAGTGATGAATAGGAGCCAGGGTCAGCAATGCCCGAAGCTGATTTGGGTTGCTTTGTGCTTTCTATTCCAAGAAAATGGCGAGCAAAGAAGAGCCCTGGATATTCCCTTCTTGTCTAGCTTGTGAGCTCTGCTTCCCACTGCAGCACCGGGGCATGCCCCTGTTCTCCAAACCAGAGAGGGGCACGCAGAGGATTTTATGGTTCATTGGCAAGCCCTAAGAATTGAAAGAAAATTGACTTTGATCTAAAAGAAATCAAATTTTTGCCTTTTCAGTATGTCCAAAAAAAAAAAAAAAGAAAGAAGAAAGTATTCCTTTGAGATCAGGCAAAATGTTTTCTTTCATGTCTGGGCACTTTAAATTCTTGTTTAAATAAAAGCACAGAACAAAAAGGGGAAGGTAAGAGGCCATGTGGAGGACTGTCTGATTCATCCAGCACCATCCCACAGCAGTTAGGCTGGATAATTCACGGGGAATGTGCTTTGACATGGGAGGGAGAAGCTGCAAGACCCTGCAGGGGAGGCCCAGCTTGTGCAGAAGCAGCCAGGGATGCGCCTTGCAGGAGGCAGGTTTGAGCCTCTGTGTTCCCTGCACATTCCTGGTGGGATTTCTTCAGCAGGCTGAGATATATAAATGAGTGTTCAGGAAGGGAAGTGCCTCTGGGCTGTTATTTAGCATCTTGGTAACCCATGCCTAACTCATGGTGAGACACTCCAGAAGTTTTCCAAATGGACAATTTTTGGGGTTTAGGACATATTT
The DNA here is from genome assembly GCF_965140245.1 of Athene noctua. NCBI lineage: Eukaryota > Metazoa > Chordata > Aves > Strigiformes > Strigidae > Athene > Athene noctua. The sequence continues at coordinate 4,864,996 of NC_134037.1, forward strand.
CCCTGACTATTCCTTATATTTTCTAAGCTCTGCACCACACAAGGTCGGGCTCTCTGCTGCTGTCAGTGGCTGCAGCTCTGCTCTCACCAGTGCGGCACCAATCTCTCTCACATTCACCAGACTTTCCTCCTTCAAGTGGACGCAGTGTTGCTAAGAGATGCTGTCTGGGCTGAGAATGAGCAGTTGAAGGGCAAGTTTCCCTCTTCCTTGGGAAGTCACCTCATGACTCAGCATAGATGCCATGGGCTATCTACCCCATTGTGCAAACTCATTGAGAGAGTTACCTTGTTTTGGAGAAAACGAGGGCTAATGACACAAGAGTGCTGAAGGAAAAAAGCAAAGTCCATCTGAGGACAACACTTGACTGCTGGTGGCACTTTGCAAGTTCAGAAGCCACAGCACAATTTTTAGGCTGCACCAGCCCTAGCTAGGTCCAGTCTGTTATATGAGACATGACAGATTGTGTCGTTCTCGTCCTGCTTAATTCTCCAGCTACTCCATCCTGAGGAGCCTGTGCTTCCAGCACAGCACAGAGCTGCTCACAAAGCAAAGGTCGTTACCGTATTCCCCCTCTCATTCCAGTCCTGACCTTGCACCATTTAATTCAGTGAGAGTTTTGCTCATGAAATATGGACTCCAGGGTCTTAACAAAGTCCAAACCGAAGGCTTTAGCGAGAATTTGCTGCCTTTACATAACTCTTGTTTTGAGCAAGCAGGCTCTGAGCTCCCTACAGACAAACAGTGGGGGAAGAATGGGAGGAAACAACATCACGGGATACAAATGGCTTAGAGAATTGGTTCTCAAATGTATTGGCAGTGCAGGGGGGTGAGGGTTGGAGCTAGGACATCCCAGATGCTTGTAAGGTTACTCACATCCTGAAGACATCTGAAGAAACCCAAAAGAGCTTTGGAAATGGAACCATCACCTTCATAGGATGATGTCTGGGCTGCTGGTTCAGATTGTCTGGACCAGAAGAAGAAGTAACGGAAACGAATCTAGGGGTCTCTGATCCTGCAAGGCAAAGATGGTGTTTGCAGTGTGCTGCACCCCTTGGTGATCACAGCTTTCAGCCGGTGGTGGTTAACCCCTCAGAGAACCATGCTCAGTGGTTTTGTGGCACCTGCTGGGGTCTCCTGGCTGGTCCCACAACCTGGGCAATGATCTCTGAGCTTAGAGGACACGACTCAGAGTTATCGATCTGGGCATGTTAGGTGATGGATATAGTGAACAGGAAAAGCCTTGGCGATGGTCGTTACTGATAGATCATCTCAGCCCAAGTGTGGGATGGGCCTCTGGAGGACAGGGCGTACAGCAGATTTCTCTCTGATACCACCCCCCCGTCTCTGGTCCTGCACATCCCTGCAGGGTTTGAGTCACACAAAGACACATCTTCACGTGAACAGACTACTAAGAAACTCATTTATGACTCCTGTTGTGATGAGGCTGGCATGAGAAAGTGCAGTATCTGCATTTGACCGTATCGTCTCCATAAACATGAGCTTATCTAGCAAGACTTACCAGATCTTTCCTGATCCTCTGCACACAACTTTCTGGTAGACAATGAACCACACAGCACACTTCAGGGTGAGAACTGATCTTTTTTAATGACAGAAGCAAACTCCATTTCCATCAAATGAGAAGAAACGAATGCAAACATCCCTGTTTCCTCCTCCTCTCAGCATCGAAAGTCTCAGCTCTACTTCTTTTTCCTGTGTGCCAGACAGCAGTACATCCTCCTGCAGTCTTCAGTATGCTCCTCCTTCTCTCCTTTAGCACATGTCCTGGAACAATACCCATTGCAGCTCTTTTTTGGCTGGCTTTTGCCTGTAGAAAGAAAGAGAACTACGTCTGCATTGACTAATTCATCATGGTCAAGAGCACAGAAATCCACTACCGCCCAGTAAACTCCTTCCTTAAAGTGTCTGCATCCACACTGATACCTGGGACTGGACCCTGGCCACTGCCAGCACTTCCCTCAGGGTTGGTTGAGTCCATGCTATCCGGCCAAGAGCAAAACTGAGCCAGTAACTATGCTGTCATTTAAATGGTGTGGAAGACTTAGTTCAAAATGTCAAACTGAGACCTCAGTCCTGGCACTGTTGAATTTATCAGCATAGTCACACTCTGGGTATTTAGCTTGAGATGAACTGAATTGCTCTGACTCTAGGGTCCAATGACCGTGATGGGACCCAGTTCACGTGGAGACCCCCAGACAATGGATGTCTATATCTAGGATGGTGTGATTATGGAGCTGACCTCCACCCCAAAAGTCTCGTGAGCCAAACCCAACCAAAATATCAACACAAGACTCACCACCCACACCTACTTTCCTCTAAAAGTCTTTTTTAAACCTTAATTCCTTTATGGTACACTATTATCTCTCATTTCTGCTCCACCTTACCTGGGGTAGCCATCAAGGCCATTAGAAAAACTGCAAACACAACATAGATGATCCTCATGACTGGATATCCACCAGGATCACAGCAGGTCTGAGATGCAGCCTTGCAGAGAGATCTTGAATTAGTTGTTAACAAAAAGGCTGGAGATCCTGATATTTATAGACATTTTTTTGTCAGAGAGGACGGTGTTAAGGAGGAGCATGACTTTGCTGCTGTCCAAGGACACATTGTTTGCTGCTTAGCAGGATATTATGTCACTCCAACCCAGTGGCTATCTGACAATGAGACGTCCACTCTGTGCCCATTTGTCACTGGCTCTTTGAAGGCATCTTAAGTGGCCTGTGCAGGCGTCTCTCCTTCGGGAACTTGACTCCTCTCCGTCTGGCTGCAAAAGCTTTTAGCACACAGTTGGAACTATCAGTCCCTGGTCAGGGGACTTGGTGTTGGCTTGTAGGAATGGTTGTGGTGGACGGTGTTACAGCAACATGTTGGGGACCCCTTCTTCTTCCCTTACAAAACAGAGACCTGACAGGACTGATACCACACTGGCCAGTGCCACCGTGTGCATTCCCAACTGTATGTCAAGACCTAGACCCTCTACTTGAGAATCCGAAGTGCCGTGGCAATGGACATGCAAGTTGTTATAAAGTTGAAATGTCTTTCCTGCAAAAAAACCTCTGTCTGAAGACGAGGTCACCAGTCTAAGCTAATTGTCTGGGGCTCAGTTCGGTTGCCTGAACACAGACAGCACCGTCTGAGACCTCCTGAAATTTCCGCAAGTTTCCCCTTCTCTCCTACATCAACCATGTCCAAGAGATTTGGAAGCCACTTTCTGCAGATAGGATGATTAGCAACTCAGTTCTAGTCTCTTGAGTGTTATATAGCAAAACACTGAGTGCAGAGATGACCAAAGAAGAGTGGGAAGTAGCTTATACCTCTATTGTCCACCTAAAGTCTCCTTCACCACAAGCTGGAAGATGTCCTAGTGTTCACATTTACATCAGCTTATGACCGATGTGTTTCTTCCCTCATTTCCTTCTCCCTTGAGGAGAAGCAATGGAATAGCTACCAGGGCACCCCCAGTCCAAGAAGAAACTGAACCGAAGCAGAGATATTGTAGGTTGTGTTCCCTGGCAATGACTGAATGTTTCGGACTGAACAATATTGGCACTGCATTACACCATTCCCTCCAGAACTGCCTGAGAGCAGGCTGGGGCTATCTGCCCTGGAGAGCAAAAACTGCAGAAGCACTCGCTCCAAGTCTATCCACTCTGAGCAAGCTTCCTTTAGAGATGAATACACCTATAGTTTTATTTCTCATGTGGGTGTCTCCTTTTGTTCTGGATGTCTACACTCCTTTGATAGTGGAGATTTAGTCACTATAATCCACAGAGCTGGGAGAGTCACTTGGCTTACTGGCCTGAAGGTTTTTGTTTAGGGTGGGTTGAACCATGCTCTAAACTCTCTCAACACTATTGAGTGGAACAGCAATTCCCAGTGACTCTGACATTCTAGGTTTGTATCTGAGATGTCCCGCCTGGTCTCTAGAAGGTAATGGTCTCCCATAGCTCCCATATCATACCTGCCAGCCACATATAGATGTCCCAGGCACTCACTGGTGCCTCAGGTGGCACTAGACATCTTTATTTAAGCAACTCAATCAACCACTAGCGTGTCTGTAGATCCTCTTATGGAAACACCTCAGTTTAGCTCTCCCTAATCTCTATTTCAGTCTCACCCAGAGAGTGCCAAGTGAACAAAGACATGAAGGGACTGGGAATAAAGGAGTCCCTTCCACTCCATCCTTCACATCCAACCTGGACAGCACAGCCCTAAGATGCTGAGCGGATCCCAGGCCCTGTGGATCTGAAGTTGTTCTCTCTTTCTGCACGGAGTGTGTCCCTTGTATTGCAAGATAAGAAAGCAGGGGAGAAGCAGAGGGGAAGATAAGGCAGAAGAATGATTAAACTGCCCCAAATTTTCCCAGTGTACCCCTCTAGTTGTCTTCTCCCTAGAGGGAAATGATTACTCAGTCCCTATAGCTCTTCTGGTCCTCGACTTCTCTACAAATAACAACCCACACTGTATCTATTAGATAGTTCAGTGATGCCAGCCACTAACTCACAACTAATTTCTCCTGGAAAAATACCATCCAGCAACCCCCCCAATGGCCGCTGGTGGTGGGTAATGTCATACAGACCCCTCCTCAGGGAAGTGAGAGCAGAGCTGGTTGTAGCAGCTTTTCCTTGCAAAAGCTGTTTCACTGTTGGACACTATACTGGATTTGTATGGCAAGGTTTTGGTAGTGGGGGGCTACAGGGGTGGCTTCTGTGAGAAGCTGCCAGAAGCTTCCCCCGTGTCCGACAGAGCCAATGCCAGAGGGACCCAAGAGGGACTCACCGCTGGCCAAGGCTGAGGCCGTCAGCAAGGGGGGAAGCGCCTCTGGGGTAACATATTTAAGAAGGAGAAAAAGCTGCTGCTCAACTGCAACTGGAGAGGAGTGAGAATATGAGAGAAACAACCCTGCAGACACCAAGGTCAGGGAAGAAGGAGTGGGGGGAGGCATTTGGCTGTGCCCTGCACCCACGGGCACTCACGGTGGAGCAGACACCCCACGCCGGAGCAGGGGGATGCCCGAAGGAGGCAGTGACCCCCTGGGAAGCCCGTGTTGGAGCAGTCTGTTCCTGAAGGACTGCACCCCGTGGAAGGGACCCCACGCTGGAGCAGGAGAAGAGTGTGAGGAGTCCTTCCCCTGCAGAGGGAAGGAGAGGCAGGGACAACATGTGATGAACTGACCACAACCCCCATTCCCCGTCCCCCTGTGCTGCTGAGGGTGAGGAGGTGGAGAAATCAGGAGTGAAGCTGATCCCAGGAAGAAGGAGACAGGAGGGAGGGAGGAATTTTAGGATTTGTTTTCATTTCTCATTATCCTACCCTGACTTTGATTGGAAATAAATTAGATTAGAATTTCCCCAAGTTGAGTCTGTTTTTTCCTGTGATGGTAATGGCTGAGCAATCTCTCTCTGTCCTCATCTTGACCCACGAGCTTTTTTGTCATATTCTTCTCCCCCTACCCAGTTCAGGAGGGGTAGTGATAGAGTGACTTTTGGTGGTCACCTGGCCTCCAGCCACCAACCCACCACAGACTCTTACTCCCTGCATATGTCCATATGCCCACCGTGTACCTGTACCTTCAAACCTAAAAGCGATGCAGCAGAAAGAATTAGATTTCTTTCTGAGAAGCCTCAAAACTGTGTTGTCTCTCCTAGACCGGTGTCAAAGTAGGAACCTGCCAATGCATTAGTGAGAGTCTCTAAAGAGTTTCTCTGTGCAGAGGCGCATGACTGCTCCTGCTACAGAGGTTTCACACACCTTTGGTCACCTTCATGGCTCTTCTCTGTACCTTTTTCTGCTCCAGCACACCCAGTTTGAGCTAGGGAGAGCAGAAATCAAACCTTAAGTGCCATATTGATCTGTAAATAACAGAGAAGCATTGACTGAGCAGTCTTGGGGGCTTGGCACGAAGAGGACATAAAATCTGTTGCATGAGGTCTGTGAGGGCTTATTTACTTCTGTGTTGCCCACCTCTGGGGATTGGCTGACATTATCATGGAAAGAGGGCTGTCTTATGCTTAGAGGAGACATTGCTGAACTACCCACAGTTTTAAAGACATTTGCAGATAACCTGCAGGCTGAAAAAGCATCAAGGAACTGAAAGATTCTCTCTGGTCTCCAGAGGCTTGTGCTCATGGCCACAGAGAAGGCAAGAGGGAAAATGATAACTTCTTCCTAAATCCCTACCCCATAAGACCACTGGCAGCTCTGCAGCTCGTTGTCAGCAGATGTCCAGGCTTTTTTGGTGCTGATGAGCGTTTGAACTGAGCTTGGAGAACCTGTCCTAATGCTTTTTGTGGGATCGTGGGGACACAATAACCACATCACACACACCAGAGTTACATCTCCTTTTTTTGTCCCTTTTTAATTATTGCAAGGAGGGGATGATAACTGGGTTAGACAGCTGAGAAGCTGCTCCCAGAGCCACCGCGGTGCCTCCTCTTCTCCAGCTGCTTCCTCTTCAGCTCCTATTTGCCCTTCCAGCCGGGCGGGATGCAGCAGTAGTACTTGCAGTCGGAGGAGAAGGACCACACGTCCACCTTGGAGCACTGGCTGGAGCAGTACCCCACCTTGGGGCAGTGCTTCCTTACCTGCCCATAGCCTGCAAGGGGGAGAGAGAGGGAGAGTGGTTGGGTCAGGGGAGGCGCCCCCGTGCCCCGCTGTCGTGCCCTCCCAGCACCTTCTGGTGTGAGCGTGGCAGGGCTCAGAAGGATGAGGTCCTGCTCGTAGGGAGGTCCTGCCCCGTCCTCCCACATGTCCACCACCCCTGCCCAAGCCCAGCCCCAAAGCAGGAAGGGACCTTGAAGAGCACAAGCCTGAGAAACTCCCTGTGCATCCCTCTGCCCCCAGCGGGTGACACGAGGGCCAGATGGTGACACAGGTGCCGTCTGGGACAGAGATGCTCCCAGGGAGAGCACATTCATTCCCCTCATGAGAGACAGCCCAAAAGCAAAGTTCATAGAGATGCTCATCTGGGCAAGGTTATAAAGATGCTCATCTGCATGCATGTGTTTTTCCCTGTCTTGTACCTCTCCTCAAGGGACAGAATCAGTGTTCTCAGAGCAAAATAGCAAAAGCCACATCAATCTTATTTCAAAAACTTTGGTGTCCACTCAGGTGCCTGTAGTTGCATCATGATTTTAAAAATTGTCCTCTTACCCAGAAAAGGCTGAAAGGTTTTGAAACTGGCCCCACAGCAACCTTGCACCAAATATTCACCGTGGTGGTTAAATGTGGGCCAGCTGAAAGACTTGGCCCAGGTGGATGAGATTTGATATCTGAGGAGAGTTTCTAATGCCTGTCTGAGAGATCCCAGCCCAGAATCCCCTTTCAACTCTTGTAAAGGAACCAGAAAGCCTTGGAGTCTCAGAAACAGGCACTAGCCGCAATAGTTATGTCACATCAGTAAATCCAATGTGCCCAGGACTGTTCCTTGACACAGAAATTGAGTTGCACAGAAGAGTTCCCTCTGGTACTATCAACCTCTCTGAGTCCCCAAGAGAAAGGGCCACATCCAGACTCTTGTTCGGGAATTGCCTGGCCTGGGCTCAGTCCCAAACTGGATACTGAAGTTTTAACCTCAGTTATTTCTACAGAAATCTCTCTGAGGTAGTTCTTATTTCATTGTCCCTTGAAAGAAGTCATCAAAGTGCTGGGGGGTTCAGCTGGAGAAGAGAAGGCTCCGGGGAGACCTTAGAGCGGCCCCCCAGGAATGAAAGAGGGTGTATAATAAAGATGGGGACAGACTTCTTAGTAGGGCTTGTTGTGATAGGACAAGGAGTAGTGGTTTTAAACTAAAAGAGGGTAGATTCAGGCTAGATATAAAGAAAACATTTTTTACAATGCAGGTGGCGAAACACTGGCACAGGTTGCCCAGAGAGGTGGTAGATGCTCCATCCCTGGAAACATTCATTGTCCCTTGAAAGAAGTCATTAAAGTACCTGGCCAGGTTATAGCAGTCACCTCAGTTGGTAATAACTATAGTTTTAAGAGCTAAAATTTCTTTAAAAGAATTCCAGTTAGTATCAGCTCATCTTGCCCAGTTTGTCATCTTACCTGGAGTGGCCAGGGAGACCAGCAGGAAGACAGCGAAGACAAGGTAGAGGAACCTCATGGCTGGAGTTGAGCTGGGATCTCAGCAAGGCTGGAGAGAGAAGTCTCAGAGAGAGCTCGAAGGGAGGAGGTGGTATAGATGGAGGCTGCGGCTGCCGGTTTTTATAGAGCTTTTCCTTGCGGAGCGGAGGATGCTGGGGAGACACGGGAATTCATCCAAGTCGAGCTGATTGTGGCACAAGCACCAGAATTTCCCACGTGTGCTGGCAGCCCCCTCCTTCCCCCAGCTCTGGTTACCCAATATCAGATACGATTTCAGCCCAGTGGCTTTGATGAGAGTACAAATGAATAGGGGCTGTCAGTAGCAGAGTTGTTAGGACTGAGCTGATGGGTCAGAGGGACCCGATGGAGATCTGCAGGTATAATGATGAGGGGAGAACAAGATCAGTATCACAGGGTTTCAGGCCTTTCCCAACCTCTGGCAGGGATGCAACTGCATGCAATAGGGCTGAGTTGTGGCCGCAATGCACTGCTAACTCTCCCTCCATTGTCCATCCTGGTCACAATGTGGGGCTGTTGGCTTGGAAAGGACCCATGTTCCCATCTCTACTTGTGAAAGGAACCATGTCTGCAAAATCTCTCTGATAAATTCAGCAAACACCACATTCAATGTAGTCTCTTTTGTTGTCTCCCCTCGCCCCTGAGATGAATGGATGGGCAGGAGCGCTGGGGCTGAGAGCTCCCAGGACTCTGGCTGAGCTGACCACTTGAAGACACTTTGATCATCACCTCTTCCTCACAAACCCCCCAGCCAGACCTGAGGTTTCAAACATGAGCAGAGCTCTGCAAAGGAGCTTTTCCAACCCCAGTTCACTGGGCTGTTTAATAGCTTTATAAACAGCTAGAAAAAAAAAAAAAAAAAAGAGAGGACTGGTGAAGGGACACAAGCTGCTGCTGTTGCAAAATTACAGAATACCATCCAACCTAAATCTGCAAAGGGCAACAGATGGATCTAACAACACTGAGTAACAGGGCAGTAAAATGTCAAATGCTGAACCAGTGTCAGTTAGTTTAAGGCTGTGAATTTGGAAAAATATATAATCTCTGTACAAACGATGGGTACAAATTACCTAAAGCCAGTTAAGGAGGAGGTTTGGGAATCCTTGAAAAAAGTGCTCTAAAAACAGCAAATAGGAACCAAAAAAATGGAAAATTGTACATTAAGAAATTTTAAGAAAGTTATTAAGACGAAAGAAAGCGTTGTCTCCCTTTGTCAGTCTGTAGGGTATCACACTGTGGTGTGTGCACTGCCCGTCTCCCCATTCCTCATGGCCTACAGTAGGGCAAGAAAAGGTTAAAAGAAAGGTGGCAGAGCCAAGGACTCACTTTCATAATATTAAGCACACTGGCACTTGTCAGCTCAAGGAAGAAACACTTACTGGAGGTGTATCACAAAGCTGTAAAAATTTTAGAGGCCTAAGGAAGAGACAAACTTTGGTTGTCCAATTTTCATAACCCAAGACATAGGTGAGATGCAATGGTAAGTCAGGCAGTTATCAAAAAAGTAACCAAAAAATTCCTCTTTCACGCTGAGCATAGCTGAAACACGGGACTTGTTCAAGAAGTCAAAATGTATCGAAAGGACAAATGTAATGAAAAAGCGGTTTAGAAATTAATGAAGCCAGTACAAATTAAAAAATTAGATACAAAACCTTCTTGAGGAAGTCACCAAACTTCATGTTATGGAGGATGAGGAGTTTTACTGAGTGAAAACACAGGTTCTTGCACTCTTCCCAGGCACTCTCTTCTGCCTGAACCAGGCTCTGCGCCCCGACATGGATCAGCTTGGCACTCCTCTCTGTGATCTAACCCGAGTACAGAAACCGAGTGAAGGGAAAGGTGAGGGCACTGCGCACCTTGTCTGCTTCATCACCACTATTTCTAACTGTCGTTCTCAGGAGTTTGTCCATTTTTCACACAATCCCAGAATCATCTCGGTTGGAAAAGCCCTGGCAGCTCCTCCAGCCCAACCATGACCCTCCCCCTGACCGTTCCCAACTCCCCCAGATCCCTCAGCGCTATGTGGGTTGAAGACCTTCAGCCATGGTGTTTCCACACCCTCCCCACCCCATCCCTTCTGCTGCTGTACAGCCCTGTCATCACAAAGGTTAGCCTCTACTTGAAGAGAGGACTTCTTGCTGCAGCTGGACTCACGGACTTCTCATCCTGGCCACCAAGAACAGACCATACCTTTCCAGTGCATCGCCTTTTGTGGATTGGAGGACTTCTGTGTTTTCCATGTCTTCTCTTTCCTGATCATTATTCCACTTGCTTCAGTCTTTTCTTACAGGTCACATTTTCTTGACCTGCTGTCATTTTCTGAGCTCCCTTCAGCCCTTTTACTGATTTTTTGAAGTGAGGTGTATAAAACTGGATGGATGCATTTTTAAGGGGTGCGCAGTGCAGTGGGTATGTCCTGTGTTTTACAAGCTCAGCTTTTCTTTATATTTGTAGGACAATTAGCACTGGTTTCCCATCACCATGACATTACTCATTTGTGCCTATCTATGATCCACTGCAACCCATATTTTCCCTGCAGAACTGCCATACAGCCAGAAACTACTTGTTCTATATTCTACAGCTAATTATTCTTGTCTGTATAGACAAGGCAGATTTACCTATTACTTTTTTTTTTTTTTCATTATCTTCTTAGCATGAGAAGATCCACTGGAATGCTAATCCTGTCCTCTAATGCTTTGCAGTCCCTTTCAACTTCTTATTTGTGAATTTAGTAAGCACACTCTCTAGAGAACCACACAAATTATTAGGCAGGATATCACTGGACTCACAACAGATCAGATGTGATGTGGTAATTCATTACTGTAGCTTCATTTACATATTTGCTACATCCCCTTCAATCGGCATCATAGTCCCTTTTGAAAGATTACAGGCAAAATACCCAAATAGGTCTTGGGCCAAATGAATGGGATGAAAATTAAGTTCTGCACCTGGGTTGGGGCAACCCCAAATATCAACGCAGGCTGGGGGATGAAGGGATTGAGAGCAGCCCTTGGAGAAGGACTTGGGGCACTGGTGGATGCAGAGCTGGACGTGACCCAGCAATGTGCAGTCACAGCCCAGAGAGCCACCCGTGTGCTGGGCTGCACCCAGAGCAGGGTGGGCAGCAGGGCGAGGGGGGGATTCTCCCCCTCTGCTCCGCTCTGTGAGACCCCCCCTGCAGGGCTGGGTCCAGCTCTGGGGCACCAACAGCAGAAGGACACGGACCTGCTCGAGTGGGGCCAGAGGAGGACACGGAGATGCTTGGGGGGCTGGAGCCCCCCCTGTGAGGACAGGCTGAGAGAGTTGGGGGGTTCAGCTGGAGAAGAGAAAGCTCCGGGGAGACCTTAGAGCGGCCCCCCAGGGCTGAAAGGGGGGTTATAATAAAGATGGGGACAGACTTCTTAGTAGGGCTTGTTGTGATAGGACAAGGAGTAGTGGTTTTAAACTAAAAGAGGGTAGATTCAGGCTAGATATAAAGAAGACATTTTTTACACTGAGGGTGGTGAGACACTGGCACAAGCTGCCCAGAGAGGAGGTGGATGCCCCATCCCTGGAAACATTCAAGGCCAGGTTGGACGGGGCTCTGAGCAGCCTGCTGTAGGTGAAGATGTCCCTGCTCACTGCAGGGGGTTGGACTAGATGGCCTTTAAAGGTCCCTTCCAACCCAAACCAGCTCTATGGTTCTGATTCTATGAATAAGTTTCCACATTTTGAGGGAGACCCTTGAAGAACCTCACTGCCATTGCACTAGGTGGGGATGGAAGCACCCTGAAAATGGATTTGATGGCCAAGTTTTGTGCATTGTGTCTGTGCCTTGCAGACAGCGTCCAGTGCTGGTGCATCATCAGAAAGGTGCCCAGATTTAATTTCTGCACCTCTGCTGTCAGCATCCCCGGCTGGCACTGGGCTGAGCAGAGCTGGGCCCAGCAGCTCCGTGTCTGCTGGCGGCAGAGTCCTGGCAGCCGGATCTGGAGGAGGGGGAATTGCCCTCGTGTGTCCGGGTTGGTGAAGGCAGCCGGCGAGCGGCGAGGAGAAGCCCACTGGAGCATGGACCTGGTGCCTTTGTGAGTGGGACCAGCGGGTCGGGGTGACATTGCACACGCCGGAAAGCAAACAACAAAGATGGGTTTGCTTAATTTCTCCTCCCGCTGCTCTGCTTGTGGCAGGAGTCCTTCTATAAAAGCCAGGGCCTCCAAGGTCCCCCACCGTGGCCATCTCAGACCCACTTTGCTCTCGGTGTGCTGAGATCTCTGCTGGCCTCCAGACATGAGGGTTCTCTGCGTGGTCTTTGCTGTGCTCCTGCTTTTCTCCTTGGCCACCCCAGGTAAGACGGCAATGCATGGGGGTGGTGAAAGCCCCGAGGCCGGGGGTAGGTGTGCCTGTCCCCTCTCCAGCCTTTGTGCCTTGGGGTGAAGGGAGGTGGTTCATCTCACCCAGCTTTGGCAGTGGAGATCAGCTACCTGCAGCGGGCTCTGGCTGATGATCTACCCAACCTAGCTCGCACAACCGATTTGGGATGAGATGAATGCCACGCTACAAAAGCCTGGCTCTTGTGCTCATGCAGAGGGAACTTGCCAGCAAGCTGCAGTACTGACATGTGTAGAGGGATGACTTCTAAGAGTGCAGTGGCCCCCCAGCTCAATGGAGATAGAAAGGATGGGTCCTACCCTATGTGGGTCTAAACCCAACAGTACCTGGTGCATCAGCACCACCCTGGAGCCAGCAAAGAGATAACTTACGGGTCTCTGTCCTCCTACAGTGTCTGACATTTTCTCTTATAACCCATCTCTCTCTCCTCCCACTGCAGGGTACGGGCAGCCTAAGGGTGCTTGTGGGGGGTACTGTTCCCACATGTGTGCCAAAAGGGACGAGTGGACTTTCAGCCAGTCCTGCGGGAAGATGTACTGCTGTATCCCTCCACCCAAAAAGGGAAAATGATTGTGAAACAGTCCTGCCGTGGAGGAAAAGCTGCACTCATAGTGGGGTTCCTAGCACTGTATTCACGCTGTGACTGCGACGGTGTTCCCTGCTTTGAAGTAAAGATGGGCAGATATGATTTCTGTGTGCTGTGTGGTTTATTCACCTCCCCAGAGGGGAGTGCCAGGAGAGGTTCTGCAGCCAGAGCTCCCTGGGCCACGGCCATGACACACCTCTGACAGCCCCAGACATTCCTGACAGCCTCAGCCCCGTGACACAAAAATGACACACTGGAAGAGAAAAGGCTTTGGGATTTTTCCCATTGCTTCAAGCAGGGCGGTGGCAAAGGCTGGGAGAGGACTGATTGCCTAATACTGGTTCTCCCTCCTCCACGAGTTAAATCCCTGTTTAGTTTTAGGGGACACAACAGCCCCCAATGCCTCATCAGTCCCATTCAGCCTCTGCACTGGGGACCTCAGTCCCACTGTGGGGGTAGAGACCAGAGGCAAACAGCCATCACCTTCCCCTTGCACCCTCCAAATCCCACTCCCGGGCTGCCTATTGAGCATCCTCACCCCTGTGCAGCCACTCAGGTTTCATGGTCCCGTGACTGTCCTGGACGCCCTTGCACAAAGCAAGTGACTTCTCAGCATAACCTGTGACCAGATTATCTCATGGGGGATCACAGACAATGGGGATTTTTTCAGTGTTCCCTTCCCCATCCCTTCTGCTCTGTGATAAGCCATTCACTCCGGGCTCTCTGCAGAGGGACATGGAGCGATCCGGTGTTGGGTCGCTCAGAGCATCCTGACAAAGAGCAGCCAGGAAAGCCTCAGGAGCAGTATTGGAGGGTGAGATGGTTGTGTCAAAAATGGTTAACTCCCTGACTGGCTCACGGGGCAGAAAGCAGCCCTGTTTCTCTGAAACCCTCTGGGAAATAGAATAAGTTTCCAGCCATGGGGCTTTTCAAACCCATAAAAAAGCTACTGCACTGGTATTCCTTGGACTGAAGGATTCTGCACGAGAAGAGAGGAGATACAGACCTCTCTCTTGCAGAAATATTGCTTAATTTCTGCAGGGGGAAGGTCTGCGTTCCCTCTCTTCAGCAGCATCTTCCGCGGTCAGCAGAGATCTTGACACTACAGCCAGTACACAGAGTTGGGGGGAAAAAGTAATATCTTCCTAATTTCTGTGTTTGTTCGAAACTCCCCCGACTACCGGGGGAGCCTGAGCACGCGGTGCCTGCAGGTGTGCCCCTGCTGCCAACCAGAGAAGTGAATCCACCCCTTGTGTCTGTACGTGCAACGTAAGGTGCTCCAAGGGGCTCAGCTACCAACCACCACCGTCCAAATGACTTTGTTCCAGGCAATTTCGGGGCAAACAGAAACAACCTAGCGAGCAGCCTTATGCTCCTTTATTTTATCTTTAGGATATAGGATAAATGTGAAATCTGATAACTTTAAAAACTCGATCAGTTTAAAGACTAACCAAGGATACAGGAATCTTGACAAAGCTGTGTCAACAGTGGGATTTCTTACGATAGTTTTTTTGTGGTAAGAGGAATAAGTCTGTTTCCACTTCCCCTGAGTGTGAGGAAGATCTAGTCCATGGGCTGAGATTAGGCAGCAACAGGCAGCAGGTAAATGTGACACTTGTACAGGATGGCCCCTCAAGAGCCACAGACTGTTGTCTTTGAAGCAATAATTTGTCAAGCTTCACCTGACCCCAGACAACAGGATATGAAAGAGGGAAAATTCACTTAAAAACTGTGTGTTAGTGAGAAGACTTCACAGACACACAGGGTTCAAAGTTTGACAAAATAATAACAACTGGAAAAGCAAACACTGAACAGCAAAACCAAAACAACCCTTTTGCTGTTTCTTTCACGTTTTTCTCCAAGAAAAAAAAAAAAAAGAATAGTGTGAGTGAAGAGAAAAGCCATGTGAAAGTGAACTAACTGCAAAATGGGTTTTTGAAGTGGTGTCTCTTGCTCTGCTGCATCTCCAGCCTTCAAAATGTTGCTGCAGCTAAAGCAAGTTTCTGACACCAGTAGTTTATTTCAAATTTCTGTTAGGAGGGTGAATGTTCCCCCCTGTTACTGCTCCTGTCATCTGCAGCTGTGTAACCTCCTGGGGCACCTTGTTGCAGCCTCTTGGGGAGCAGAGGGATTCTCCAACTGCACTAACCAACAGGAGGGAAGGCATGTGTCCTGTTTTGGGGGGTTCAGCCTGGAATTTGGCATGGGTGTAATGTGAGGAGAGGGGGAGACAGGATTCTTTCATAGATCCCACCTCTTCTATGCAGAACATTAGACCTGGGGTCCCTGAGGGGAACCCAGCACTCTCTGAAGTAGAGAAGCTCTCAAAGACATGGCAGGTGGAATTTTTAAAAAAAAAAAAAAAAAAAATGGCAGAGAGAAATTGCTTGGCCTCTTCTGCCCGTGTGCCCTGAATGCGTTTTGCTGCCACAGGAGTTGCACATGTCTCAGTCTAGGGGTTCATCCTGATTCGTGGAAAAAAGACTCTACAACTCGAATGGAGTTACACCGCAGGGATGTTTACTCCGGCCGGGGTGCAAGGGGATTTCTCCACAAAGCTTGCACACCCACCGCACATTTTACCAAAACTTACAGAGTGCGGATATCCATATTCCTTGGGTTACATAACACAAACATACATATGCATGAGTAGGGCGGGGTTAGTTCGAAAGGCTGATGTCAGCAGTTGATGTTCTCTTTGCACCTGCCCATTGCCTCCTGGTGGGCGTCTTCGGGGGTCTTTGGGAGGAAGGCTCGTAGTCTTTCTCACCCTGTTTTTTCCCCAGAGCACGCGCAGATTCTCTTGGCCAATTTCTTGAATGATAAAAGTGTTTTTCAGCCAGTTTACTCATTCTATCTTATCTAAGAGAACCAATAGAACTTCTACCATCCGTACATGGCTATATTTACTCTAGCTAGTTAGAGCCAACTGTTCCTCAAGGACAAAAGCATAATATTTTGCTGAACATTGTAGTCCTTAGTAGATTTTTCACAGTGAACTGCTTTGTTTTGATGATCACTGTAGTCCTTGGTAAAATTCCACAGAACAGTCTGAGCAAGCAGGATTCTTAGCGATATTAAAAAATACTGTAAGTAATACTAAGTAATACTATAACTTGCTGTAAGAAAGTAAATAAGTTGCTAAGCAGTTTTCTATAAGTAAATAAGTAAATAAATCTCAAAACAACTAATCATTTCTCTGCATCAGTCCTCTGCAACTGGTTCACATCTCACTGCCTACAGAAACGGGGAAGGCAAGTGGGATGCAGCTCTGCTACGCAAAACACTTAACATTTCATACACGTGCACTTTGTGCTAACACTAAATATGTTTTTTGCTTTTTCACCTCTTTCAGAACAGCAACGCACCCATCTAACACTTCCACAGTGAAGGGCACTTGTGTGAGAGATGAGAAACCAGGCCTGTGAGAAACTAAGACAAACAACCTGGGAAAGCAAAAGTTGAGGCTGATTGAAGAAATGCCTCAAACACTCTCAAGACAAAACTCTGAGTCACAGGGTGCATGCTGTGGAGGCCAAAGCTGATAACGCTGCCCGATGTAGCTGGGGGAGAGAGCCCTGTGGAGACAGGACGGCTCTGCCCTGGGGCACCTGGGCAAATTTCAAGGGCCATGTGTCCGGTGAATGAACTTTGCTTCATTATCCACAAAATGCATATTAAAGTTGACACCCCTCAATATGCTAACGAGGGCTGTCATGATCATGCTAATGACATCATCCCATGAAACACCTTACCCCTCCCTGTACATGGGATACGTAGCTATGTGGGTCGATCTAGGGGACGGACCCAAGGAAAATGGGTATAAATCAAAGGGGGGAAGAAAGGGCTCTCTCTCTCTGCCTCTCTCTCTGCCCCCCCCCCCCCGACCGTCTGGAGAAAGCAGTGAAGGGAAGAAGACGAATGCCAGCGAAGAAGACGGCCGCCTCCTGGAACCCTCGCCGGCGGGATCAGCGCAGGAACCCAGACCGGTGATCTGTATCCCCCCATTCCCTCTATCTCCCTCTTTTCCTTTTTCTATTAAGAAATGCAAAGCATATTATATTGCTCACCACAACTTGCTCTGTACTTAGCCAATTATCATGTGTTCAATTAGTACATTGTAGGTAGTTAATAAATGCTTGAACTTGGAGACTTGTTGTCCGCTCCAATTGGGGATTTGCGAATCTGAGTCACTTGTCCCCCTCGTCGGAGCGGGACGTGACAACTTGAAGGAAAAAGAAGCTGTGCTTGCCCTGCCCTGGCAGCCAGGAAATGTATGTCCAAGGCCTCGTTGGGCCACTCATCTCTTCCTGCAATGGTAGAGCATCCTACAGATGCTATGCATTCATCTTCAGAAGCGAGCGAGGAGCAGGGAGTGAGGGACACTGGCTGCTTACAGCAAATGTTTCAGCTGCGAAAGTGTTGTCTCTGTTGCATGGATGGGTTGTTTGTCCGAGCTGTCTCCACCAAAGGAAAGCAAAAAGCCTCTCTGCAAATGGCATCCAACAAATTTTCAATGGCTGCCTTTGGAGGAAAGACGGGAGCTGATGGGAACAGAAATCTGACTGGACTTGTGTGGATGGTCAACAATGATAGGAGACTTTTTTGATCACAAATGTTGTTATTCCAGGGCCACATAGGAGTCATAAGTTTGCAGTGAGTACTTCAACCAGTCTTATTTACACACACACACCCCAAAAGTAGGGAGGAGAGAGATACTGGTGATGACACATACGAAAGGAAAAAAACCAAAATGTCAGGGATTGTTCTCTCATGTCTGAGAAAGCAGTGTTAACAGACTGGCATTGTGAGAGAGAAATATTCAGCTATTACATCAACAAAAGGTGCTTTCCAGGGCTAAACCTTCCTCTTGGATATTAAGAAAAATTTCTTCACCAAAAGGGTTGTCAAGTGTTAGAACAGGCTGCTCAGGGCAGTGGTGGAGTCACCATCCCTGGAGATATTTAAAAGATGTAGATGTGGTGCTTAGGGACAGGGTTTAGTGGTGGCCTTGGCAGTGGCAGGTTTGTGGTTGGACTCAACGATCTTGAGGGTCTTTTCCAACCTAAACGATTCTAAGCTGAGCATCCAAAAAAGTTATGCAGTCAAATGATATTGCATACACAGAAGCTGCTTGTGGTAATTTCAGGCTTTCAGAAGAAGAATGAGCCAAAGCACACAGAGTCTAAAACAGTAACCCCCAGCATCACATCAAAAGTGTGTGATTTGTAGCATGTCGGATGGTGCTTTGGGTACGAAGGTGCAAGAGAGGGTTGGAAGACACAGTCCCCTCTTTCCAGAGTAGAACTCTGGTACAGAGAATCTCAGAAACTGTGCCCAGACCTTGTCTTGGGGGAGGATCAGTTGCCTAAAAGTGAATTAGTGTGTGCACAGGTTAAAGACAGGGCAATTCAAGTTGACCCCGTGAGTGCAATGTAATTGCAGGACCACGATGGCTGAAGTATGAAGACCCCCTTAAAATATCTAATCAGACACACGACAGCGCTCACATGATCATGCTGCTGCTTGAACCTGTATGTAATTCAGTCTATTCTGGTTGACTTGGATATTTCTCGGACAAAGATATCTGGGTGTGAACAAGTGTCCAAGAAAAAGAGAAAACATATCTTAGCGTGCTCAGTCACCATTGCTGCTAAAAATATGGGCTCTCTCTAATGTCAGCCTGTTCATATTATAAATTCTAGCTATGCCAAGAAGCAGATTTATGTCCTGGAAAGCACCTTTTATTGGAGAAGTAGTTGAATATTTATACCTTACAAAGCCAGTGCTGATAAATTATTGGATTACTGGGTTTTCATGTGTTTACAGGGAGAAAACACCAGCTACAGGCTCGCTGACCTAGCAATAGGAGACAAAGAAATAACAAGTGATTTCTCAGCACTGCCTTTGGTACACTAAATAACAGAGAAACAGAACTTGGTTCTGACTAACATGCTGGGCTTGGTTCAATTTTACCCTGCAGAGCGCTGCTCTGCAGCACAGATCATCCGGTACTTACACTCCACATCTTTGCAGGAGCAACAAGGGATGACAAGGCCACTGCTTTTGTGCTTAATTTCAATGAGGGAGCTACATAAAAATGGGGAAATTGTTAAAAAGAAGACAAAAGGGACAGCTAAAAGAGTTAAATCCTTGCAAATAGATTCTTTGCAAGCACCATGGGAGCTATTTAAGGCCACTATATTGGAGACTCCGAGAAAATGTATGACACCTATTAAAAAAAAAGCCCTGAGAAAGAGCAAAAGGAAAAGGTCATAGCAGAACAGTGGGATGAGGGAGGGTTGTTAGAAAGAAGAAGTTAAAATTGTGTCCAAACATGGAAAATAGAAAAGATAATAAACTCTGCCTGACAAAGTGTAAAACACAATAAAGGAACTCAGCAGAGAATTGCAGGAAGAACTTGCAAAAGGGAAAGAAAGCTCTTAAAATAAGCCTTTTTTTTTTTTTTTTTTTTTCCCAAACACATCAGGAACAGGAAACCTGATGAAGAGCATGTAGGGCAGGACATGGTCAGAGCAGTAAAGCTAATAAAAGCTAAGGCCACTCCATGGGAACTAAATGAAATATTTGCAGCTGTGCTAACCTTGCAAGAAAGAAGGGAGGTCTTCGTGCTGAACTTGCCTTCGTGGGGACTCATCAAAGGACTTGTCTTAAATGTAAAGGAGGTGGAAGAGAGGAAATAAGCAGCAACAAATTGCCAGCACCTAGATCTTTTTCCCCAAAAAAGTCCTCAGGGAATTTAAGGATGAAATACCTGCCGTCCTGACTGTGACGTGTGATTTATTGCTTAACAAAGATTTACTGTGCAGACAAGGAGATGGTAATGTTATAAAAAAAAAAAAAAAAAAAAAAAAAAAAAATTAAAGGGTCTTACAGGATTGTATAGATTATAAATACAATAACATGGGAAAAAACAGAGGAAAATCCTGTCCTAAAAACCTGCTAAAGTTCCCTAAAGAAGGCAGCAGCCTTGAGGAGTAGAGAGATTGGGATGCAGGAGGCAGGGACCAGCACTCTAGAGCCAAATTGCAGGAGAGGGAGGTCATTGGAAGAGCTGTAGGGGGACACTTTTGGAGCTACGGTGGTCAATTTGATCTTAAAAGACCTGGAAAAGGGGTTGAATGGAAAGGTGGCAAAATTTATTACTGGTGCTGGATTGTTCAGGGTAATGAAGGTGACGGCTGTGGAAGGGTCTCGCTGTTTTGAGTGGCTGGCTCCTAAACTGGCCGATGAAATTCAGTGCCCGTCCGTGTAGTGATGCACGTAGGAAAAATCAAACTAATTTTATATGTCGAACGAACGGCTCTATGATGGTTATTTCATCGCCCAGCAGAGACCGGGAATGGGATTAGGAGAGGAAGAGAGAACAAGGAACAGCATCATTGCACTGATAAACCTTGGGAACTGTTTGACAAATCTTGGAATCTCAGGCAGAATTTTGGGACCCTTTAGTTGCTCTTTTGTGATTTTCCCGTTTCAGGGAGAATGTGTTAACCTCCTTTTAACGACAGCTAATATCCCCGTGGAAGAGAGGGAAGAGTTAGAGGCACCGAAATTCACATGTGCCGTTCAGAGAGTGAAAACTGAGATCTGGTGAGCCTTCAGCCTCCCTCTTATCGGAGAAGCATCAACTAGAAAAAGCCCTGATGGGTCATTGCTTTGCTATTTAGACAGACTGCACTCAACCAGAAAGGTCCACGTCCCAGTACAAAAAAAAACCCAGTGCAGGCTCTGCCCTGATTTCTGCCTGCAATTAAACCCAGGTACGAGTGACAGAGAAGCAGATGGGCACATTAACACGAATCTTTGGGCCAGACGTTTTCATTATGCCTGGCATTCCTCCTTCTTCCAGGACAGATGCACTGACTGTCACTACAAGAAAAAGACAGATCTTTGAAATGTATAGCAACAGACAGTATGATAACTCCAGATTGGTGTGGAAAGTGGTTTTTGCTGCTGTATCCAGCTTGTTTCCTTTAAAATGTTTCTGCAACAGTCATTTTCACTGAAAATAAGATATAGAGGAAAGCAGTGGGGAAAAAAAAAAAAAAATCTTACAACCAGGATCCAATCTATTATCACCCTGCAGTTTCCAGAAGCATGGCTCGGAAAAACACCCTTTCTTTTGCAATTTATGGGGCTGTTTTAACTGGTACTTATCATAATGTCTCAAGTTACTCTAGCTGCCAGATCTGAACGACAGAGGGTTTTTTTTTCCCCAAATACCTGTCCTTTCAAGATGTGGAACACCATGAAAGCTTCACATGAGAGGGGTGAATAAATCACTGCCTTAAAATGACATGGTTTTAGATGAAAATCAAGAGCAAATCATGATCACTTCATTATTCCACTCTTGCACATGTTCTATTGTTGTATATAAATAGGAAGGTATCTCTGCTTTCTCACTGAAAAATATGGTTTCTTTTGCAGATTTGTCTGGACCTGTGTGAACCCCAAGTTTTTAAGGCCCCTCGCTTTTGTTGCTTTTCTTACTAAATTCACTGGACAAAGAAAATGTATTAGAAAGGCAACACAGACGATGACTGAGGAAGGATCTTCTACTGAAATAGTGAGAATTTCTGCAATAACATCGGGGTACCAAGACACATGCGTGACTCAAGACCTGTCAAATTCTTGGGCCCACATACACCAAATCAAGCCCTGGATCAGTGGCACAGAGAACATCCTGAAAGAGTTTATTAACAGTGACCTAATTTTACAGCACAGAGAACTACAGTTTCTCCAGAGTTGGTGAGAAGTTATGCCGACAACACCAAAGTTCACGGGGAGGTCAGAGCTGGTGTTGTCAGAGCTGTGTTATGTTCCCCAAATTGTTCCTCTTCCAGGAACGACTGAGCAGGAAAACAAAACGGGCGGTTGCAGCCTCTTTTCTGATCTGATGCAGAGATTCTGGTTGTCCGTTTCTCTTCACCTTTCCATTTACCTATTCCCCATCCAAGGTCCACAGAGGTCTTTGGAAATGGTATTGGCTTTATTCAAGCCGGCTATGTATTTATGGGAAGAAAAGAAGGTGGAAGCTTGCCAAGGGCCAGTGTGGGTTTATCATGCTTGCAGGCAGCTCCCTGAATGCCTTTAGCAACTGCTGGTGGTTTCTGGGTGGTGTCTCAATACTCCCTTTTAGGTCCCTGTATTTACATTTTTCACTTTCACCAAACTCTGCTTGGTTGCATTGTGTTCCCTTACAATTCTTGGGTTTCTCCAACCCTGTGGCTATTTCTCCCCGCAGTCCAAGGGCACCTTCAGATATGACAAGATTTCAGTAAGCAGGTTCCTGGCAGGACCTGTGGCCCCGTGGAGAGAGGAGCCCACGCTGGGGCAGGTTTGCTGATGGGACTTGTGACCCCACGGGGGACCCACGCTGGAGCGGTGTGTGAAGAACTACAGCCTGTGGGAAGGACCCACAATGGAGAGGTTCGTGGAGGACTGTCTCCTGTGGGAGGGGGACCACGCTGGAGCAGGGGAGGAGTGTGAGGAGTCCTCCTCTGAGGAGGAAGGAGCAGCAGAGACAAGGGGTGATGAACTGACCACAACCCCCATCCCCATCCCCCTGCGCCACTGGTGGGGTGGAGGTGGAGAAACAGGGAGTAAAGCTGAGCCCGGGAAGAAGGGAGGGGTGAGGGGAAGGTGGTTTAGGATTTGGTTTTATTTCTCATTACCCTGCTCTGATTTGATTGTTAATAAATTAAACTGATTCCCCCTGTTGAGTCCGTTTTGCCCGTGACAGTAATTGGTGAGTGATCTCTCCCCGCCCTTATCTCGACCCACGAGCTTTTTGTTATATTTTCTCTCCCCCGACCAGCTGTGGAGGAGGGT
This sequence comes from Athene noctua, assembly GCF_965140245.1. NCBI lineage: Eukaryota > Metazoa > Chordata > Aves > Strigiformes > Strigidae > Athene > Athene noctua. The sequence continues at coordinate 4,887,932 of NC_134037.1, forward strand.
GATAGAGCGGCTTTGGTGGGCACCTGCTGTCCAGCCAGGGCCAACACATCACAGGGGGAAATACTTCTCCCATCCATTCCTGCTCCTTACCCAGTCATCGTAACAACAGTCTTGCCAGGATCTCAGACAAATACTGATTTTTTGAGCCCCAGGACTGAACTGGGGTCCCTTCCACATGAGACCCACAGGTTTTGCTGTAAGGCTCCGTGGGGAAAGGGACAATCAGGAGGGTCTTATTCCAAATAGATATTTTTCACCCACCATCGACTGAATTCACTGGGGGAAACAGAGAGGAAAACTCTGTATGTTTAGCAGTTTCGTTACAAATTTTGTTCAAAAAGAACAATGAGATGTGCTATTAATTGGCCTTTTGGTCTGGGCTTGGAGAACCTGTCCTAATGCTTTTTGTGGGATCGTGGGGACACAATAACCACATCACACACACCAGAGTTACATCTCCTTTTTTTCCCTTTTTAATTATTGCGAGGAGGGGATGATAACCGGGTTAGACAGCTGAGAAGCTGCTCCCAGAGCCACCGCGGTGCCTCCTCTTCTCCAGCTGCTTCCTCTTCAGCTCCTATTTGCCCTTCCAGCCGGGCGGGATGCAGCAGTAGTACTTGCAGTCGGAGGAGAAGGACCACACGTCCACCTTGGAGCACTGGCTGGAGCAGTACCCCACCTTGGGGCAGTGCTTCCTTACCTGCCCATAGCCTGCAAGGGGGAGAGAGAGGGAGAGTGGTTGGGTCAGGGGAGGCGCCCCCGTGCCCCGCTGTCGTGCCCTCCCAGCACCTTCTGGTGTGAGCGTGGCAGGGCTCAGAAGGATGAGGTCCTGCTCGTAGGGAGGTCCTGCCCCGTCCTCCCACATGTCCACCACCCCTGCCCAAGCCCAGCCCCAAAGCAGGAAGGGACCTTGAAGAGCACAAGCCTGAGAAACTCCCTGTGCATCCCTCTGCCCCCAGCGGGTGACACGAGGGCCAGATGGTGACACAGGTGACGTCTGGGACAGAGATGCTCCCAGGGAGAGCACATTCATTCCCCTCATGAGAGACAGCCCAAAAGCAAAGTTCATAGAGATGCTCATCTGGGCAAGACTGCACAGATGCCTTGCACTTCGCTTTAGGAGAAATGATCAGTGTTCTCGGAGCAAATCAACAAAAGCAACACCAATGTAGTTTCAAAAAACTGAGTTGGTGTTCCAAAAAATTTGAAGGGTCTCGTAGGTGGCAGTTCCTGTGGTAACCAGAAACATGACCTGCATGTGTTAAAAGATATCCAAGTACCAAACACTAGGCGTCAAGGTGGGAGACTGGGAAATTATGTCCAGAGTGAATGGATATTGGACTGGGAACCCTTCTGGGCCCCAAATCTTCCTTTCATTCATTGAAGAGGGAGGTGAGAACCAGAACTGGAGCGATATCTGTCAGCACTGCACATTAAAAATGCAAGGGAACTGGACCCTGAAGATATACTCAGAACTGGTTTGACACAACAGGTAGCATCATCTGAGCAGGAAACATCCAGGAGGCTGATGTCTCTGAAAAATACATCCAGCACTCACCTGGTACTCCATGGCTAAAATAATTACACCAGGGCCCAGCTCACCTTGACCTAGAAGGTGTCAAAAATGTCTAAAACATCCTAAATGTGCCTCTTACAGTACTTCAAAGTGATTTTTTTCTTTGAAGACTCATTTGTCTGCACATGAACATATTGCCCCATATAAGACAACCTGGGTGTAACCAAGTCGTTTGTGCATTAGCAGGAGACCAGCACGCATCTGCATACCCGAAGGACTAGGTATCTTTATGGGGGCAACAAAATTACAGGCTTTAAAGCCAACAGAGACTATATTTGCTCAAGCTGCCCATCGAGCATGGTCCGCTCTGACCCTCATCACTCTGGTTCTCCCACTGTTATCCAGATCACCTTCCAGAGCAATTCACCCTCTTACCTGGGACAGCCAAGGAGACCATCAGGAAGACAGCGAAGACAAGGCAGAGGAACCTCATGGCTGGGGCTCAGCGAGGATCTCAGCAAGGCTGGGGAGGAGGATTGGAGAGAGCCTGAGCCAGATGCTGCTGAGTGGCAAGGCTGGAGATCCTCATATTTATAGTGAGTTTCTGTGCAGAGAGGAGGGTTCTGGGGAAGGTCCTGTTGCTCACGAGACCTCTCATGGTTCACTGCACAGCACAACTGCCAGCCCCTCCACCCTGCACCTGGGTATGTTGGCAAAACCTTGTTCTCCCCAGATCTGGTATCAATACCCAGTTCAAATGAAAACCATGGAGTGTGACAGGAGCGAACGGGAGAACAGATCTGCTGGGGCAGAGGGACCTGATAGAAAGCAAGATCAATATCAGAGGGCTTCAGGCCTTTCTCAACCTTTGGCAGGGATGCAACTGCATGCAATAGGGCTGAGACATGGACACGATGCACTGATAACTCTCCCTCTGTTGTCTAGATCTGTCACCACGAGAGGCTGGAGAAGCTGAGAGGGGCTCTGGTGTGAGCAGCCTTGGCTTGGGAAGGACCTGATGTCCATGTATCACCCTCTCGGGAACCATGACTGCAAAATCCCTCTGATAAATTTAGCAAGCATCATGTTCAGTGTAGCCTGTTCTGTTTTCCCTTCTCACCCTACTGATGGGCAGGAGCACTGAGGCTGAGCGCTTGTTCCCAGAGGTCGAGATGAGCTGACCCCTTGCAGACACTCCAATCATCTCCTCTTCCTCACAAAACCTCCAGACAACTCTGGGGTCTCAAGTGTGCTTAATTTCTGGGACAGAGATAGCCTGATCCCTGCTGTCGGGGCAGCTCTGATGCTGAAAGAATATTTTTCAGAGCAGTAAAATGTAAGCTGACTGCAAAGAGTCTGCAAGGCAGAAGGATCTCAGCACTGAGTGGCAGTGTAAGCAGATGGCAAATGGGCGTCCATGATGGCAAACTTAGTTTCACCTTCCAGGAAAGAGGTGCTCGTAAAAAACACTTCAGAAAAAAAGTCATCTCAGTGTCCAGAGGCAGTCAGAAAGGAAAACGGAGTGTCAGGATTTCCTAGAATGGGCACTGACAAAAAGCTGTGTGTCCCTGTACTGGTTTTGAGGCTACTTCATTCTGCACACTGTGCACGCTGCTGGTGTCCCTGTCTCTGCACACGTAGAGTAGGACAAGAGGAGGTACAAACGATGGTAGAGAGTATGGTGAAAGCTGGGGACTTATTATCAGACAGCGACATAGTAATTATACTGGGACTCTTTCATTATAGGAGGAGACGAGTATGTGGGGATATGTGACAGCAGTGTCAAAACTAAATGTCCTAACAACGAGAGAACTATGGGTTTCCATTTCTCACAACCAGAGAAGTAGGAGATAACGTGCAAAAAAAAAAAATGATGCGCTGAATAAAGACGTTCTCCTTTCACTCTGCACACAGCAGGATGGTGCAATTCATTGCCATGGATATTGTGGAGGAAGAAACTGTAAATGTGTGCGTAAGGCAAGTAGGGCAGTCAATCAGACTTTGAAGTTTGCTCTCCTCTGAGCAGGTGGCTGGACCAAATGGCCTCCAGAGCTCCCTTCCACCCTGTATTATTCTATACTTCCACGAAATCCATAAAATCCACTGAGGGGCATTCAGCACAATTATACGGGTCCATGTCCAACTCAACATCCCCCAAATCTCAGACTGCTGGAACTGGATGGGTTTCCGAACACATGCCACTGTATGTTTGCCATGTTATTCCACTCTTCTAAGCGTCAACTATTTGTCACGGTCAGATTGAAGACACTTGGCTAGACAGTCCCTGCCACACAGGGAGCAAAGAAGCTGGTTCAGGGTCTGGAGCACGAGTCTTATTAGAAGAGGCTGAGGGAACTGGGGTTGTTTAACCTGGAGAAAAGGAGGCTCAGGGGAGATCTTATTGCCCTCTACAGCTACCTGAAAGGAGGTTGTAGAGAGGTGGGGGTCGGTCTTTTCTCCCAAGTAACAAGCGATAGGATGAGAGGAAACGGCCTCGTGTTGTGGTTTAGATTGGATATTAAGAAAAATTTCTTCACTGAAAGAGTTGTCAGGTGTTGGAACAGGCTGCCCAGGAAAGTAGTGGAGTCACCATCCCTGGAGGTATCTAAGTAGACGTGGTGCTTAGGGACATGGTTTAGTGGTGGCCTTGGCAGTGTGAGCTTTATGGTTGGACTCAATGAGCTTGAGGGTCCATTCCAACCTCAGCGGTTCTGTGATCCTGTGATTCTGTAGCACAGTTTACTCTGACTTATAAGTAAACTGTGCTGGAGCCTGATACAGCAAGCTCACTGTCCCCACTGGTAAATTTTTAGCACAGGCCTGGCCATGCTTTTTTCTGAGGCCACTTGACATTTTTGCAAACACGTTTCTCACCGCACTGCATGTGTCTCCATGGGACAGGTACAATTTCCAACATAACTGCGATGGACCCATCCCGCTTTGAATGGAAAAGAGTTTAATACTGTGGAAAGTGGCCAGGGTACGCCCACTGGCCTCAGGACCACAGAGTAGGCTCTGCTACTGTTCAGTTTACCAAGACATAACCACGATGATTGTTGCGTGTTGTTACCAAAATAACATAGAACTGTAGTTGTCCTCAGAGTCATTGCTCCACATCACCCAGGCAGAGCTCCTTACAGCCCTAAATCATCCCTCTCAGAAAGGTGTGAAGGCTGTTTGGGAATACCACCAATAACAGGCCTGCCCCACACCATTTGCCCTCCTTCAGGACACTGTTGTCTGTCCTACCAGAAATGCTATCCTATATAAAACACTGTACTCTCATTGCAGGAGTTTTGGCCAATCTGGACCATCCAAGCCATAGGGAACATGTTATTCCTTTCCTAGGAACTCTTTATCCCATATTTGTGGGGCATCATGGCTCCCACTTTTTTTTTTTTTTTCCCCACCATCACTATCTCAATTTTTCCAGATTTCTGTTACAGATTGTATTTTCTTGGTCCTTTAACCATCTCAGCTCTAGACTCTCTCGAACGATTCCACCTCACCTTGAAGTTCAGTGCCCTAAGCAGAAAGCAGCACACTGCCTGAAAGTCTAGCACTTTGGCATAATAAATGGATTAATTTAAACAATAGCCCTCTTGGATTATTTTTTTTTTTTAGAAAGAATGATTTCTGCCTTTTCCATAACAGAACGACACTGTACCATTATGTGCACCTTGTTGCCCACTGCAGCCCACACTTCTGCAGAGTGCATTGCCAGATATTGCTCATTCCACCTTCTCCACCAATTGTTCCTGTCTTTTGCAAAAAAAAACCCCGTCAACCTCCAGCATCTTCCAACATGCTGCAGTCCCTTTCAGCCTGCTATTTGCAAATTCAATAAACACAATCTTTATTCCATTATGCAATTTGTTAATGAAGACGCTGGATAGTGCAGGACTCAGCCTTCGGAGATGTCCTTCTACCATCACCATGGTAACTGGAAACTTATTAGCTCCTGTTCATAAACCATTTTTCCTTTATTTCCTTTAGGCCGTGATCAATACTGAAAAACAAAACGAAACAAAACAAAACTGAGACAAAATACCCAGCCAAATGAATGCGATGAAAATATTGTAGAGCACCACATCTGGGGGAGAGCTTTGAGGAACTGCCAGGACACCAGTCAGGGATGGATGCACCCTGGAAACTATTCCCCATGATGGATCTGATGCCCGGTATTGTCCGCTGTGTCTGTGCCTTGCAGAGAGTGTCCGGAGCTTATCAGAAAGGTGCCCAGACTTAACTCATGCACCGCTGGGGAGCAGCTCTGCTGTTGGCAGCCCTGGCTGGAGCTGGGTCTAGCAGAGCTGGGCCTGGCGGCTCCGTGTCTGCTGGCGGCAGAGTCTCGGCAGCCGGATCTGGAGGAGGGGGAATTGCCCTCGTGTGTCCGGGTCCGAGGAGAAGCCCACTGGAGCATGGACCTGGTGCCTTTGTGAGTGGGACCAGCGGGTCGGGGTGACATTGCACACGCCAGAAAGCAAACAACACCTCCCTGGAGATGGGTTTGCTCAGTTTCTCCTCCCACCACTCCACTGGTGGCAGGAGTCCATCTCTTAGCACCAGGGTCTCAATCTTTGGGTTTGATTAGTAGAGTTTTTTGCTCCTGGCACACCAAGATCTCTTCTGCCTTCCAGGAATAAACATGTTCTATAGTGTCTTGCTTTTCTCCTGTTTTTCTCCATGCCCACGCAGGTAACACAGCAGATAGGAAGCTAGAGAGGACGGAGAGAGCTGGAAGGTCAGAATTAGGAATTACCACCTTCAGAGTCTTCTTGTCTGAGCATCCTGCAGTGGGACAATTTTGAAGACAGTTTCCAATGGCCATAAATTCTGTGTGTTCAGACTGCTGAAGAGTAAACTGGAGAAGGACTCTTCCCAGTCTCTCACCTGTCACTCGTTTACCCCCTTTCCAGATTTCTCCATTCCTTCTCTTTTTTTATGCCTCCCCCCAACTATTTGCCACGGCGTGTTCATACCCTCCTAGTCCCGTCCTTCAATACTCTGCTTTTCCCCTTTGCTCTTCACTCTTTATCTTGTTTCCCATGACTACAACAGGGAAATAACTCTGCTCATTTCTGTAATTGACCATTCATAACCTTTTAAAATGAATAATTCCATTTACTGGAATTCTGAAGGAAAATAAATCATTATTCATATACTAAGGAGCTTGATTTTTTTTCTTGACAAGCAACTGCTTTTTTTTTTTTTTGCTTTTTTTTTTTTTCTCAGATGCAGAGTTTATTTTATAGATATTGAATGCTCATGTTCCTACAAATGTTCAGCAGGGAATCCCTCATCCAAGCTATTCACATCTGAATTCAAACAAACACCACCGCGCATTGCTAATGTTGGCTCACCATGCAGAACCGCAGTGTTTGTGTGGATTCATTTTTTTCTGGATGCAAAACCAACAGCTATAATTTCTGCCTTTGAGTTAAGGCACAAGGATCAGAAAAGATGTGTCTGGATGAGTCTACAGATACACAAAAGAAACCATTTCTGAGAGATGCTGAAGCATTCTGCACCACAGGAAAAACAGCAGAGCTGGAGAAAAGGCAGCAGAGAAGGGGAAGGATATTTTATGTTTCTTCACAGAACATATTTTTCACTGTATTTTTGAATTGGATATGATCTAGCCTTGATGTAATTTTTTTTTTTTTTTTTTCCCCAGAAATTCTAGAACCATTTGTCCCCAGGCAGATCTGTCATCTTGAACAGACATTTTCATGAGGCTTATTTCTTTCCAGCCTGTTGCTGGTAAGCGTAGTGACCTCTCTGATCCTTGCATTGTTTACACAGGCTGCCTCTGTACTAGTAAATTAAACATTTTCAAGACTGGTAATAAGAAATGTATAGTCCATCATCATGATATAAATCCGGGTTTGTTTTCCCTTGTTCGTTACTTTGCAATTACCAGTTTTTGCAAATCTTTCCCAGAATGCTTAGCAGTGAACATAGACTTGGTCTAGCCTACTTCTGAGTATTAGGTATGGAGGATTTCTACTGCACAGCAATGGTAATTGCCAGATTAATTAAACTCATATGTTACTGCTAATGAGGTGCTCCAAGAAAGGCAGATGTGATCGAAGCAGTTGTAGAAAGTCGGTACCTTGACAGTTCTTTAAAACTAGAGATAAATTATTCAGCAAATGAAATAATCATAGAAGCACAGGATGGTTTGGGTTGGAAGGGACCTTAAAGATCACCTAGTTCCAAACCCCCTGCCACAGGCAGGGCAACCTTCCACCAGCCCAGGTTGCCCAAAGCTCCGTCCAACCTGGCCTTGAACCCTTCCAGGGAGGGGGCAGCCACAGCTTCTCTGGGCAGCCTGTGCCAGGGCCTCACCCCCCTCACAGGGGAGAATTTCTGCCTTACATCTCATCTAAATCTACTCTCTGTCCATTTAAAACTGGTACCCCTTGTCCTATCACCGCACACTCTTGTAAAAAGTCCCTCCCCATCCTTCCCGTAGCCCCTTTAAGTACTGGAAGGCCACTGTAAGGTCTCCCCGGAGCCTTCTCTTCTCCAGGCTGAACCCCAACTCTCTCAGCCTGTCCTCACAGGGGAGGTGCTCCAGCCCCCTGAGCATCTTTGTGGCCTCCTCTGGACCTGCTCAAGAAGGTTTGTGTCCTTCTTATGCTGGGGGCCCAAGAACTGAACACAGCCCTGCAGGGGGGTCTCACAAGAACAGAGCAGAGGGGAAGAATCCCCCCCCTCACCCTGCTGCCCACCCTGCTCTGGGTGCAGCCCAGCACACGGGTGGCTCTCTGGGCTGTGAGTGCACATTGCTGGTCACAGTCAGTTTTCCATCCACTAACACCCCCAGGTCCTTCTCCTTGGGGCTGCTCTCAGGCCACGCATCCCCCAGCCTGTGTTTGTGCTTGGGATTGCCCCGACCCATGGGCAGGACCTTGCCCTTGGCCTTGTTGAACTTCACGGGGTTCACACAGTCCCACCTCTCCAGCCTGTCCAGGTCCCTCTGGGTGGCACATCCCTTCCCTCCAGCGTGTCCCCGCACCACACAGCTTGGGGTCACCCACAAACCTGCTGAGGGTGCCTCCATCCCACTGTCCATGTCGCTGACAAAGATGTTAAACAGCGCCAGTCCCAACACCCACCCCTGAGGAACACCACTCGTCACTGCTCTCCATTTGGACATGGAGCTGTTGACCACAACTCTTTGAGTGTGACCATCCACCCAATTCCTTATCCACTGAGTGGTCCATCCATCAAATCCATGTCTCTCCAATTTACAGACAAGGATGTCTGTGAGTCAGTATCAAATGCTTTACACAAGCCCAGGTAAAATGATGTCAGTTGTTCTTCCCTGACCCACCAACACTGTAACCCATTTGCTGGTTTTAAGCTGGACCCCTTGGTTTTCACCTGTACTAAATTATGTTGGGTGCATTTTAGGAGGGCAGAAAGAAAAGAAAAGAAAAGGAAAGAAAAGGAAAGGAAAGGAAAGAAAAGAAAAGAAAAGAAAAGAAAAGAAAAGAAAAGAAAAGAAAAGAAAAGAAAAGAAAAGAAAAGAAAAGAAAAGAAAAGAAAAGAAAAGAAAAGAAAAGAAAAGAAAAGAAAAGAAAAGAAAAGAAAAGAAAAGAAAAGAAAAGAAAAGAAAAGAAAAGAAAAGAAAAGAAAAGAAAAGAAAAGAAAAGAAAAGAAAAGAAAAGAAAAGAAAAGAAAAGAAAAGAAAAGAAAAGAAGGAGGGCAGTAAGAAAACTGTCCTGTCCTATCCCATCCCATCATATTCTACCACCTTTCAAGGGTATCAGAGAGCTGCAAGCTCTCTGTGAAACCCTTCCATTGCAAATTTTCATACAAGCAGATAAAAGCCCTCACCTAGTTCTTCCAACAAGATGTGATTTGTTTCTGTGACTCGTGGTGCCCAGAGGACCTCCCTCTTCCACTGCTCTTGGTTCATTTAATCCAGAAGAGGGAAAGACAAGGGGGTGAATGGCTCAGAGAGTGAGACAGCAGAGGGAACTGGCATCTCTTGACTCCTCTCCTCCAGCTCTTTGCAGTTGAAAATTTGAAGCCAAGTCCTTGGCATATCTAAGTCAGCTGAAACTTATGCTGTGCAGCAAGGAGATGTCAAAACGATAACTTAGCTCAGCCGTGGAGGCAAGGATGTTTGCAGCCTTGGTTCATCTTGCCATCTGCTTTTCTGCTGAGCTGCTCAAACATTTTCATTTGCTACAAACTAAACAGCATTAGGGTCCATCTCCTGGTTCATCGACCTGCTGGCCGGGTTTGACCATCACCATGATATTAAACTCTATCGGTCAGCTTCTAAAGCAGTGTGGTTCTATCCAAAATGCCTGTTAGGCACGGTCCTTGGTCCACAGCAACTTCTGAACTGGCACTTGGGATCTGGTGGAACTAGGGCTGGTTTGTTCTGGGACACATCAGCTCCTGGCACTGTGCGAACCATTGAGGAGTACAGCTCTGTCTATATTAGAGTATGGGTGCACCCTAGGGTAGCTCAAGATCACAACAGCTCTAAGCAGTAAAAGAAAAAGGAGGAATACATATAATCAGATCTTCACAAGCCATGGATTTGCACTTTTCATGAGCATTTTCCCTGGTGAAGAGTATCCAGGCATGAGCTGAAGATATCCAGGAAATTAAGACATCACCCCTTCTATTATTAACTGCTCTCACTCTTAAGAACTAAGATTTCTTTCTAAGTTTAGTCTGTTTAAATATGAAGAAGCATCAGGACGTTATGTCTTCCTCTGTTCAGTTGAACAGCTGTATTTATTTTTTGGTATATTCTCCTTCTAAAGATACTTGTACCCTGAACTGAATCACACCCCAGAGCAAAGCTTTGATAAGCCACACTGCTTCTTCTCCTTATCTTCCCTCAAGGTGACATTTCCTCCATTTCACTATATAAATCCACATCCTTTTTCCAAAACATGTTCTTTCCAATCGCATCACTAAACACAAACATCCAGTTCAATGTGAGTCAGCAGAGTATTCTTGCAGCAGCGAAGGCCAACCATGTACTGGACTCTATCAGCAAAAGCATGAACGGGGGGTCAAGGGAAGAGATTATTTCCCTCTGCTTGGCATTTATGGGGCTGCATCTGGAGTCCTGTGTCCAGTTTTGTGCTCCTCAGCACAGGAATTATATCAGGAAAGGCGTGACCAGAGTTTGATGCCTCCATTGCATTTGCCTACTCCACAGCTACATCGAATTATTGGGCCAGAGCTCTGCTGTGATCAGACTAATACAGCTTTTCTTTTTATCTGCGACAAAGTATCTGCAAGAGCAGAATCTTGGTTTTAGTCTTCTGGCACGTGAGCAACAATTTCACACTTTACGCTGCGAATCTCATGATTTTTTACATGGTGAATCTCTTTTCTATAACTCCAGTCCTTATGACAAGCCCGTTCCTTCTGTGTGTTACCTGAATCTTTTCCTGTATCAATGGCACATGCTAGCTTTGGGTCCAGTACGTTAATTTTTCACACTTAAATTTTTGTTCTAAGAATGACCCTTAAGAAAATTTCTCAAGAACCTCCTTCCTGCCTGACATTTTCCCTTTCAAGGTTATAACCTCAGCCAATTTACAGTGCCTTTATTAATCCCCTTCACTTCATCTAAAGTATTTTTTCGTTAACATTTTACTAATGCTCTACTCTAAAGTGCATTTGATGAGATCTGATGCTTTCTCTTTACTAAGAAATCCTATTTCATCAGGTCAGCCTGTTGAAATCTATTCAACAGAGAACACATGATGCATTTTCTTTTGTATTCTTGCTCGCCTGTTTGTTCTCAAAGCCTTGCATAATACTGAGATCAGATCATACTCACCTGGATGATTTTTTTTTTTTTTTGTTCTCACTCTGAACTGTTTGCTGTTTGCTGTTCTCAAATTTTACAGTGGAGTCACAGACTGAAAAGACTCCCGAGACGTTCTTGTTATCGCACCCTTGGGTGGGTTTGTGTGCCACTTCTCTGAATTTGGTGAAGGCTGGTATTGAATAAGGCTCTCCCCTTCTGTGGGACTGGATTCCACGGAGGCCATTCCCAGTTATTTTTGATTTTCTGACCCTACTTCTTCCTGAACACCACAGCAAAGTATTTGACTGTCCCCTGTGCTGATGCTCTCTGCAAAGCCATCATACTAAAATAGCCGTTCTGCTTTGTCTCTACTCTTACAGCTAAAAAGACTTTTACTCTGCCTCAGCACTGTTGGTGAGTTATAGCCCAGCTTGACTTTTTTTTTTCCAGTGCTCACTTTCTCTGTGTCCTTTTTGATTTCTGAAATGACAAGTCATTGCTCTAAATTTATCCCACTCCCTACAACAGGGAGTGGAACAAAAGTCATTTCAGTTTGTAGGAGCATGTCTGGCCCTACTGGGCAACCCCATCTCTAATCTCTGTCACATATAAGCACGGGTACTCTGGCCATTTGTTCTTTATTAACTGGAAACATTAATTGGGTTCTGAAGGAAAAGATTTTCACTTCTCAACATCCAACGGGGAGAACATTTACTCCCACACTGAGCACCCTTTTTTCCCTGACAAGCAATGCTTCAAACATACCCTCAAGCTACTCTAGACGCTCAGCCTAGCAAACCCTAATTCAGCCTACTCATATTTGATCTTAAATACTCAGCACAACCCAAGCAGTCACTGCTGAACTGACAACACTGGCATGCGGTTCCAGCTCTTGACATTCAAAATCATTTTTCCTGGTTGTGAAGTTCATGGGACCTGTAGACACACAACGAAACGTGCAGAGGTGCCTCCTGTAACCCAGTGTGCACAAATCTGCGGATATTTGTAGGAAAATGCAGCTGTGAGAAGTACAGCTGATGCACAGAGATGCTGCCTCAGGCTGACTTGGTGGTCAAGGAGGGTCTGTAGAGGAAGAAGGTGGTCAACTGCTGCTGCTGCTCCTCTCCTGATTTCCAAAACAGGTTGTTCACTGCTCTTTCTGAATTACACATGGACCGGCTTTGCTGTCTCTGTCCCCTCTCTTTGGGGAGGTTCATACTGGGTCTATGAAACCTGTAGCTCCTCAAGTCCCCCTGCCTACTCAAGCACAACTTTCTAAGCCTTTGAGACAGACTTCCCTGCTGGTGGGTTTGAGCATCATCCTGGAGTTGAACAAATGGTTCCTCAGGTCCTGCTGGTGTTGCCTGTTTAACCCACTGTGAAATGTGGTCTTCAGAAAATACTTCAGTTGGAGACTTTCCTCCCTGTCCATCAGGTCTGTGATGAAGGACCGCAGCTCTATCAGATGTATTTGTGGCATAACCACAGTGTTTGGATACACAAAAAAATGTAAAGGGGAAAGAAATGAAATCTTATGTCCCTTAAAATAACAGTGACAAGCCTGTTCACTTCATAGGAATGAACTAATAGTTAATTATTTCTTGCGTCTTCTTATAGGGCAACTTAACAGGTTTCACCAGTTCTGACCTTCATGCACAAAACCCTTTGGGTTTTAAGCATAAGCCCCCATCAAGTCTCCATCAAGTCCACGAGGGTTTGGTTTTGAAGATACATTAATTCACTCTTCGAGAGGCAATTCACAACACAGCTTTCTCAGGAATGGTCTGGTAATTTCCTAAATTTGCTCAGAGCCCAAGAACCCATCTTTGAAGTCATGAAGAATTACCCCAACGCATGCACCTCCTAGGACACAGAGAACCTGACCCATATCTCATGAAAAAGCACCCAGAGCTCTTGTCAAAGCACCACAGCTTTTAAATAGTAATAATAAAAAATCGGTTCATAAACAATTTGTTCTATCACCTCACATAATGCTCGTTTGCTTTTTCAGAAACAGGTGGAAGAAGGGCCCTGTTCACTCGAATGACATAATGCTTTTTTGTGGGCTCCACAGAAACCATAGTTGTCTCTGCTGCAAATTATAGTCACTGTATAAATGTCCGTTATAATTATCTTTCCACTTAAAATCATGTGCAGGTCAAGATCATTTCATTAATACCCCTTTTTTTTTTTTTTTTTCATTCTGCTGTCTAAAGGAAAACCCTTATAACCGCAGGGGCTTCTGTTTTCTGCCACCAAATTCTCCTTCTTTCTATTTTTCTCACCCACACTGAGACATCTCAAGGCCCCCACACGTGTTAAATTGCATCCAGAGCTAAACTCTCAAACCCACTCATGTTTCAACCTAATAAATCAGGTCATGGAACATCAACACATGAAACACCAGACCCCTATACAGTGGCCTAAGTTGCTATTTCCTTCAGAATTCAGTATTTTTTGACTCTATGAAAAAGGTTGGGGTTTTTTCCCCCTAACAAGTTCTGAAAAAGCCAAATGCAGATGATATCAGATATCCTACCCTTCCTACCTGGGTAGTAATGAGTGCTTTGTACCTAAGCAATTGTTCTCGCTCACTCAGAATAATTGCACACAACTTTGGCATCGAGCTGTCTGTGTTTTTCAGATGGCCAGCCCTAAAGACACCCTGAGAGCACAGAGACCTGTAGGTTTGTCCTTGGTCAGCACCTGGCTAATTCAATGACAAGAAAGGATTTTCCCCGAGTGAAATGAGAACAAAGCCAGAGTTCCCTTTTCATTGCCCAGACATTTCTCAGGTTGACAAACAAAAACTAAAAAAACCCAAACAAAACCTTGAGATGGAAAAGACGAAAAGCTTTGCAAAAAAAAATGTTAAATTTCTGGACATTATGCAGTGTCTCATGATTCCTTATGACAAAATGGAAAAGCTTTACCAGAAACTAGCTATTCACTGAAAAAAAAAAAAACCAAACCCAAACCAACCCAACCAAAACCCATGTTCTGCTAAAAATAATTTATTATGGAAACTTAGACCCGAGGAACACTTGTGTCTGCGGTGTCGGGTACATATGTCTGCTCCATCACATCCTGCCAGCCTCCTTCCTCCTGCGGTCTGACTTTAGACTTGCCCACTCACTCTCTCGTTGCCAAATCCCCAGTTTGACGTTGCTGTGGTTTCAGGAGAGCTAACTGGGAAGCTCTCCCACACCTGCAGGCTCCCTCCTCCCAGCTGTCAAGAGGATGAACCCGGTGTGTGGGAAACCATATATTTCAGACAGGGTTCAGTGAAGAAGTGTGGATGGCAGCTCTTAGGAAGTGCTGTGTGCCCAGACATACTGACGAATATTAAGTGGAAAACAACAGTCGGCTTCAGTCGACTCTCCCACTCTTGTAGCAAATTTTGTATAAATAGAATTATTTATCGGCTTCTTTATGGAAGGGGTTTGTTCTCCACCTCTTTCTTTTCCAGATACTCTGGTTACATCCACACCAGTAAATGAAGCAGTGCCAGGACCAGGCTAAGAGATAAAATTTAGCACAGCCCCTGGTGCATTTTTTGTCTGGGCAAATTCCTAGGCAGAGCTCAAGAGTTAGCACAGGGATTAATACCCAGCAAGCTGCCCAACATAGATCCCTTTTGGGGAAGCCAGGAGATCTTAAAATCCTGTATATGGTTCGGCCATGCCAGCTGGCCTCATGACTGCCTTGGATTTACCATTACGGATGTGGCCACTGGAATCACAGATGATTTTCAGGCATAAACATCCTTTACCTTGCGCTTGCTGCTCTTTCACTCCCATTCCGAGGAAAACATCTGAGGGTAAAGCAGCTGGGTGTTTGGATAATATGATCACAATCTATTTCAGGAAGGAAAACAAGCAAATAGACAGCCCTAAAAAATACTAGTGTTCATCCAAGAGGCAAATGATCATGGGACTGCAGCATATGGAGGGTGATTCTCTGC
This sequence comes from Athene noctua, assembly GCF_965140245.1. Lineage (NCBI taxonomy): Eukaryota > Metazoa > Chordata > Aves > Strigiformes > Strigidae > Athene > Athene noctua. The sequence continues at coordinate 4,903,211 of NC_134037.1, forward strand.
TATTCTGCAGCCAATTACTTCTTGGATTTCACCGGCAAAACCCTGCTGGTGCTAGTGCGTGTAGTGGAGGAGAGCTTGCTCGTTGAAAAGCCTGAAATCATGATAATCGCTTCTGATCTGGGAGATATGGTCTCACCAGTGAATCCAGACCAACTACATGCAACCTCTGCTCCCCAGGGTCTGCCCTGTGCCCTGGGGTCCTTCAGGAGATGTGGGAAATGTGGCCAGAGACCCAGACGGTTCCTGATCCTGCTCTCCAGCCGGGAAGGGAAAATGTGGGAAGAGCCCCTTCTCCTGCCGAGGCCAGACAAGCCTCTTGGCGATCCGTTTCAGGACCCGTTATGGGGCAGAGGGAAGCAGATGGCCAGGCATTTAGGGGTCTGGCAGGAGGAATCTCTGGGCATTTGGCAAGGAGCACTGATTCAGCTGCATTTCCTTCTGCTTGGACACTTCCTAGATGTTCATGCTACTCCTGCCTGATTGGGAGGTTGTTTCATGGGAGACTTAATCAGAACAAATAAAAGCATATGGTACATGGAGCTACCTGCTTCCAGAAGCTGGCAAACCCTCATTAACCTGTTATCTCCTATTATGATCTAATGCAGCCTCACAAATACCTGTACAACTTCTCTCCCTCACGCAGGGAAGCCTGTACCTCCTTGCCGGGAGATTATATGAAAAATGTTGGTGTGCGCAGCCCAGATTGTGGGTCAGGTTACTTCTTGAGGGGGGAGCAGCAGCTGTGGGTTTGGGAATGAAGGACAGGATAATTTGTGTAGGACCAACAGAAAAAAATTGTCAAGCCAGTGAGGTTTTGTTGCCCAAGAAGGCATGTTGTAATCTTCGTTATGTCCTGTACGTCTTCTGTTCTTCAGAAGATTGTAGCAGCATTTACTGACCAGTATCAGGGCTGTATTGCGACAGGCAGTGTTGAAATAGAGGAAGGGAAGGAGCCTGCTCCAAACGTCACTGAACCTTATTTTGCAGGATGAAAAATGAGTCCAAAAGATCGGGATGACTCTCACTGCAACATTCAGAGTTTCCTCTGAAAGAGAGGAGATTCGAGCCAATTTTTTTTTGAGTACAAGTCTTTCGGCTTTGCCACACAGCAGTTCGTTTTCCCCAAAGTGCACGGCAAAAAGACAGGAAAAGGCAGGCAGAGGAACCCATCTGAGTGCCAGTTGCTGCTGTTCTCAGGCACATTTCTAAAGCACCTCTTGCTTCTTTTTCTCAGTGTAATATCTGATATTGGAGGACTATAGCTAATGCTTTTTTTTTTTTTTTTTTTTTTCTCTGAGTTGGGAGAGACACCATCCACTTCCACGCATTGCCTGGGGATTGCAGAGTCATCACGACTAACACGGGGGAAGTGCTGGGTTTATAATTAGTCCTGGAGTGTGAAGCCACTGCCCAAATTTTCCTTTTCCTTCCCTGGGGAGACAGTGCCGTTTCCTGCTGCTCATGGGGCTGAAGCCTTTGCTTTCCTTTGCAGCCACTCTGCAGCTGAGAATGCCCCATCCCTGGAATTGTTCAAGGCCAGGTTTTCCGGGGCTCTGAGCAAACTAAGCTAGTGAAAAGTGTCCTTGCCCATGGCAGGGGGGTTGGATCTAAATGGCCTTTAAAGGTGCTTTCTGACCCAAACCACTCTATGATTCTCTTGAGGATGCTCTTAATAAATGTAACTCCCCACAGCACCTTCAGTCAGATGAAGGTCACCCCACCAAGAAAGCAGCTGTCCCTCAGTCTGTGGGGTTTGATGGTGTTTCGTGAGGATGTGGGCTTCAGGGGCCATGGGGAGGGAGGGGTGAACACGTGAGAGCCCAGGCAGTGTCTCCTAGGAGATCCAGGGTGGTTAATACCTATAAGTTGATTGCAAGGCAGAAGGAGCTGTATGGGGACCGCAGGCTCCTCTCCTGAAGCTGAAGATATTCCCAAAGCACCAACCTTCCCTATGCAATCACAGAGGGATCTCCAGCACCACTCTGCATGGTAAAGGACAGGGAAGCAGCTTTTCATCTTGAACCAGGATAAACTGCACAGTTCAGCAGCACTTTAACAACCCTGCTCATGCTGTGAAGACAGAAGTTTGTGTTTAGCTCTGGATTCATACCAAAGGATTCCCAGTCTGTCCAGTAAAATGCAGACAGGATTAGTCCTGTGGTGCTTTCAGGCCATCATGTGGGACTTCCATGACCTGGTAGCTCCAGACCTAGGAGAGACCCCTCTTCTCTTTTGGAGGGGTTGATGATGTGGCTCACTGCCAGCAACTGTAAGGGGAAAATTAATCTTCCTTAATACCTTCGCATACATCTATGAGAATAAAATGTCACTAATTAGACTTTCAAATCATTCTCAGATATTGAAATCATCTAAACTGCCAGCATTAATAACACATGCAAGTAACAGCTTGGACAAACTCAGAATGAACTCCCCACCAGAGGTGAGTATGAAAATTCAGGTCACCGTATCTAAACAGCTATGCAATCCTTCTCATGTGCAATTGCCTAGAACAGTCTGTCATCAAAAGCTGCCCATTTGCATCTGCACAGATAGTTCCAGGCTGTTTCCATCATGCAGGGACTGAACAACCTTGAACTTGCACCACCGAAGTAATCACGGGTGGGATGGTACCAAACAGCAATTCATCTCCTCCAAAGAGAGCTCTAGAAATGTTTGATGACCTGATTTTCATGCTTTGTTCTTCTTCAGAGATAAAACAGATGGAGGCCAAGGAATTGAAGTTTCTCCAGGTGAGCGAGACCTGTGGTTCTGCACCAGAGCCCACATCCAGCCCTTGCTCCAGTGTCCACTTCTGGGGAGCGGCCATGGACGATGCAGGTGGCAGAGCCCCTCTCCAGGAGATGTCTGTTATTTACTCATAGTGTGAAGAGTCCTTCTTCTTCTTACCACTGCTTAGAAGTTCACTTTTACTCAGAAGCACGGGGGTTTGTAGACAGCCCTTCTCAGTCTCACAAATATTCTCAGGGTAAATGCCGGATTTCAGCGTTACCCACCTCGAATTTGGGACTGAATCTGGCTAACTTACTGGTTTTGATGAAATGTCCCTGCTAATGAAACCACCCCATGCCAGGACCTGTCCTCTGCACTTCAGACATATTCTGGTGACACCAATGTTAAGACTTTTTTGGTCTCCAAAGCAGACAGGGAATAGTCCTGGTCTGCTGGCCCCCGGAGCTGCTCCGTGGCATTGCCTGGGTCAGTGCTAGCTGCTACAGACCACATCCCTGCCCGCACCTCTGCCAACAATTCAGTGTGGATATTTGAGTTTCAGCTGTGCCCAAGCTCTCCGGCTTTCATAACAGGGCTGTACTTTACAGTAATGGCCCAAGGAAAAGCACTCGAGCTTATGAACACTTGACTCTCAGCATCCTCATCACCAGCTGTAGGATGTCGGCAGTGTCACAGGATGTACCACGCTATAAAAGAGCAGCTACAGTCCACAGTCATCCCCTTTGACAAGGGAAAAGTCTGGGGATAATGCACAGGATGGTATAACCAGAGGGGTCTGCCCTGTCCGAAGAGTGTAGGCATAAGGACATGACCTGGTAACCTGCGCTCACAGCCCAGAGAGCCACCCGTGTGCTGGGCTGCACCCAGAGCAGGGTGGGCAGCAGGGCGAGGGGGGGATTCTCCCCCTCTGCTCCGCTCTGTGAGACCCCCCTGCAGGGCTGGGTCCAGCTCTGGGGCACCAACAGCAGAAGGACACGGACCTGCTCCAGCGGGGCCAGAGGAGGCCACGGAGATGCTCGGGGGGCTGGAGCCCCCCCTGTGAGGACAGGCTGAGAGAGTTGGGGGGTTCAGCTGGACAAAGCTCTGAGGAGACCTCACTGTGGCCTTTCAGTACTTAAAGGGGGCTTTTAAGAAAGATGGGGACAAACTTTTTAATAGGGCTTGTTGCAGTAGGACAAGGGTAAATGGTTTTAAACTAAAAGAGAGTGGATTCAGGCTAGATATAAGGAAGAAATTCTTTACGAGGGTGGTGAGACACTGGCACAGGTTGCCCAGAGAGGAGGTGGATGCCCCATCCCTGGAAACATTCAAGGCCAGGTTGGACGGGGCTCTGAGCAACCTGATGTAGGTGAAGACGTCCCTGCTCACTGCAGGGGGTTGGACTAGATGGCCTTTAAAGGTCCCTTCCAACACAAACTATTCTATGATTCTAAGGAAAGCTCAGATCACAGCACTGGTTGGGACTCATGCCTGGAAGAAAAAATGGATATAGCCCAAAACAGGCACATCTGCTTCTACCCTCTCCTCCATGAAGGCAGCAGAGCCTGGAAATCAGGAGACCTAATTATCACAGAGGGGCAGCCAAAGCACTGGGGAACCGGAGAGTGGGAATAATAAAGCAGCAGGTGAAAGACAACTAGTCAGCTGTGTGGGGGCTGTGGAGGGGCTGGAGGGGGCTGCGAAATCTCCTTCCCAGGCTGGGTAACAAGGATGTGCAGGCTTTAAAATGTCCCAAACTGATGCACAACGACGTGTAATGTAACCGAGCACTGATGCTGCTAGGGGTGGGGATTAGTGTATGTGGGGAGAAGGGGTTGAAGTTGTCCCGAGAGGCGTGGGGGGAAGATGCTGACCTAAAGACTGGACTTTATGTAATGTACAGGGATCTGCTCCAGTGGAGAGAAAGAGAAACGGTAACTTGGATCCTTGGTGTGCAGCTGAGCCTCCCCCAGGGAGCAGAGCTGCCACCCTTTACCCGCTGCTCTCCATAAAAACAAAAATATTGGGCGATGGCCCAGGGTGGAGGAGGATGCTGATGGGGGAGGTCACTGCAGAGCGGGGAGGAGGCAGTCTGAGGGGTGTTCTTGGAGAAGAGCCGTGTGGGGTATTTTTGGAAAATGCAGGTGTGGGGTGGTCGTGAAGTTGCCACAAGTATATTTGAAATTGCTAATGTACAGCGACCCGTCAAGTAGAACATTTAGTTTTAAAGTTAACCATCACTTGTGTTTTACCAGCTTTTATTTTCCCCTATTTTACTGCAATGTATATAATTTAATTTATACTTTTCCTTAACTACCCTCTGTAGCCATTACCCACTTGTAAGATGTTTTGAAACCTCTAACTGCTTGCCTAGTGGAGATAAGACTGATCTCGGATAGTCTGAACAACTCCCAGAGTACATCCCTGATAGCAGGAACCCCAAAACCAAGTGTCTAAGAAGATGTCAGTGTCAAAATAAATGCCTGGAAGCTGGTCTAAACTAACCTCCCTGGAACAAACAGGAGCTGAAGGATGGATGAGGTCACTCTATGGCCATGTACGGACACAAGAAACCTGAAGTTCAAGTATCGGGCAGTGTGAGGAAAAGTATGAGGATCACTGAAGAGGGGAGAAGACCCTTGCTCTGTGTTTACTACGCACGCTCAGACTATATAAATAAATCCTGAGAACTCATTAGCATAAGACTGCCTTGTCTGAGAAATCTGATGAATATGTCAGAGAGGGACCTGGGGGGGTGATTGACAGCTGGCTGAGCAGGAGCCAGCAGTGTGCCCAGGGGGCCAAGGAGGGCAATGGCATCCTGGCTTGTGTCAGCACTGGCGTGGCCAGCAGGGACAGGGAAGGGATCTGAGCCCTGGGCTCGGCACTGGGGAGGCCGCCCCTCGATTCCTGGGTTCAGTTTTGGGCCCCTCACCCCAAAAAGGCCATTGAATGACTCGAGCGTGGCCAGAGAAGGGCAACGGAGCTGGGGCAGGGTCTGGAGCACAGGTCTGCTGGGGAGCGGCTGGGGGAACTGGGGGGGTTCAGTCTGGAGCAGAGGAGGCTGAGGGGAGACCTCCTGGCCCTCTGCAACTCCCTGCCAGGAGGGGGCAGAGAGGGGGGATGAGTCTCTGGAGCCAAGGCCCCAGCGCCAGGCCCCGAGGGAATGGCCTCAAGCTGCCCAGGGCAGGGTCAGGCTGGCTCTGAGGAAGGATTTCTGTGCAGAAGGGGCTGTTGGGCGTTGGAATGGGCTGCCCAGGGCAGGGGGGAGTCCCCGGGATCCCTGGAGGGGTTGAAGAGTCGGGCTGAGCCAGCGCTGAGGGATCTGGGGGAGTTGGGGGGGTCAGGGGGAGGGTCATGGTGGCACCGGAGGAGCTTCAGGGGCTTTTCCAACCCAGCTGGCTCTGCCCCGCCGCCGCCTCCCGCCCAGCTCCCGCCCGCCCCCCGGCTGCTCTCAGGGATCCGCCCCTTTGCCCGCCCCGTGGCTCCGCCCCCTGCCCGCTCTGCGGCATCGCCCCGCCCCTTCCGCAAGTCCCGCCCCGGTGCCGGCTCCCGTTCCCCATTGGCTTCCCTCCCGCATGGCCCCACCCCTTTCTCCCCGCCCCCCATCCGACCCCGCCCACCCCTATTAAATTCCGCCCTTCCAAAGCCCCGGAACGGTTCTTGTGGGCCCTTGGGGCGTGCCGGGCCCCTTGCGGCGGCACCACTTCCGGTAAGGGCAGCTGTCCCACCCCCCAGGGGGCGTGTACGGGCGCTGATTGGGCATTACACGTCACGTGAGCGCCGAACATCCGGGGAAGGGCCCGTCCAGCTTCCGGCCGGGACCGCTCGGCCGGGCGCCTCCTGCGAGCGGCGGGGCCCGGGGGTCCTGGGGCGGCTCCGCGGCCGCTGCCTTCCGCCCTCTCCCCGTCTGCCGCCCGGGGCTCCCCTCCCCGGCTCATCCCGTGCCCTCCCGCCCCGCTCCGCCGAACCCCCCCGCGGCCCTGCCCCTCCCTTTGTCAAGCACCGAGGGTCTCCCCGCCGCCTCCCCTCTTGTCAGCCGCTGAACCGCCCCCCGGGACCCCTCGGTCCGGCAGCGGGCATCCCGGGGGCCCTGTGAGGGCACCGGCCTTCTCAGGACGGGGCTGTGGTGTCTCCCCGTTCCTCCCCTCCTTCTCGCCTCATCCTTCCACTCTCGCCCCCCCGGCATCGGGCAGGCTTTCAGCAGCGCGCCGGGAGGCAGCATCGCCCCTTGGGTTCTGCCCCTGCGCCCCTTCCGGGGCACCGCACGGGGCTGCCAACCGGTTGTAGACCGTCCCGAGCTTGTCCCGGGTTCCCCATCCCGTCCCCGTTGGTGTTGCTGAGGTTACCCGTTTCCCCACCAAGTCTTTGTGGGATAGGCCCCCCCAGGCCCCTCCTCTTTGCTAGCGGGCATGGAGTTTGCGGAGCTGATCAAGACCCCTCGAGCGGACAACGTCGTCCTGCACCGCCCTTTCTACCTGGCCGTGGAGGGGACTCTCTGTTTGACTGGCCATCATCTCATTTTTTCTTCACGGCGTCAAGATAACGCCGAGGAGCTGTGGCTGCTGCACTCCAACATTGATTCTATTGAAAAAAGGTACGCCTCCTAATTTCCCTGCCTACCCATTCCTTTCTGTTTGTGTCTCGTTGTGGGTTGAAAAATGGTTGTCAAGACTGGCCTATAGCTCAGCTGACTCAAATCCAGGTCTGGAGAGGAGAAACAACAGCACAGGGCAGAATATTGGCACGGGCCGGTTGGTTCTCATTCTGTTTGGACATTGATATTTGTTGCATCTTCAGATTATTTTGTTTGTCATATACAGAGTTTGAATTTTTATGTTTAAACACCTTTGTCAACAGTACTCTGTTAATTGTTCAGTGGATTGCATCAGTAGCTCTTGAAACACTTTATAAAGGATGAATCTCTACCACCATTCAACGGAGATGGAAGCCGAGGCACTGATCAAGTGATTTGCCTTGGTTCGTGCAGCAAAACTGATGGCAGAAGTGGACTCCGGACTTTCACAGCTCCAGATCAGTCTCCTGCTGCTCGACAGCATCATCCCTTTACTCCTCCAACTGCTTATGGAAATCAATAACACTCTAACAGCATATGCCTTATGGGAACAATGTGGTAAAGCTGACTTGTAGCTGCAGCACTCCCATTTTTTTTTTTCTTGCTCGTCCCCTTTTGTTACAGGGACTTCAGAGATTAGTAGTACTATCACTTCTGTCTGCTTGAGGTGTCACGTTGCCTCATCATGCTTTCCTCGTTGAGTGGCAGTCCTGTCTCACCTGGCTGTTGTCTTCTGCTTTGTAACTTTAGTCCTTTTCTCAGTTTGCTCATAATACTTTTTTTTGTTGTTGATTACAAAGTCAGTCCCCGGTTTTCCTCACCTCTTAAGGAAAGCTGGAACAACAGATCTCCTTTCTGCCATGAAGACTCAGAAAAATCAAGCAGCAGCCATAAAAAATATCAGGTTGCCTCAGAGCCTGAGAATGGGTGAAATAACTGGGCATTCATTTTGTTCCTGCTTCTCTGAGCATTTCTGTATTGGTTTCAGGATGGAGAGTAACAGAGTGGTGGAAACCTGAGGAAATTGTTCCTGTCTAGTACTGCTCAGTCATCAGGGCAGTTTGGCCTCATCCTCCTGCTTGTACTAAATCAGCTGTAGCTCTATTTTGAAAATTATTATGGACCAGCTTTTCTTTCTTTTTTTTATGAGCTTAGTTGCAGTCTTAATGTAAGTTAATACCAAGTAAGCAAGGAACATTGGCAGTTATGGCGAGGGAGTAGTGCGTTGCTACCTAGTATGTGATTTATAACAGAGCTTGCTACAGCTGCAGATATCAACTGCCCTTGTTGCCAGCCCTAAATTCTGTAAGGTCTCAAGAGTAAATGTCTGTCTTCGCTCCTGGGAGTAGCTTTGTGTGAATGTAACTGAAACTCTGCCATATAAAAGGATAGAAGTATGTCCTTCTCAGTGCTGGAAAAAATGGAAGAACAAAGCTCTTAAACTGATAAAGGTTGTAGAAGGGTCCAGTTTGGCACTGCTTCAGGTTATTAGTGCACAACAACTGTGGCATTGTGCCAGGTTCATAAAATCTCTTCTCTCACTTCCATGATAGGAGTGGTTTTTTGCAGAAAACAGTGTTTTCCGTAACTGTCAGATGGTCAGCAAACTGCTACTTAAATTTTTTGTAGGTTTTTAAGCAACTTAAGTATTACCTGTGTGGTTCGTGAAGAAGTGGAACAGTCTCTGGCCACCTCCTGTGCTGGTTTTGCTTAAAAAAAAAAAACCCACAGCCCTGGTGATGTGTTGTAGCTGCGCTGTGTTATTACCTTGGAGAGCTGTGGAACAGCGCTGCAGGGAGGGCAAATGAAGACTGGCTCTGCTGGAGTGGCAGAACTTTTCTGTCAAAATGCCTGTAGTTCTTCATTCATCACTACCCAAACTATAATTGGTTCTGTGTGTCAACCTTAGTCTGTACAGAAGAAATAATAATGACCTTTCAGCTGTAATAATAATTCTAAAATAAATTGCAGGGACCCTTTGTAGCACAGGTGAAGCAACCCAAAGCAACAGGTCTCCTCTTGGAGTGTGTACAGCTCTGCCCTTGTGTGTGCATGGTCTAACGGAGGGTTAGACCACGACGGGCTGAAACTTGGTCCTTCGGGTCTTTCCTGCTTCTGCTTCTCGCATCGCCCTTGGCTGCTGCAAGTGCTGCTGTGGTGAATGAGGAGACTCAGCTGCTTTTCCTTAGTTCACTGCTTTGTGAACTAAAATCTCCAGCGTTCCTGTGAACACTAGTGGCTAGTTGTAAGGAAAACTCAGTTTCTGTTCAGGCATCCTTTCAGGTACGTAAGGAAGACTGGAGAGGGCGTCTGTGAGCTGTGTTTGTCTTGTAACGTAGAGCTTTTTCTGGGTTGACTTGCATTGTAACCAGCCGTGATTAAGACCTTAATTTCTCTGAGGTCTGCAGAGCAAATGGCTCCATGACACTGCAGGTATCAAAGCAGACTTTCTTATTAGAGACATGTGGAGTGTAATGTAGCCAGACTGAAATATTATTTTAAAAAATTAATTCAAATGTTTTTAATAATCCTCAAATTGTCAGTTCAGTACTTTAATGAAACTGAAAACTTCCTGCCGAAGCTTCCAGTACTGTCAGAAAATACCTAAACACACCTTTTCTCTTTCATGTTTTAAAGAAAAGCTGTGAGGAAAATCTTTTCTTTATCTTGTAATACTTACTCTTCCACTCACTGCTGCATCACAAGGATAGAATTTTTTTTTAAAAAGCGGACCCCAACTTGCAAATAAAGAGATGGTTTTGTTTATTTTTTTTTAAAGATGATACTGGAGATAAATTACTACTAATGGCATTGTGTTTTGTATGTATATGTTGTGGGAAGATACCTCATCACACCTTAAAGATCCTGTTCTTAAGAGACTCTTCATGTCTTGCTGTAGGTTTGTGGGCTCGTTGGGTACCATCATTATAAAATGCAAAGATCTGCGAATTATTCAGCTGGATATACCTGGAATGGAGGAGTGTTTGAACATTGCTAGCTCTATTGAGGTAAGAATTCATACTGATAAATAACATCCGTGTTCTCAGATCTTGGCCTGACCTCAACTTATTTTCCAGTTAGGAAGGTTTTCATTGATGTTCTGGAAGGCTAGTGAGAGAACGGTGGAATTGTGGAATATTTTCTTTCAATTGCTAAAATATTGTTTGTTGCTTGTAGGTGTTTTTCTTTAAAAAAAAAAAACAAACCAAAACCCACCTAACCACTCTGTTCTTCTTGATCAAATATCATCTTGTAGCATTTGGGAAAATGAAGTTTAGCTTCATTATGCTGGAGCATGAGGAGACAAAACAAATCAGACTAGTTGTGTTTTGTGTGTCTCAACATTAAGTGACTGCTTAAATTTAAGCTCTGGTTTTAGTAATCGGCTAAATGCCACGTAGGATGTGTCCCGTTATACCTGTTCAGTGTGCACCTCTCTCATCCTTTGGTGTGCTGTTACATAGTGTAGCCTGTGGAAATGATACTCCGTGTACAAAGTTGCATTTAGATTGTCTGTTAGAATCTGCTTTTGTTTGTGCTACTGGTTTTTATGTATTAAACTACCCTGTGGGTAACTCAGTATTTCAATTTTAATGGCTGTATGCTTTTAGGTGGCTTAAATTTGCATCACCGATATTAGTGACTTATTTGATGTGTGTCTTTTGGAATAAAATAGTAGTTTGAATGAATTAAGTAACTGTTTATTTCTCTTGCCTACACAGGCACTTTCTACCTTGGATTCTGTCACTCTCATGTATCCCTTCTTCTATCGGCCCATGTTTGAAATCATTGAAGACGGCTGGCGCTCTTTTCTGCCTGACCAAGAGTTTGAGCTCCTCAGTTCAGTGGTAAGTTGGATATTAAGGATTTGCACAGGCACTCGGGTATACTTGTGTCCAAATTTTGTGAAGTATTTCACCAAGTAGTGTCTGGACTGGAAATTCTGGATGGTCACAAATAGCTGTCCGGTGCCTGGGTGAGAAAGTGAGTTCAAATATTGATTCTGTAAATACCAAGTATTTCTGTTTATGTGCTAAATATTCCCGTTGAGCACTTGTATTTCACCTTGTACAAATGGAGTTTTGAGGCCTGCTTAAAAGTTACCTGGGAGGACATGAAGGGAGGAAATGTTTTTGTCCTTATTGTAAGAAGAAATTTAAGATTTGTGGTACGGAACTTTGAATCTGAAATGGAGTGGGATGAATCTTTGTCAACCCCTTTACTGCAACGAGGCTGTTTTTTAAAAAAAATTGCTGAGGATTTCGTAGCTCTGTAGGAAGATGACAGTAGGTAAAGATGCCCAGTCTGAAACTCTTAGCTCTAGAAATACAGGGAGAGAGCAGGAAATTTCCAGTCCTGTTCTTCCAGGTGCTATGAGCACACGCTGATATTATTGTCTACCTGTAGGGTAGGAATTGTTCTTGTGGCGTTGCCTGTTCTATCTGTTATTCAAACTCCATTTTAGGATGCTGAATTTGATATAGTGGGGACTGGCGTGGTTGCAGGAGCCTACCTATTTTAATAGTGCCTTGGGTTAGCATCTGTGTTCCAAGGCTTTGTTTCACATTAAGTATGTGCACTTGCTGCATCATCATAGGTTTCTGAGACCACATCCATTAGTACAGCATCAAACAACATTGATTTTTTTTTTTATCTGCAAACCAGCTTGTCTGCAGCATTTATCACTTCCTGTTCATGACTAATAACTGAGTAATGTGATTAGCTTGACCAGATTCATGTGATGAAGTCACTAGAAAATTAAAGGAGTTCAGAGATCTTTCTATTTTTGTCTCATAACTAGAGTGCTCTCGCATGTCCTATCTTCAGCTGCTGTCAAAAAGACATATAAGCTGACCTGTTATAATAACTAGCACCACAGTTTTGGTTTTAATTTCAGCTGGGGAAGTCAAACATGTGTTCTTCTATTTGGAGGCAAAGCAGCAGATGCTTTCCCAGCTCAGCAGAGGAAGCTTGGAGGCATTTCAGTGAAAATCAAAAGGCCAGAAGCTGAAGCACTATCTGGTGAGAAGGGAGGAATGTGAGAGAGGGACTGGAGGCAGCAGAAGGAAATCCTTTGGAGCTCAGTGAAACGCTGCAGATGATTCTGCTTCCGTTTGCTTTTAGCTTTCTATGTGTAGCTGTAACCTGTTTTTAGATTTCAGGGCTCAGATAACTTCTGATGCTTGTATTTACCAGCATGATACAGGTGCTAACGTGGATCTATTGATATGCTGCTCTATTTTTTTTGTTTACCTTTTTCTGTCAGAGGTTTAAAAATGCATTGATTACTTATTTGTGAATTTCTTGGCTTTCTGAACATTTGCTCCTTGGGAGGCTTACATTTAAAAACCAAATTACTTTAGAGTGCTATGTTTCAAGGGCAATAATTCATTTCTTTAAAATATGCATGTCTAACAGCTGTTGATTCATTCTTGACTTTTAACCCAAAACTTCATATGTAACTCCTTTTTAATGAAATGGTGACAAAAGCCATGTTCAAATGACTTGCGTTTCCTGAATAACAGATAAATATACTGTTGACCAAATGTTTCTTGTTCTGTAATTAAACTGTCTTATGTGACAGGCTAGAACAAGTAAATGGTTGATTTAATTTTTTTTCTCCCGTAAGTCAAATGAGTAGAATTCAGAAGGTTACCTCCCTCTCCATTTAATCATCCATCTGGATCTGTTATGCCTTACCTTCCCCAATACGGCAACAACTTGTCAAAAACTGCTTTTCACCCACACTGCAGCTCTAGTAATACATTAATTCCACATTTTTCTGCTACTGGAGAGTTGTTTTAAATCTCTGACACATTCTATAATGGCTAAGTAAAACTATAAGAATTAGGATTTTTAAAAAATGTTGGCTAATACATGGAAAATGGAGATAAAATGTTGTTATACTGTATAATTATAATTTATTGGTTTATCTTGGCATATGTTGTGCCAGATATGTTTGTTCTCCCAACACACATACCCGCTGTGTGATTTCACTGCTTTGCATTGATGTGACAAAGTGTCATCCAGCACTGCCCCTAGAATTTGTCGCTTAAGCACTTTGCCCCTGCAGCTCAGTTCCAGGATCAGGGAGGCTGCTGTACTATCACAACATCCTTGCATTTAGTCTGTGAAGGTGTTAAGGGAAGAACTGTTCAGGCGAGTGCCTTCATTTATCTAAAGAAACTGAGGAATTACTAAGTTTCAGTGGGCTGTCATTTGCTGATGGCTGTTGGGGTGTGTGCTACGCGTTTATTTTCTTGGGAATAACTTTACAGCACAGGTCAGAGGGGCTTTTGTCAAGTGTCTTCCCATGAACTGCTGTTGTGATAAATCCAACATACCAGAGTAGTTCAGCTGGGAATATGAAGAAATCAGCTCAATGTTTCACTAAATGTCACAGCAAAAACTCCACAGCGCCTACAGGCTCCAAATTAATTGTACTGCAAGGTGAGACTTTGAAGATACTATAGGCAAACATATGAATGGAGTAAAAGATGCACAGGATAATTAATGTTTACTCATCCAGCTTTTGGCTGTGTGTTGTGTTTTTGCTCGCAACACTGGGCACTACATGAGATCTGGATGGGTTATAGGTGTGTCAGGTGAAATATGTGTAAACATTCATATTCTTCACTGTGCTACTGCTTAACAGTGAGTGGCTGAATGGAATTAGAGGTGTCTCAGATTTTGTCTGAGTAGTCAGAGAAGAGATAATAGGTTTCTCTTCTGCCAGATTCTACAGCTGCAGGGTACTGCAAACTGTAACTCTGGAAACTCAGTTTCATCTTCAAGTTAAGTGCAGAGGCCCTGAGAAGTTTGTGCACTGACAGTATAATGAATGTGAAGGTATTTTGTTGCCACAAAATTTCATTGCCGCTTTCTTCATTCTTTTTTCTTTTTTTTTCCCTTCCATTTTGTTGTAGAAAATTACTCAGGATTCTAGTTGCTTTATCTTCTGTACTGGAGTTCCTTAAAAACTTGAGTTTTCTGGTTTGGGGCTCAGTTCACAATGGTGCAGATAGCCCATATTTTGCTTTTATCAGACAAGCATCAATCTTTGCTCGCATCTGTTGTTCTGCTTCTTGTCCACGCACAATCTGTTACTAACAGGGCTTGTTGCCTTCTGCCTGTTCCTTGGGAATGGCCTCTGTCATTGCTGCTTTGCAAGATCCTTCGAGGTCCCTGCTGGTTTCTTGACTTTTCTTTTAAGGCTTGTTAGTAGAGCTCAAATTGTTTCACACTGTTTTGTGAAAAACAACATCTCCTAGCAATTAAAAGCCTTGGGAGGAAGGATAACTTGTTTTAGCCTTTCAGTAATATTTGAGTATCAATATCTCTAACAAGTACTAGGACAAGAAAAGTAGAAATGTAAGTTAATCCTGCACTGTGTTTAAGAAAATATTTCTGACTATTTTTTTTTTCTTTGGAGTCTTCTTTCTGTTCAGCACCCAATCCTTTGCTGCTTCTGGCCTTAACTGGAATTAACTGCTCATTTCTTAAACTACAGATCTCTCGCTGGAAGAAGTAAATCTTAACTTTGTACTTTCTCTGAGTTTCATGCAGCATACTAGATGAAATAGGTGATGTCTGAAGATAAGCTCCACCTCCTCTCTCTCACTGCAATCCTTACAGCTTCCTGTATCTGCATCTACTGCTGCACTTAGTTGAACTGCTGTTACCTCACTCTTCCAGTTAGTAATGGCAATTTTTTTTTCCACGTTGCAAACGTGCCTCAAGCAAAAGTCAAGAGACTTGCGCTGTTGGGTTTTACCATTATCTGATTGATGCTGGAGTATATTTTAACGGTCTGAAGCTGGCATTGCAGAGGTTAACTGTATCTCTGTAGAAGCTATGCTACAGAAGACAAATGGTGCTAATTGCTGCTGATCTTTTCCTCCTTCCCATGTGACAGTAAATTATAACTGGATGACACAAGTATCGTCTGTCTCATGTTATAAATGGTGAGGAGAGGAGGTTATGGGCAGAGTTAAATTACCTAAGTGGGAGATAAATCGGGTCAATACTCTTCCATTCCTTTTCATACTAGTGATATCAGTGACAACCAGTCTCAAAAAGCATACCACAGAGTTCTGACTTTGCCTTCCCTCCATCCTATGTGGCGGTAAGGTATTTATCCGTGTTTTTCTCATTGTAAACAAATTGCACGCCATCATATGAAATCTGCTGTAATTTGACATAGACACCCCAAAAAGCTATAAAAATATCATTGTTGGTACATTAAAAACATGAGCTGTGACCAGCTGTCCTCCCTTACATGATCCAGAACTTTTAATCTCTGCCTATGATGCGATTGCCAGAGGCTCTGTAACTGTGTCTGGGAGAACCTCTGCTTTTTATAAAATGTAGATATTCAGAGAAGCTGTTTTGAGGCTAATGAATAATGAAATAAGCTTGCAACAGGGACAATGCAAAACTGTCCAGACAGGCTGCTGAATGCTGGTAGCAATTGCTGTTTCTGACAATGATAATGCACACAGCGTGTACTTTTCCAAGCATCTTTTTCTTAGGCTGCCACCAAAAGGGATAATTTTGCTGTCTCTTATACCACACATCCCGTGCCTTGGATCTACTGATGATGAATAGTGTTGTGAATCAGTTCAGCTCGCTCGTCTGATGGAAAGACTTCATTGCAAGAGAATCTTTCTAAATCAATCCTAGTTTTCCATCAGACCAGTGAGTCATTTTTATAACCAGATACCAGTCAGGAGGTGTAAGGCAAGGGGTAGGAAGCCTCTGGAAGAACGAGGAAAAGAGACCTACTTCTGATCAGAGCTCTAATTAATGCGTGCTAAACCAACCTTCCTGAATTGATGTGGAGTTTTTTTGTATTTTGTTCCTGCATAATTTAACTGTCATGCTCTTCTCTTACTTTCTGGGATACCTGCTTTATCCCTTTTATATACCTTTATTCCTTTTTCATACCTTTTTGTCTAGCTGAAACTTTGAACACAAATGAGCAGAGTTTATAGCATCTATATGAGGTCTCTACCTGCTACAGTGGCATGCAACTGGTTCCCAGTTTATACTGAAAACACCTCAGCTGAGGAGTTCCTTAAGATCTTGTTTGCTTTCTTACCCCTGTGTCATGTCAGTGCATAGGAGTTAAATAAAAAAAAAAAAACAACCTTGAAAGCAGCTGCCTGTTCCTTTTCAAAATGTTTTTGTATTTCAACTTCTTCGTGTCTGGAGCTTTCACAGGCAAATTTGACTGCTATTCTACTGATACTTTTAAGTTACTTAAGCTGCTGTTAAAATTAAAACATGTTGTAGAGCCTTTTGGGTTATTTTCCCCACCAAGGCTTCTGCCAGCAGGTTTTGTTGGCTGTGAGGAATACAGAGTAAGGATGCCCTGACTGAAGATGCAGCCCAACCAAGCCACCATCCTGCTATCAAGAACCATGAGCTCAGTTCCCTGCCAAACTTTAGGCAAGGTTCTGCTGTGTGCTATGTGCCCTGGGGGGAAATATATGCCTCATGGCCATTTCATGTACCTGGATGGTGTCCTTAAGGCAGCAGGCAGTGGTGTGGTACCAGCTCAGAAGCAGCAAGCCCTCCATGAAGGCTGGGCTTGTCTGAGGCTGCAGTTAAGGTAGTGTCAGCTCTTCCAGCCTGGACTTCAGTAAGTGAGGAGTCCTCGTCAGTGAGGCCACTCGTTGACCTTTGGTTTTGTCTAAGGTGGAGCCAAGTCCTGTGTCTGGCCCTGGATATCGGGTAGCCTGAGTGCTTGTGCCAAATGCCTGCGAGGGTGCAGGGTGCCAATATTCAGCACTTTCCACAAGCGTTTGGCTGTTGGAAGCTGAAAAATTATATAAGAGGAGTTCATGATGAGATCTTTGTGCTTAGATGCTGTGCTGGTTCCAGGAGGTGCTTTTGAAGCTGTAGTGATTTATGTAGAGCAAAGACCATAAAAAAAAAAACAAAAAAAACCCAAACCAAAACAAAAAACCCCCCAAAAAACCCCCACAAACACACACACCCCCCAAAAAAACCCCAACCTGGAAATGTTAAATTGCTCTTTTAACCTGAAGGCAGCTTCATTGACTGGAGTTGGTGGACACTCTTGACTTTCTTGGCCACCTTTGTCTTGTGGATGGTGTTACTAACTCTGCTCTCAGCCCAGAGAGAGGTTTAAGCCCATTACCTGCATCGAAATAAACATTTTTTCCTCTAAATCCGCTGATGTAGGAATACATTTCTGTTCTGGGATCTCCCTGAGAGACATACCCTGCTTTTACTTCCCGTGGGATTGAAGCGATCTGCAAATGCAGTAAGCTCTGTTGTAGTGTGTACTGCAGACACGCTGTCTGCTCTGTCTGTGAAATAATTACAAGCCACAATTGCCCCGTTTCTGACCGCGTAGGCTTATTTTGTGCTGTTTGAGGATGTGGATGAACCAGATGAAGAACCGTTGTTCAACAAGTCCTGCACCTCAAGAACCAGACTCACCTGATGAAGCTCATAAGCAACAGAAGAAATTATCTGCACGCTGGGTAATGAGCTCTGAGAGCTGCTGCAACAAGACACTATGACTGCAGGCAGCATCGAGAGGTGTGAGGGGGGAAAAATAATCAGTCAACAGACCTATAAATGGATAATAAAAGAACTAGGCAGGGATATACCTTCTAGTAACTGTAATGCAACATCTGAGAGGTAGGGGATGAGGAGTGCGCTGCAGAGAGTGGCCAGGGTTGTTTATTCTTGAATGGCATCTCTTTCTGCTATGTTTTTGTTAGAGGCAAGGTACGATGCTGCATTTGATCTGATTAGTTTCATTATGCTGTTCAAGGGAATCTGGATTCCTGGATGAACAAAAGTGATTATGCCAATAGTGACAGCTGAGCTTTCATCTGTGGTGCAGGTGGAATAGATCACCAATATTATTTCTGCGTGTGTTTTATCCTGAGTAGGGAAGTGCCTCTTCCCTGGTATGTCATGTTGTAACAGTAATAATCTGTTTTCTGATCCAAAGCCTATACGTTCTGATCTTTTTTCAGACAGATGAATGGCGTCTAAGCTGCATCAATAAGGAATTCTCTGTCTGTCCCTCCTACCCTCCAGTTGTCATTGTCCCCAAATCCATCGATGATGAAGCGCTTCGGAAAGTTGCCATGTTTCGCCATGGCAGTCGCTTCCCAGTCCTCAGCTATTATCATAAGAAGAACGGGATGGTAAGTTGCATTTGAGTAGTGGGTGTACCTGAAGGAAGTGTGTGAATCTGTTTCTTTAATGAAAAAACTTGTGCTCTAGACTTAATACAGTTCATGAGCCGTTCGCTTGTTTTATTTTCTGAATTTACTAAACGTATGCAGTGAAACTGGTTTCGGGTGATGGAATGCATAATCTCCATCCTAGAAACAGCTATTAATCCACTTGTTTGGGAGTGTATGTGGCATGAGCTTGCTCACAGCAAGCTTTATCTTTATTTGCCAAGGAGCTTCATGCTGAAAGGATGGCAGGAACCACATTGTCCTGTCTCTGGGTGGTGGGCTGTCTCCTTCGTAATAGTCACGATGACAGCAAGTGTGCCCAGAGCCAGCACTGCTTCTGCTGTGTAACTGTCGAAGGAGCGATCAGAACAATCTGTTCTCTGAGCCTGTCAGTGTAACACGTTGCGGGAGCACCAAATTCTTGGTGTTGCCCAGACTTTGCCACCTTTTGACAAGCCAAAATCTAATTGAGGGACTGATACGCTGTGATTAAGAAATGTACTTTAGGAAATTGCTGAGTAATTCTTTGTAGCTCTTGCTGATGTAACCGGTTCTGAGGATGTTGGGATGTCTAACCTTCAGCTTGTAAACTCCATCCAGGCTTCTGAGTCGAATGCTCTGTGTTCTCACCGCCCGTTGCCGAGATTTGTAAACCCTGAATTAAGAGTTCATCTAGTCTGACTTAGTAGTACCTTTGGGTTTTTTTCGCTTTCCTTTAAAATCAGCCATCCACCAACTTTGTCACAGTTGTGCTTTCTGCTTTTTCTCAGCTTGACTGAAAACTGTTGAAGGAAGATTTGTTCAATTATCTCTCCTCACACTTGAAACACGCACAGTGAGGAATATAATAGCATTTAGTTCATAGTGCTTGAACTTGTGACATGTCACGTTGCTCTTCTGACTCTGAGTTCTCGAGCATAGTTGGGGTTGCTGACTGGCTGCCCTCACATTTTAGTTATCATTTGAGCTGCTGGGATGCTTTTTGAATTGAAAGACATTTACTGTAGAGAAATCTCAGCTCATAAATCTGTGGTTCTAGGTTTATTAGTCTAGCTACAGGGTAAAACTATACCTAGGAGGCATCTTTAACAGATGAATGACTCGACTGTCTTTAAAAACAGAGTTGGGAAGAGACTTAAAGATGACAGTCCTGAAAATGTTGGTTTATAAAGGAGCCATCAGCAGGAAGCCAGTTCAGTGGCTCACAGGGATGGTACTACAGGAGTACTTAAAGGGATAAAGCCTCTGAGAAGACATCTGTAACTTAGAAAGTGGCCTGCCAAATGATCGCTCAATTCAAGGATTTCTAGTTTGCCTTTTAAATAAATTACATCCCTGCAAGCAATTGCACTTAAAAGAACTGAAGGATTGGGGCAAGGGAGAACAGCAACTGTAGGAAGAACTAGAGAGATGTTTTTGTGTCCATCAGGGCATTTACTTGTCTGCGTCCAGGCGTGGTGGATCAAACTTGCAGCAGGTGGAGGTAGGAAATGCAGTGGGGTGAGAGCTGCACCTACTGCTGTAACTCCACAGAGAAGAGCTGGAGATCCACGAGGGCCCCACTTGAATTTTACCCCTGACCTGACGGCGGAAGCTTTTTTTAAGGTTGAGCTATCTCACTCCTGTAAGCATTCTTGCAGTGACCTGAGTTTTTATGGAAAATAGGAATATTCTCTGTGAATTTCAGCAGCTGTAGGGAGCCATTCTCCATATCTGGTGTTGAGACCCAGTGACCTAAGGCATCAGTTGGCAGTCTGCATTTCCAAGCCCCTAAGAAATCCTCCAGTGGAAGGGTGTCCTTTGCATAGTGAGTTTAAACCTCCAGTTCTGGTATTGTAGCTCAAGAGATTGATGACTTTCAATCTTAAGTCTCTACATTTCCAGTGCCTAATTCATGGTTATTTGTCCCCGCAGGTCATGATGCGAAGTAGCCAACCTCTTACAGGTACTAATGGAAGACGGTGTAAAGAAGATGAGAAGCTTATTAACGCCACACTACGGCCTGGCAAGCGTGGCTACATCATTGATACGAGGTCCTTGAATGTTGCCCAGCAGGCCAGGGCCAAAGGAGGAGGCTTTGAACAAGAAGCACACTATCCCCAGTGGAGGAGGATTCACAAATGCATTGAGAGGTGGGTGAAATCACCCAGACTCTCCTCTGTGCTTGGCTTTGTAGGGTTGCACAGGCAGAGCCATGCTAGCTCCATAAAATATTTGCTTCTGTAAGAAATGGTTGTGCACCTTAGTTCCTGTCAACAGGGTCACGTTCCTTTTTTTGGTGAAATCATGGTATGTAAATGATAAAGGTATTTAGCTTTGGAAAGCTCTGTTCCCTTGTTCTGAACAACCTGCTGCAGGTGTCAGACATCAGGCATCTTTTTCCCTGTGCCATCTCTTTCTCTGAGCATCTGTAGCTGCTCTCCAGCCTTCCTGCGTTCCCCTTTACAATGGTGCACAGGAATGAGAAAGTCCCTTGCCAGAAAATTCTGCAGCTGAGGATCTGTTTTGTGGCAGTCACGCTTCTCTTGTGCAGTACTGTTCTCTTGACATCTAGTATTGTTTGGTCGTTTGAAAACAAATTACTGAATTAAATAGACTTAGCCTGACCTTGTTTAATCGCTCTTAAGCCTTAGTTTTGGGGAATCCTTCTACAAGGGCATGCAGTAATGTTACTGGAACTATTGGAAACCAGCTAATCTGGAGCACGTCCCCTGTGAGGACAGGCTGAGAGAGTTGGGGGGTTCAGCTGGAGAAGAGAAGGCTCCGGGGAGACCTTAGAGCGGCCCCCCAGGGCTGAAAGGGGCTGCAGGAAAGGTGGGAGGGACTCTGGATCAGGAGGGTAGGGATAGGACAAGGGTTAATTGTTTTAAACTGACAGAGGGGAGATTTAGATTACATGTAAGGCAGAAATTGTTCCCTGTGAGGGGGGTGAGGCCCTGGCACAGGCTGCCCAGAGAAGCTGTGGCTGCCCCCTCCCTGGAAGGGTTCAAGGCCAGGTTGGACGGGGCTTTGGGCAACCTGGGCTAGTGGAAGGTGGCCCTGCCCGGGGCAGGGGGGTGGGACTGAATGATCTTTAAGGTCCCTTCCAACCCAAACCATTCTGTGATGCTTTTGAGATCAGTGTATTTCTGTAAGCATGTTGTCCTGTTTGCTGTGTTACTACTTATGTTTTCAATAATATTTTGCTTTTCCCAAAGGTTTAATATTCTGCAGGAAAGCCTCATCAAACTTGTGGAAGCTTGTAATGACCAGTCACACAACATGGACCGCTGGCTCAGTAAACTGGAAGCTTCCAACTGGCTGACCCACATCAAGGAGATACTGACTGCAGCTTGTCTAGCTGCCCAGTGTATTGATAGGTAAATCTTTTTCAGAAAAACAGAGTTTTTCCTTCTCTCATTATAAACTGCTTGTTAAATACCTCTATTTCTACTTTAGGTATTAGTAAGTGGCTATGGTGAACTGGCTTGCTTGCACCCATGCAGGATACTGCTTCATCATCATTAAGTAGTGTTCCTCCAGTAAATCATGCTTGCATTTTTGGAAGTACAAGCCTGAGGGAAGAAATCTTGACTAGCAGCAGGCATTAGGTCATCCTGTTAAGGTATATTCCTGTGTCTGATGCAACCAGTCTAATTTAGTTTATTGAAAGTTTAGGTTAGAGCGTGACCATCTGAAATACTGTTTGGTAGCTTAGTAAAGTGAGAACACAAAGGGGTTTTTTTAAAAGTCTTTTTTTTTTTTTTTTTTTTAGCTGAAACTTTCCAACACCCTACCTCACTTCCAGGGATTAAAACAGTGGCTTTTCCTTTTTTTTTTCCCTAGGAATTGGTCCAGTGCTTTTTCCTCTTGAAATTTTGATCTTCATTGTCCTGCCTAAGCAATCCTGTTCATCCCTTATGCGTGCTCGTGGCCTCTTTTAACCTGACATTTCTTTAATAAATGCTGCTGACTTGCCTAATTTGTCTTCAGACCTCCGACTGGAGAGCAAAAGCTAGCTGTCAGGTGACAGGGTTTGTCAGACCAAATGCAGGGGTCTAAATGTGATTTCTTTATGGCTCTGAGAGTGGAAAGCCCTTCTCAGAACTCAGGGAGAACCTAGCTTTTTCATACCACCTAAGGAATGTGTTAGGCTGATACACAAGTAGGCTGAAATGCCGTCTCACTGATAAATCAGCATTACTGCATTAAAATATGAGTTGCTGTGCTTTTTAAAAGCACTGATGGTGCCTGTTTAGTTATTGGCTGTGCCAGAGAAGGAGTGCTCTCGATCAATAGTTTTATCTCTTAATTCTTTCCCTCATGTGTATAACGAGAAAGATCAGTGATGAAATTCTTCTGGCTTGTTGGGACAGTGGACAGTTTCATCATTTTTAACCTCTACTTTGCCTTTTCTGTTTACTTGGAGCTGTGGCAGGCCAGCTCAGCATTGGTGCCTGGCCCGCCTCATCCAGAGCCTGGACATCGTAGCTGAGCTCGTGAGGATGGTTCAGTTGTTGGCTGTGGGGAGGGAATGGCTGGGACAGATCTTGCAGCATCTTAAAGGTCTGGAGCCTGAAAGACAAAAGGTGAAAATAGTGTTATCCTGGTGTGCCCCACTTTGAGGAGTGCATAGGCTTGCAGTTGGCTGATCGTGTTTGGCTGTTAAGCAGCCTCTTTATCAGCTGCTGCCTGGGGGAGGAAGAGAAAAAGTATCTGAAGATTATCTACACCATAAAGGCACTGGGTTTGTTTTAGACGTAGGAATATAGACAAAGCTGTTGCAGTGCTTAAGGTGTAGGGTTTTATGCTTGTCACCTCAAAAAGCAAGTAATGTGTGCAGCGTTACTTCTAGATTGATCTTTCTTACCCATGCTTTGCTGTTTACCTCGGATCTCTGCACAGAAACAAATACAACCTGCAGTTCATTTCCTTTCTAGGTGTAAGGATGTTGGGAGCAGTGAGACATTGGATCAAGGTTTGGGAAGAGTAAGGGGAGTGAATGCCGTTTAATACCATCCAGACCTTCCTTCAGGAGCATATGGATGAGATTTTGATATTGTAGCCAAATACAATAGGATGGAGGAGAGGGGAGGGAATCAGCTGTTCTGATTCCCCTTTGGATTGTGGGGAGTGACAGCACATGGGCCCCAGCAAGGTGCAAAACCTTACTGCTCCAAACTCTCCAAGCTCCCTCCGCTCCTCACATTGTTCTTGCTGAATCACTTGTGCTGGCTGGTGAGTGAGGAGTCTTTGTGCTTGGCTTTTTGACAGGTTCCCTTGCTCAGCACACTGCTGCCTTTCTGGAGGCCAAGCTCTGCCTTTTATTTCTTTCTTTCTCCTGAACTGGCTTTTGGGTTAACTTTTCTTTCAATAAACCCCAGCTGAGGCCCAAATGCAATTAAGCCCAGGTTTGAGGAAGATTCTCAGAGTATTGTTTTGCAGAGCATCTGGGGGGATGGTACGTCTTCACTGCAGTGCCTATGGGGAGATTTCAGAGTATTTAGCAATAAATGATACAAGCAAATTTTGAGATGGGTTTCCATGCTGTAAGTAAAGGAGGTACCAGTTCAAAATAGCGAGAACCACAAAAGAGGTCTCACTGTGCATGTTCTGTCAATGTGGCTAAGGGTCTGGATTTCCAGAGTGCTTAGCCAGAAACTAAGCCTTACATGATGCAGAGCTCTGGTTAGTGTTGGTGAGGATCCACGTGGAGAAGGTGGTATTGCTTCTGCGTTGGGTGGGGAGAGAAGAAGGGGTAAAGAGCCAGTGAAACCTCAGCATTGTCAGGGTAGCGACGCTGGTGTCCGTGGGATGTAATGGCACCTGCTGGGATGCATGCGTCCTTGGGATGGCTTCTACTCATTCATACTCTTATGCTTTTCCACCTTTTTCTTTCCCAGGGAAGGTGCATCAGTGTTAGTCCATGGGACTGAAGGAACTGATTCGACGCTCCAGGTAACTTCTCTGGCACAGATTATCTTGGACCCGAGGTGCAGGACCATACGTGGCTTTGAATCTCTTGTTGTGAGGGAGTGGCTGCAGGTAAGAAATGCCTATGGACCAAACAGCAATCTGTTCCAGTGGCAGTTGTATTGAGAAATAGCAAACAGGTTGGGCCTTGTTGCAGCCCTGCTTAGTGTAAATGGCCTTAGTCTTATGAGCAGCATCGTTAACTGAGTCATTTGTACCTCTGGTACTGCATGGGGCCTCTGCCTCCCCTGGTTGTTGTTTTCATTTTGGGGAACTGCCTGTTTTGTGTGCTCAGGGTGAACATCTCTTTAGAGAACACCGTTCAGACTACACCACAAAACCTTAGTTCTACTCATTGTACTTTTGCAGCTAATATATATCCTCAGCGTGGTCCTTTGGTGCACCTACACCAGTTAGTTCTTGGTAAAATTCTCTGATCAAATACAGGGCTGCCTGAAAAAAGGCAGCAAGGTTGCTCATGGTTCCTAGCAGTTTGTTACTGGATGCTTGATGAAATCACTGTTGTAGAAAAGAGTAATAGCATAGTTGCATGGGCAGAACTAATGCTAAAGCTGTTTTGCTACACGTACTACTCGCATCCCAGTACTTTGTGTGTGATGCTTTCTCTGATTTTTATGTACAGGCTGGTCACCCTTTTCAGCAGCGCTGTGCCCAATCGGCCTATTCAAACAGCAAGCAGAAATGGGAAGCCCCGGTGTTTCTCCTCTTTTTGGACTGTGTGTGGCAAATCCTTCGTCAGTTCCCTTGCTCTTTTGAATTCAACGAACAGTTCCTTATTATGCTCTTTGAACATGCTTATGCCTCACAGTTTGGGACTTTCCTGGGAAACAATGAAAACGAAAGGTTGGTGAGGATGCTTGCTTTGAACCCTTTAAATACTGGACTGTATCTAACCAAAAAAAAAAAAAAAAAAAACAACCCAAAAATGTTTCTTGGTTTGAAAAAGGGTGAGGGTGCTTGTGCGGTCTCCCTTAGCACGGGTGAACTTCTCTTGTTGCAGTTATAGTCTGATGCAACGTTAGGGAGCTTGTCCCTCTTGTAAGTGAGGCAGTGTGACTAAAGAAATTTGCAGCATGGTCAAGGAGTTGCGTTAGTCTTCTCAGGTAATACCTTAGACTGTCTTTTCTGTTTCCCTGTGTGGCCTTGAAAAATTTCCACCCATCACCAGTTTAGATAGTCTCTTACACAGAAAGTCTTTCCACAAAAGAATAAACAGCCAGAGTTCAGCGATGATGTGTCATAGCTGTGGGAAGCAAACTTGTCTGTGCAGGCCTGGAGGAGAAGGTCAAGGCAATCAGAGGCTGAAGCTGGAAGGTCTGGTTCTTACCTTAACTGTCAGGGAGGAGGAGCATGACTCTGTAGCCTGATGGTCCTGATGCCCCTAGGAAGGGAAGGCTTTGGGTCTTGCCATTAACGGCTGAAAGTGGAAACCAAGGAAGATGTTGTGTCAGAGGGATCTGCCTCACAGCTACACCTTGGCAAAAGATTTACTTGTTTGGTGTCATGATTAGGTTTGAGGTGGTTTTGACCATGTAGTACAACTTCACCAGAAGGACCAAAAATCCCTCCAGCCTTAACCTGTGACTTGGAGAAGTGTGATTGGCGGTTGGTTCTGAGCAATGTGCCGACCTCAGATGGGTGCTCCTGCAACTTTGAAAGGAAACAGGACTGCGTTTTGCTGGAATCTGCCTTGTCAGGTAGTGATGGGCCTGTGCTGAGCTTAAAGGCCACAAGCTTGTAAGGTAGCTGAGCAGACTAGCACCTAGCTTCTGAATCCCAGCCTGGGTTAGATGCTGTGCTGCACCAGTGGGGCAGCTCTGGGCATGCCCTGAGTAGGGCTGCTGGGAGTAGTAAACAGGGTGGAGCCCGGGAGGATGAGAGCCTCCCGTGGCAGATGGCAGCTGCCAGAGAGGTTTGGATTCCGGTTTGGAACTTGGCAGTTCTGTTCTCTGGACTCCCGACTCCAGTAAGACCACTTCTCATGATCTTCTGCTTCAGTGAAGACCACGGAATGAGGAGGAAAGAAAAACAGCTGATATTACACATAAACAATTCAAAACTTCCTGTAATTCTGTCTGCCCTTAAAGTGTTCTTTGCTTGGAAGAGACTCTTCTGCCTTCTGCAGGGCTGCTGAACTGAGCACCTACAAAACCAAGTTAGACTTGAAACCAGTAAGATGAAATTTGAAAGAACACTGACTTACATCTGAACATGTCACCATGTGAGCACAGGAAATGTTTGAAGTCTGGTGTTAAGCTTGTGCTGCCTGAATTATTCACAGGGACAGTAAATCTCCTGCCTGGGTGGAAGTTCCATTTGCTAGTGCATGCGGAATGAGGTTTGCCAGAATCTAAGGAATAGAGGCCCCTTTGTAACTCCTGGAGGTGGGTTTGACCCAGGAAAATGTTTCCTGCCACCAGAGGGACCTAATCAGACGTGCCCATTGCACAATTCCAGCAATAATACTGCTTTAATGTACTCTGATCCTTCCTTGATGCAGACCTACCACACCTCCCAGCTCTGTCTTAACACAAGTTCAATCCCTTTTAAAACCTGGTAGTCAAACACTCTGGGAAGGTGACTGATTCTTTATCTGGACAGAAGGCAGCTAACTTCCACCCAACCTATAAATGTTATTTCCCCATCGTTTCTTCAGAACTAATTGTAATTGGCCAGGTGGAGTAAATTGCTTTAGTTTTACACCCTGTGCCATGTTGGTGAGAGGTATTGAAGGGATTAGCCTGCGTTGTCTGGGCTAGTAGCACATGGGAAAGCTTGTGGCATTCTAGTCTGTGGGGTTCTGATGAAATAAAATGAGTCTATACAGCATAAAAGTGAAAGCTAACTTCTTCTTACGGGTTTTCTAGGTCTAAGCTGAAGCTGCTGCAAAAGACTATGTCCCTTTGGTCCTGGGTGAACAGGTCTGAAGAGCTGAGCAAATTCCAGAATCCTCTTTTTGAGGCCAACAGCCTTGTCATCTGGCCCTCCGTTGCCCCACAGAGCCTGCAGCTCTGGGAAGGTAGGTCAGGCTTGCTTTTTCTGTTACAGGCAATTTTGTGGCTACTTGTAAAGCTTCTCAAGTGTTCAATCCTGTTGTCTCTGTTCCGTGCTTGGTCTGCCTCAGCTGATGGTGATCTCATTCCATTTGAAATCTGTTCCAAAATATTTTTGGCATGTACCATCCCCAGAGGCATAATGCTTTCTCCTTCTAAGGTTTGGTGACATGCTACTGTTTGCCAGGAAGCCTTCCTAGTACCATTAAACTTCTTAATGCAGTATTTCTGCAGTGATAATGCCTAAGATGTTCTGCAGGCCTAAGGTTTTTGTTCTATATCCACCAAGACTTCCCTTTCTCCATCGCTTACGATGTTGGCCAGGAGAATCTGTGTGCAGTAGGTTCCCTGCTGCAGAAACTTTCTCCATCCCATGTATGCCATCTTGTTAACAAGAGTTAAATTACACTGAAGCAAGCAGGCTGTCACGGCAGGGTGGAGACTGAATATGGATTCATCTGATCAAATATGAGGAAAAAAAGGAGTGAAACCCCCTCGTTTTTTCTTTATTAACCCTGTTTGACAGAAAAGTGAACTCTGAGAGGGGGAGGTCTGTATTTCTAAATGGTATTTGGGATGGCTAAGGAAAAAAAAAAGTAAAATATGCACATTACTTGAGAGCTGTTAGAATGTGAATAACATTTCCTCCTTGTAACATGAAACCCTTCTAACTTGTGCTGTTTCTGGGCTTCCAGGTGTCTTTCTCCGGTGGAACAGGCCTTCCAAGTTCCTAGATGAAGCCCATGAAGAAATGATCAGTATTATAAAATATAACAAGGAACTTCAGGCAAAGGTTAATGCATTGAGAAGGCAGCTAGCAGAGATGGAAACAGATGATAGGATGCAGGAGAACCTGTGAGCTGGCAGGGCTTTGCCTCAGGTCTTTCCTTTTGAGTCCCTTTTACGTTAAAGACTGAACATGGAAAGTGCATGTATTGCAGAGCCCTCAGTCCTCCTCCCACTGCCGAAACCTTCACTTCACACTATGTACCTCTCTGCTTTTGGGAGGGATTTCTGTTTTGTTTACAGAAGACATACACAACTGGGCATAGTGTCCTCTCTTGGCAGCTTTTCTGTCTCAAAATTGTGTACAGTGTCAGCAGAAGCTGGAACTCTTACCTCCACCCAACTCTATGGATAACCAGGATGGGCCAAGAGACAGGATGTTTCAAATTTATTCTGGACTTTTCCTGGTTTTGTTGAACTCTCTAAACACTCGGCAGGATTAAAAGACAAAGTTATGTGTAGATAGGTAAAGGCATTTTGTCTGAAAGCACCTTTTCTCTCCAAGAGCAAGTAGGACAGATTAGTTCTTTAGTTTCATAGAAAAACTAGAAAATGGTATAATCCAACTACAGGTTCTACCAGTCTGTATGATACTCTCAGTAGCCTTCACATCTAACACTTGGGTTTTTTTGTGTTAAACATTGGCTTGGGAGCAGTAAGTTGAATACCAAACCAGAGCAAGAAATTTCAGTGCAATATGGAACTGAAGTAGGGATTCTGCTGCTAATGTTTAAGCCATGATCTTCAGGTGGAGTTGTCCCTCATGGACAGATATCTCCTAAGGAAAAACAAACTTTTTTTTTTTGTTCTACCTGGAAATCAAAAAGGTTAAGTAGTTGGTGGAGGTGTTCACTTGCAAAGCAGTGGCTCAGAGCTGTCCTAACTAGGGCCAAGCTGCCTGCTTGAAAACTCAGCCTGCACTGGCTGTTTTTGTAAACTTGAACAGGTTCTCAGCATTGCTAGGGTGCAAGAACAGCACTTAATCTACAGCTCAACAAAACACTTTTTGTGCCACCTGGTGTGCTTTTTCCTCTCATGCTCTTACTATACATTTGATGAAACATCAAAAGCAGAAGTTGGGAGTTCAGGTGATCTGGCACATGGGGTGGCTGCTGCAGATTGAGGCCATCACACTACAAAAATGCTAATAGTTTAGATCGTTTGTAGCTGCTAAAACTGCTTAAATACTTTAGGGATAAATGTTTTTTCCAAGTAACTTTGTATTTTGTAGCTGATCTTTGTTTCTGTGACTGCAATCTGCTTTTATAAAATCAGAGGTTTTGCTAGAGACTTATTTCTTGTTCTCCTTTAAAAAGGCAGATAAGAGTGGATCTGAAATACTCCCCTAGGCATTTGTTCAGCTTGGTTCCATTGATAGCTGTACATGACTGAGAAGACTTGATTTAACAACAGTGCTTGTGGCTGGGATTATCTGAAAAGGCCCTTGCTGTTGGCCTGTTTCTGCTGGAATGAACGGAGGCTGTGTCAGGTCGGTGGTGATCTCTTTGGGAACTGTTGAGCTTCTGTGACACTTTATGCTGTTTTGCAGTGAAGCTGCCTTTATTTAAAAGCCACTTTGCATAAAAATAGATATATGTGAAAATGCAGCATCTTTAGCTGTCATAGAAGTAAACTGGAGAATAATCTGCAAAACTCATGTAACCACTAAAAATATTCTAAGTTCTGTAACCAAGGAAGCGATATAAAATTACATGATAGTGATTAAGTGCTACCTTAATGCCTTCTGCTTCGGTCCTTATTTCCCTAATTATGTTCTTCTTGACTAACCTAAACTTCGTCCTAAAGTCATTTGGCTTAAAAAATAAAAAGATCCCTCTTACACCATTGTTCACTTAAGGCAAAATAATAATTCCCCCTGCTTGTAATACCAATTTTGCTTAGAGATTGACAGTCTTTTTTGCTAAATCGAGTCTGCCACGGGGAACTTTTCTCAGGGTGGCTGGTGACGGGTGCTGTGTAACAGGGGAGGCACAGATTGCCCGTGCTTTCTCCTACCTCCAAACACTGGCTTCTGGAGCTACCTTCTGGGTATATTGCAAATGTAAGGCCTTAAAAATTATTGCTCACCCTTTAAAATGATGTCTGTGGGATCTGCACCTGCCTGGATGTTGTATCCCTATCCAATTTGGAATTTCTACTGTTCCTGTAATCTGAAATGCATTATCACTAGCCAGATGGGAAGGATTCAGAAGGCACTATTTTCCCCATAATAGACTATACATAAAACACACTTAAAGGTTATGTAATTTCCTAACATAGTAATTATATATTGAGCTAAATAATAGAGAAGCAAAGAGGGTTTTTTTTTCTGATCTAATTGCCTGGCTGCTCTGCTCTCGCATGCAAACTGCAAGCATCTGAGGAAATTGGGTAACCAGCTGTGACAGCTAACAAAAGGCAGAAAATTCTCTCTGAGCTGGCATTTCATCCTCGACTTGTATTTCAGGACCGAATCCACCCCTGAGTGCTGTGCGCTTGCCTTGGCTTAGTGGTGGCGTGGATCACAGCCCTCGTGTCAAAATGCTGGTGGTGTTCTGAGCAGCCACAGCAGCTCCTTCCCCCATTTCCTCTGCAAGCAGCAGGAGCTGGAGGCTTAAGTTAACCTGCAAATCATCACCTTCCTGAAACGTACAGTCCTGCAAGGTGTTGCAGGGGATGGAGTTGAGATGTGTGGACCCTTGCAAGTCCTGCTGGGAGAAGACAGTTCACTCGTGTCAGGCTACTTGTGCGTTCTCTTTTAACCTTTCCGTTCCCAGGCTGCAGTCTGGTGGCTACTGCTAGTACTCACCAGAGCACGCCAGTTCTTTGCTTACCTGCATTTCCACCATATTTATTTACATATTTAATATTTGATAACCAGCTTGCTTGCTCTTAGAAGGGATGCCTGCTGGACCCTGCCATGCACGTCGTCTGTGTCTCCCTGAGCTTTAAGCACTGTGGCAGTGCCCGGCTCTTTAGTCTGACACTGCCTTACACTCTTGCTGACACCTTTGCTTCTGCTCTTTTGCACATAGATATCTGTGTAAGAAGCTGAACACTGAGGACCCCCCTTACCCAAACTCTGGGGTCAGTCAATGCGGACACTCTGCCATTTACCAAAAAAAAAATAATAAATAAATAAAGGGAAAAGGAACTAACTTGCACAGTTTTCATAAGGGAATATGTACCTTCAATATTTTGATTGTATTGATCTAACTCTTGAATGTGGCGACCGGTTTAAGTGCACTATTGTCCATGTTGCATATGATATAACTTAAATTGCACTGTACAGCATATTGGCGTCTCATGTATGCTTTGCTAAAGCCTTGGAAAGTGCTATCGTGTACAGGTTCCTATTTGAGGGGAAAATGTCTATACTAGCACTCCCTTTTTTTGTAACTGTGTGACATTGAAGAACACTGTGTGATGTGTGCTATGTATCTGTTAACTCGTACAAATTTAAATGAGCGCACTTCTGTCCAGACATCTGGAATTGCTAATTGGATTTGGCTGCTGCATCACTCTTTTTTTTTTTTTTTTTTTTTTTTTAATGAAATAAGTAACAGGGCTGGGAGTTGTGTGCTATTGTTAGATGTATGCCGTATGTGTACAGAATCCCAGCTGCTGTGGTGTTGAATATATTGCAAAAAAACCAAAAGTGAGGAAAACTATCGTGGCTTCAATTGCTTAGCCTTTCGGAGGGAGAAAAGCAGATAAAAGTGGCTGTAAACTTTGCTGTAGATATGTTCTCCACACAGTAGAAATGTCTGTTCAAATTAAAACCTTGGAGACTCTAAAAAGTTCTTTAATTACAGCGTTGAATCTTCTTTATTAGTCCTGCCTTCACTTTCCATTGGAGGGATGTGTGTGTGTGACTTGGATGTAAGCTCTTGTCTGAAACTTTTGCTTCTTTTTCAGCTCGTGTGTGGCTTTATTTTTTTTTTTTTTTTTTTTTTTACAGCTGAACACACGCTGTGATGGTGGAAGAGGGGGTTGTGCTGCAGGGCTGTGTGGAAAGGAGCAGGTTGAGACCCTGAGTCTGTTCGTGGCTTGCAGAGCTCTGCTCCCATGGTTTGGTCCTTTGACACCAGCTCTGCACGTGATGGAGAAACAGTTCAACTGGCTGCAATTTTATGCTTGTATTGAACTCTAAAGGAAGGAATGCAGGTGGATTTCTTGAAAGGGAGAGTGGTTTGGACTGAAGGAAAACCTTGCAAGTCCATCAGTAGACCTAGGGTCACAGTTACCTATTGTTTTTTGAGGGTGGTGGGGTATTTTGGTGTACTTGCCAGGGGAAGAAGAAAAAAAAAAAAAGAAAAAAAAGGACAAACAGCTCTTGGGAAACAGAGGCTATGACCCATGGAAGCTCCTGGATCTCTCCTGGCTGATGGGTCTGTAGACTGTGAACGGCTGAGTTGCCTGTTTCCCTGCGGCATCATTCGTGGTCTCTGCAACTCTGGAAGGTGAAGAATTTTTGTGGCTTTGGGCATTTCAGCAGATGGAGACTCTGTGTGTGTGTGTGTGCTGCCCCGCAGCTTGTGCAGTCACACAGTGAAGGGTGCTGAAGGTTTCGTTGGGAAAAGATTGATATTTGTGCAAAATGTTTGCAAAAGTCCCAGCTGAAAAAGAGTGGGTGTGTTTTAAAATATGTTTAGCTATAATCAAGTAGCCTGATTTGGTTTAAACTCGCTTTTTGGAGGGGAGAAAATAACTATCAGAACAAGAGTTGAAATTTCTTTTTATTTAACTTTCCTCCTTCCATTTTGATTTGAGCCTGGGGAAGAGGGCATCATTAGTCCAACAGTTTAAAATGAAATACAGGAAGACTCTGGAATATTTCAAAGGCTATAAAGCCATGGGTTGGATTCAAACTAGAAGTGTCACTTATGAAAACACCGTGCCTCTAAAGAGCTCGTGCTGTGCAAACAGGCTCTTTAGGGTGGCTGTGGTGGGTTTCTTTAGCCCATATTATCTGCAAAACACCATGTTTTGATTCCATGTGTAGAAACACCTGATGGGGGGGAGTGGAGAAGGCAGAGCAGACTGCTTGCTGCCTGGTTTGTGACTCACTTGAACTCTAGCCTGGCTTTCCCAGCCTCCCTTTCTTAAGTCACCTGGCGTTGGATCTGTCCCATCTCGCCCCTTTCTAACCTGTTCACCAACTTCAACGAGGCTTTGCCAGGGTAGGGAATAGGAGGGTGATTATGTTCCTACAAGCACCAGGAGAGGTGGCAGCCTGGCAGGGAAACAAGTTAACCCCTGCCCAGGGGATGTCTGTGAGACCACCTCACTCAGTATCGGGTTCCTCTGGCTGGTGGTGGCTGCAGCATCCAAATCCCAGTGTCTCGTACATGCTGTCACACAAATAGATCTTGAGGAAGTGAAGCAGGTTGGGGCCATTGGCCTTTCTTTTTGAAAACCAGTGTTTTTATTTAGTCCCATTGTAGGGCTCTCTTCCATGCTGCCAGTTTTTCCCCCCCAAGCAGTGAAGAAAAACAATGAGGAGGAACTATTCTGCATTAAATGTAACTTAAGGATGCTGGACTGTGTTGGGTTGCTCACGGTTTCTCCTGCTGTGTAAATGTCAAGACAAGCCTGTGGTATTTGTCTTTCAGAGGCAGAGATGAGCCTTTGATGTTCTGTTGCAAGAGCATTGCTGGTGGCTTTAGATCACTTTATCTGATGCTGCAGGTCGAGCTAATGGAGGGGTTTACTCTTAAAGCTCAAAATCTGCTCTCTCTATCTTAAAGTACTGGCAGACAACCTGGCCGCTACACAGAAGAGAAGAAAACCTATCATATAAATATTGGGGGTTTTAGACAGTTTTTGGTTGCTAATCTAGTCAGCCAAACTTTTGCTTGGGATAAAATAATCAGGGAAAAAAATACACAAAGTTGCTGTTGAATTCCTGTGGGAATTTGCCAGCTTGGTCTTGTAAATTCAGTATTTGCTCCTGCTGCTTTTTAGGAAAAATGTACTTCCATGCTTGTTTAGACAAAATGAGTTGAATCTCTTTCTTCTTTGCACCACCATTTGCCTTCTAGCCAGGTTTTAAGCATCGTGGGTCGTGGCTGTGCAGGTAAGACACTCTATGTAAATGCTGAAGGCTTTTATGTGGCTGTGCAGCGTGCGGGGAGGGCTGTAGCTCTGCAGATGCGGGATGCTGTAAGACAAAATGTGCATTAAATGGACTGTTTGACTCATTGTGGCAAAATGCGTGTTGTATCAGTCTTAAAGACACCGGGTGTAGTTACTAAAACCAGGTTTGTTACAGCTTGTTGGGTTTGTAACAGTTTGCAGGAACTGTTATTGTATATAGAGGATCCACTTGGTTCATAAACAATATTCCCTTCAAACTATAGCATGAAAAATGCAGAAAACATTGTGTATTTGCTTCGGGGGGGGGGGTGTGTGTGACTGCTGCACCCCGACTGTGTAATTTTTGAGTACTTAATCTGAGTAGCTAACAGCTGATTCATTACTTGCCAAAGTGTAAAGCAGAAGTTAATGGATTGGATCATTCATGCTGATTTAGAGTAGGCATAATTACAGCCCCTAGCCTTGGAGCTTGCCAGAGGCTATCTCCACAGCTCCGGGAGTTTCTAGCACCTATTTTGTCGTGCTTCACCTACTGGGATGGCCTAATTTTTGTCATGGTTCCCATAGTCTGAGCTCAGCAGGTACGTCTGGGATGTAAACCTTCACACGAGGAGTATGTGTGGGAGGAGGAGAGCCTTCTGCAAGGAGGTGAATAGTCGTGTCCAGGAGATGCACGTTGGGAAGATGCAGAGTTTGCCCTGTACTGGCTGCGCTGGGCACATCCCAGTTGGAATTGGTACTATACAGGGTATGTAAACCCAATGGTTTTGGGGTTGAAAGGGTGTAGCCTGTGATCGCTGTGTGGAGAAAAAAAGGCTCTCATCCTTTTGGCTAGTTCAAAAGTACAAGAGATACAGGAAATTTCCTTCCTGGTGTCTCTTCCCTGGCATGAAATAAATTGCCGAGATGCCCCAAAGTGCAGCATTTCCACAGGATATTTCTTGGCTTAGCCATTTTCTTTTGGCTTGTAACTCCCTGACGTTACAAAATAAAAATTTTCTTGTCAAAAGCTTTCTGGCAGTTATAAGGGTTGTTTCAAAGTTAGTGACAGAACAAGAGGGAACGGCTTTAAACTGCCACAGGGGAGGGTCAGGCTGGGCAGGAGGAGAAAATGTTTCCCAGCAAGAGTGGTCCGAGAGTGGAACAGGCTGCCCAGGGAGGGGGGAGTCCCCATCCCTGGGGGGGTTTCAGGGCCGTTGGGATGAGCTGTGGGGGGATGTGGGGTAGGGGAGAACTTTGTAGAGTCGGGCTGAGGG
Organism: Athene noctua; assembly: GCF_965140245.1. NCBI lineage: Eukaryota > Metazoa > Chordata > Aves > Strigiformes > Strigidae > Athene > Athene noctua. The sequence goes on from NC_134037.1 coordinate 4,938,915, forward strand.
TTGGACTTGATGATCCCGAGGGGCTTTTCCAACCTGAATGGTTCTGGGATTCCATGAAAGTTAAGGTTTTTTGGAGCAGAGAACAGCTTGCTTTTTTGTGTATTGTTTCATTTCATCAGCTGCTATTTTTTTTGTGATGCTTGGAACATCTACATTACCATGGCCATATACTCGGTGGTCACGGAACCTTCAAGCCTCTGTTAACTAGTGAGTTAAATGTGGTGTAGGAACAACTTTGAGTAACTGCAGTAAGCTTGGTGCACTGGACTGAGACCTACCTACTTGACCTGATCCTCTTTTCACTGAAGACTTGATGACATTGCTGCTAGAGCAAAGAGGATTCTCTCCATTTATTATTTAATCAGTTGTTTCGGGGAGAAATCAGCAATTTGGACTACATTGGGGTAAGTACAGGGCTCTGGTTTCTACATTTCCCTAGCTTTGGGAAGGGAAAAAAAAAAAGCTGTGTCCTGGGAAAAAGGTTTTCTTCCACACATCCTTAAGGGAAGCTTGTGCAACATGAAGTACTTAAAGTATTTTGGCTGCGTTGCCAGCAGTTGGCAAGACTCGTTTCACAATGGGGAAGGCTTTGGCAATGCTGAATTAAAAAGAGGTGGAGGAGAACAGCATTTTCCTCCTCACTTGTGCTGGTCCAGCTGTTTGTGATTCCATGTGGCACACTGGATTGGAGAAACTGGTAATGGTAAGTAACCCAGCCAAAATGGAAAAAACCCTGCAGCCTGAGTCAGCATCTGTGGTGTTAAACATTGTGGTGATACTTTTAGTAATTAAGACACAGAGAAGGTTTGTAAAGTGAAAACCCATGTGGTTTAATGAGCTGCCATGTGGGACTCTGTCACTGCAACTGGATCCTCATGTAGACTGGAAGGATGATTGATTTTTTAAATTTTATTTTATTTTAGGGACTGGTCTGGGGTTTGGGAGACCGAAGTCCTGGTCCTGCCACTGTTACAGATTGCTGGGGTCATCTCAAGTGAGTTATTTAATCTTCATCAGTCCTGGCTGAAGAAGTGCATGTTCTGAGGGACTCCAGACAAAATTCCCTGTTCTCCTGAGCTGCTTGTGTGTTTGCTGTTTGGGACAGAGACTGCTTGTACAGCTTTGATCAAAGCTCTGGGCCCTAACCTGGGCCTGAGCTATCAAGCATGTAGTGAAGCCCAGGTGGAGCTAAAAGGGGAGGAGAGAGTGTATACCTCGATCCTTGCCCATTACTAACATTACAGAAAGCTGCGCACTTAGCATCTGCCTCTCTGTCAACAGAGCTAAAAAGAGCTGTTCTACAGAAATACTGTCCTGTGTGGGCATGAGCCTTGTGCTGTGCAGAGCAGCAAACCAGAGGGATGGCACATGTCTCTGGTGGAGCTCTGTTGGGTCTCCAGGTGTCCTGAAAGGCCAAGAAGAGTTTTCACTCAGCTATGGGAGCACAGCAGGTTGCGAGGAAGGTGTGCAAACACAGCAAGTGGGCAGAGGGGGGGAGCAAAGGGTGAGATCACAAAATCCCTGCGAGTAGGAGGGAAATTAAGCCCGAGGCTCTGGGAGAGGCCGTTGCAGAAAGCTTTGAACTTGAGGGATGCTACATCGAAAAGGAGAGGAAGGCGGCGGCTGCATTAAGCGGAGTGGGGAGAGTGACAGGAGCACTTTTGGAGCCATCAGCTCCGTGGCACTGTGTTGTTCATGAGAGGATGGATGGTTCTTCTCTGCTGCTGGAGACTCCCCACAGGAGAAGCCATTCCCAGCAACCCTGCTCCCTGCCCTGGCCTTTTGGCTGTGCTGTACACAAGTCCCAGCTTGGAGGAGTGCCTCACCACACGCTGTGCAAAAGATGCTCCGGAGTTTTCCAATTTATTGTGTTTTAATAATCTGCCTCTCTTAAAAGAAGGGAATGGTCCGTACGCTGCCATTGCTTGTGCTTGTGTTGTACCCAAGTGACACCATGTTAAAATTGTTGCCATTTTGGAAATGTTTGAGGAGGGGAAGAAAAGAACTAGGAGTAATTACTGAAGAATCAGATCCCTTAGGGGCTGGCTGCATATATTGCTCTCTGGGTTAGGAGCATCCTTAAATCTGTAACTCAGCTGCTGTTACAGGATGGCACCTCCTGTAGGAGTGAGGAAGACAGGGTGCTGTGCTATGAGGATCAAGCTGCTTTCATTCCTGAATTAAAATCCACCTCTCGCTGTCCTTTCTCCCGCTCCCTGGATTTCTTTCTGATGAGAGTGTTGCCTCAACACCCAGCCCAGATCTGACTTTCCCTTCCTTGTCTTCACGGCCTCGTGAGGCAGAGCATCATGTTGGAACATGTTCTGCTGTCTTCCCCTTAAGTCTTTTAATTTGCATTTCCAATATTCCTCTGTTAGCGTGTTTCTGAACTTCAGTTTGGCTTTTCTTCTTTGCAGTGTCTCGGAAACGGATTTAAAAAAAACACCACAAGCAAACAAAAAACAAAGCAAACCCTGAAACCTTAAAATCCAGCTACGATGAAAAATATAAAAATAAAGCTTCTCAGTAGCTTGTAACCCTCCGTCTCTCCATGGAGTGCTTTTTGGGGCACCTTTTGTCATGCACAGAGACTCTGTGAGCCAGGATACACACGGGTGAGGGCTAATGAGCTACAAGGCTGTGCTGACCACCAAGAAAGCCACCAAAGTGTCTTTGCTGCCCAGATGGGTGCTCGCTGGGTGGGAGGGTTGGCCTCAGCTGCTTGCTGGAATGAAACATCCATGCTGCTGAGACACCATCATCCATCTGGGGCTGGCTTTTCTCACCTTTAGGATTTTCTGCCTTCCCATGTTGAGGTTTTTCCTCTTGCACCTTTGAGCTGCTGCCTATCGTATCTCGACAAACCTACCTCTGTCCTTGGTTTTACCCTTCTTATCTTGCAGCTCTGTGCTGTTTCTCACCAGCTGGCAATCTCCTCTGCTCTCAGAGGCAGGGTTACCCAGCTGGGCTGTATCAGGGAGGCCTTGGATTGCAGCTGAACCTGGAGGACAGGGTGGTTTCAGGGCCAGCTTGCTGCAAGCTCCATCTAGCTTGTGTTCATGCCAATTTAATGCTCCAGATGGTTGCCTCAGTACTGGGGGAGGTAAGTGGGTTATTCTATCACTCCTGCTTCTTTGTCAGTCTGGGGGATCTGCCATACTGGTATGGTACTGGTCTAGAAGAGAACTTTACATTGAGTCAGGGTAGCGGATACAGTAAAACCACCAGTGAGCAGCTTCATGTGCCCCATGCATCATCCTTCCCAAGCAGAGAAAGACCTTTCACTCAACTGCATCTGTAGATCAGGGCCCTGGAGTCAACAGGATCTTTTGGTTTTTCGTTTTTTACCTCGCAGCATGCCAGTCTGTGTGCCCTTAGTCTGGAGAAGAGGAGGCTGAGGGGAGACCTCCTGGCCCTCTGCAACTCCCTGCCAGGAGGGGGCAGAGAGGGGGGATGAGTCTCTGGAGCCAAGGCCCCAGCGCCAGGCCCCGAGGGAATGGCCTCAAGCTGCCCAGGGCAGGGTCAGGCTGGCTCTGAGGAAGGATTTCTGTGCAGAAGGGGCTGTTGGGCGTTGGAATGGGCTGCCCAGGGCAGGGGGGAGTCCCCGGGATCCCTGGAGGGGTTGAAGAGTCGGGCTGAGCCAGCGCTGAGGGATCTGGGGGAGTTGGGAACGGTCAGGGGGAGGGTCATGGTGGGACTGGGGGAGCTTCAAGGGCTTTTCTAACTGAGATGATTCTGTGATTCAGTCCAAGGCTGGATCCACGGTGCCCTCCCTGCGAGCAGCCATGGAGTCATGCTAAAGGCTCTGCTCTTCCCTTCCTTGTCTTTCATTTGGTGGCAGACTCAGCCTGGAAAAGTGATTGCTGGGGTGATGACATGGTGGAGATCTTGGCACGGAGAAGGTAAGGAACAACAATTTGCTTTGCCTCATACAAGAACTAAGGTGCAGCAGATGAAATTATCAGGTGCCACTTGAAACAAAAAGAGGTGCTGTTTGGCAGGGTGTATGGTTCAGCCGGGGAGCTCATGGCCACGGAACATTGTAGATGCCAAACACATTCAAAAAGCAGCTAAAATGGGAAAGAAAAATCCACCAAGGGTGACTCAACACAAAGACATCAGCTGTGACTTGAAGTTCCTGAGCAATATGGTATCAGGATGCCAGGGATACCTGTCAGATTTTCCTCCCTGTCCTGTGCCCTGGCTGGCTGCTGGTGGCCTTGGAGAACAGCGTACAGGGTTCAGATGACCCTTCAGTTTGACTCAGTTTGCTGAAGATACTGTGCAGTCTATAGCAGATGGAGTGGTACTGCTGATAACTCCCACAGCTTTGCTTCCCCAGGGGCTTTAAATGCATTTTTCGAGGCTCTGCAATCGAACAAGAGTTCTCTGTGTTTATTTTCCTACCGTAGCTGTCCCTGTTTTAAAGAGAGACAGCTGGTTTTGTGAATGGTATTTAACAGTTCTTTCAAACTCAATCAGGCACTTGGGACCCAGAAGTTGTGAGCGCTCAGCTTCTATAAGGAGAAAGGGATTTTTCCGCCCCCCCCCCCTACAGCTTCTGTTATACCATGATTTTTCCAAGATGTCCACACTTTGAGCTGAGGTTTTAAAAACTGGCCGTTTGTTAGTGTCTGAAAGCCTTGGAAATAGTGGACAGTCCTGCTTTGTTTGCTCTCCTAACTTTAAAATGTTCTGAAGGAATTTCATTCATCACTTCCCTTTTAAGGGGGGCGAGGGAGTATTAAAAAAAAAAAAAAATCAGGCTCTGTCCCAACCCTGAACTGACCTGAATCTTGTATTTACAACAAATGCTGGGGATTTTTTTTTTTTTGCCAGGCTTGACAAGAAATCATTCTTTCATTTGAAATAGCTGGACAGTGAAATCGAAGTGGTTTTTGGTTTTTTGGGGTTTTTTTGGGTTTTTTTGTGTTATAAGTCCATATCAGGGCACAGTGTTTTCTATAGGGTCTTCTGCTCATGCCCCGTAACTGTGCCCATGTACTGCCCAGCCAGGCATTAAGTGATGTGATTAATAGCTGTCACATGCAGTTGACTTTGCCTCTGATCTCTAGGCTGGGGGGGGGAGATCTCTGTGTGCAGTGGAGGGTTTTATTTTGCTAGCAGAGCTCTGTGAAAGGTTTCCCTCTCAGGAAATTGTTTCTGATATTTTAACGTTGGTCTTTGTCCTGACTGAAAATTAAGTGCTTAAAAAAAAAAAGTATACTTGCGTATTTTTGTATGACACTTTTTTTTTTTAGTTAGTTAAGCTTGCTGGAGAATTTCCTTTAGGTACCTTTAACAAAAGCATTTTAATATTTCAGAATTCCTTTTTGGGCTGCTGAGCTGAAGGTTCCAGCTCACTGAGCTGTATGCTCAGAGGGGCCTGGGATACTTTATATGTCATATTTTCATGCTCTGGACTCCTGCCCAGACATCATCTCCCAAGAGCAGGACACTGCCATGAGAAACAGAGCTGAGCTGGCTTAATGCAAGCATGTAGGAATGACCATGGTGGTCAGAGCAAAGGTACAAGCATCTCCACGCTTGGCCTCCAGCAACAATCCTCAGCGGATATTTAAGGAGAAAATATAGGGAATAGGATACTTCCCAGACTCCAGTCAAAAGCGGTTCAATGACTTCTAGAGGTTGAAGTCGTATCTGGATTGTCATGTTTAATACTCTGCAAATTGCCTCGTGAATCCGTGTTCCCTTCAGTGATCGAGCGCTTGGCTCTCCCATTTATTTTGGAAAGGGGCCGAAGTTATGGCACCCAAAGCTGCAGTCCCAGCAGGCAAACAATGACCCGAAGTCATACAACTTAACACTGACATGACTTGAAACACTTTGGATTTAGTTCAAGAAAATGCTGACTTTTGATTTAAGGGGAATGAAAATGGAATGATTTACGCAAAATCCCTTTTTTGCCCCCAAGGACAATTTTTTTTTTTTTTTCTTTTTACTGAGATTGCTCTTTCTGTGGATGGAAAATTCCCAGCCTGCTTGAGTTGGCAAGTTCTTGGTTTTAGCTAAAGCATATGCTGATGTATGTTTGTATCTTCTTCCAACAAAAAGCTGTGGATAAATAAAGAGCTGAAGGCAGCATGCAGTTCCCTTCCCCATTCCAACAGTCCTCGTGTTGCCAGTGGGCGGGATGGTAAAATGTCAATTAGAGTTCAGTCTGCAGGAATGACAGCAAAATTATATTAACTTTTAAAAAAAATGAAATATAATTCCAACTCTATCATCTGTCCTACAGAGGACTTCACTGTAAATGCAGAAAGATACTGAAAAGTTGGTCTGTACCCCTTGCCTGAGAGAAGTCAAATGAGAAGCAAGAGTACACTGCTTTTATTTCATTAGGAGGACTATTAAACTTCAAGAGCAAAGTTTTTAGGCTCATTGTGCTAGATTATAAAGATTATCTAGTAATTCTGTATGGAAAATGGAATTTTTAAATGCTTTTGCCCCTCCCTAGCTTGTAACACAATGCCTTATTACCCTCAAGCAAAGGCAAGAACTCCTTAAGCTGATTTTTTTTCAGTGACACTCTGCATGCTGCTGCTGGCTGCTCTGCTCAATCCGAACAGCCGTGAGAGGCTGGTGAGTCTGTGGGAAAGGTGTCTGCCTGTTCTTGGATGCATCAAACATGCTCCTAGCACTTGACAAATGATTTTGCAGCTGTGGTAACGGCTCTGTTTTACAGAGATGGCCATTTTAGATTTCGGTTTAAATGCCTTTTTCCCTCCAAGGTCTTCTGCCAGAAGTCAGCTTTATTTTAGAGTGAAAGTTTTGAGGTTAATTGAACAGGGCGCCTCAGAGATGAGGGATTTAATTCCGTGAGACCTTGCAGATTTCGTAAAATGCACGGATATGTTTTTAGCAGGCTTTTCTCAGGTCATGGAGGTTACACACTTCAAGACCAATGAAACCCAGTGGTTCCCTGGACCGTAACAAGCTACACTGAGCAGCTCTGCATCTACTCCCAGACCTGGCAAAGTCATAGATTTCACAGGTTTTGAGCCCCTGACAGGAAAGTTTTACATTTACACTATCAGATGAAATCTGAGTTGTTTTCATAAACGTGCTAATTTTTTTTCTCCAAAGCCGATTTACAAATATGCTCAGCAAACAGAGTTGGGAAGGTGGCTGTAACCTGATCACGGGGGTTTTCCTCCTCTGCTTTGTTCCCTCACGGAAAATGACCCTGAGGAATGGTGTAGCCTCTCAGGCTGTAACTGGCCTCAGCCAGCTCTACCTGAGGCCTTTTCTTAGCCAGCTGTGGCAATGGGAAGAAAGGAAGAAGAAATAATGATGTAGGACTTGTGAACATCTGACTATTTCACAGTAAACTCTTTTCTGAGCATTCTCTTTGGCTCTTTGGTGTTTGACAAGTTTCCCTCTCTTGGGCAGATGGAGATGATCTTCCACCCTTCTTGCCCCAGAGTGCCTCACTTGCCCAGTGCTGTGTTTTCATCCCCTGTACTGATCACTACTTGCTCTGCCACGCTGCTAAACCCAACCTCTTTGTACCACAAGAGTGCAGGAGGTGGGTTCTTCTCTGTGTGGCAATACTATGTGTTTCTGCTAAATACAGAGGCTGTTTTGTGAAACAGTCCAGAGAGACCATGCCTACAGGGGGCCTGTGATGTCATCTTTGAGCTACGATGGCATCATCAGCTCTGCTGCTGCAGGGTAGTAGATGCCCTTGTCACTCCTGCCCAGCTGTCCGTGAGAGAGTGGGGTGATGCAGAACCTTTCCTACTCAATAAAAGTAGATTATAATTATAAGACAGTGTATTCATTGCCTTATTCATCTGATAGCTGTGTGTTTACCAGTAAAAAGCCTGTTTATGCCAATGCTGTCAAGAAACTCCAATCCCCCAGCAATCCAAGGAGAGTAAACTACCACGTAGGCCACAGCAGGTCACTCCTTTTGGATCAGATGGTCGCCTCCCATTTCCTTGGTTTCTGAGCTTCTTAGGAAGATGTATTGTTGCATTGACAGGGAACTTAGGTTACAAAACACAAAGAGGTTTTTCCAGAAGCTTCTGGTTGGCATTCTGTGTTTTCCAAATCTTCTCCTCCCCAGCATCAAGGGCTCCATCCATACCCAAAGGTTGCTAAAGCAGCCTGCTTCTGCTTAGCTGAGCATCCCAGCAACTCTAGTGGTTGCCTTGGAGAGACTCTGCAGATGCTCCCAGTCTCAGGTGGACACTGTTTGGATTGAAAAGTCCCTTCCATTGAAGTCTCCTCCTTCTCATGGGGCTTGAAACCTCGCTGTGTTTTCAGCTATGCACTGAACAGACCAGCTCTTACCCTGGAAGGTCAAATCTAGATGAACCCTGATAGAGGAGGACAATTAATTCCATTGCGTTAAGGACCGTTGTTCTTTGTGGTGTGTGATAAACTTGGTGTGAGGCTTTGTCTGAATTTTTAAGATAGTCTGGTTTTCACGTCTCACAGGGCACATTCCTTAACCCTTACTGTATCGCAACATCTGCTCACCTCAGAGACCTGTGTGAGCTTGTTTTCATACCAGGTTGTATGTTGTTTGAAAGGATACAGACCTTGAGGAAAGCAGGCCGTGATTTACTGGACAGAGGAGACTTTCTGTGAACAAACTCTCTTCTGCTGGCCTGAGAGCTGTTTGATATGCTGCTTCTGCTCAGACTGGAAGCTTGTCCTTGTCATTAGCTGCATTAAGTACCCCTCTTGTTTCCATAGCCTCCTTGAAATGAACCCCTCTTTGGAAACCTGCATGGTCAAGGCCAGTATGGAAGGAAGGAAAACAGATGCTGTGTGCACCCTAGACACCATTAGTGTATCTTAATTCTGCAAAACCAGCTGCTGAGGGTATATAACATTTCCTTTCTGCTTTTGTTTTTGGCTGTGGTTACTAATGTTTGTTACAGGATGAATGTATTTGGCCTTTATAGAAGCTGTGAAGATGGGTTGGGACTTTGTTTCTGGTCTGAGCATTCCATGTGAGGTTCTCAGTGTGCTACAGGAACTCTGCTGGAAAACAGAGAAAGTTTAAAAAAAGAGAAGTGGGAGTCAATATTAGAGCACCTGACTGCTCCTTGTATCCTCTCAGAGGTGTGAAAACCTTGTTTAAGGGCAAGTGTCACTTCGCTGTGGATTTCTTAGCAACGTTATGGCTTCTGTAGAGGCAAGTGTTCATGAAGGGTTATGACTTAAGGCCTGACTTTTCTCTGCCTGGCTTGTTACCTCTACATGCAAATGTATCTCAAATCATTGTTCTTATATTTGGGATGTATCCTTCATCATCCATGTAGTTTTCTTGGATGTAAAGCTGCAAGACAGTGGGTAAATTGGAGTGTATAGGAAAGACCTCAGGGAACAAATGAAGCTGTTTCCTCCCCCAAAATAACAAACACATCTCTTTCCAAGATCTAGGAATTCCTACTAGCTGGTTGCAGTACAGGGCTTCTGGAGGATTGTGTAACCTTCAAAACTCGAATCAGTGGTCTTTTTGGTACATTCTCAGGATAAACAACTGTTCCCTCATGATTTTATGTTTCTTGGATATTAAATAAATCACAAACACTTCTATGGGTGACACCAAAACCAGAGGATCACTCTATGCAGAGGTAAAACTGCAAGGGCTTCAGAGCTGCAGAAGTAGCAAGCAATGGGGAGAAATTCAGATGCTAAATCTGAAGAGAGGAGGTTGTTAAGCACCATTCTTTGCTCTGAGACAGGAGCCACTAAATGTACATCTTTGTTGATGAGGCTTACCAATCCTGCTTTTAAATCTCTTAGCAACAGAAACTCTGCTCCCTCCCCAGGTGACTTTTTTCCAGGATTTCCTTGCAGCTAAAAGTTTGTCAGAATGAATAATCTTGTTATCATTTGAGTACATGGCTTCAAAATCTATATATTCTGGGATTTTTTTGTTGTTGTTGCTGTGGTGGTGCTTTGCGCTGTAATATTGGCCCTTTGTGTCCTTCAGCCACTCCTGCCCTTCACAGAACTTTGTGCCCTTCCCCTTTTCCCAGTTTTTTGATAATTCTTGTTTTTCTGGACTGTCATTAATTATGTCTCATCTCTCTTGTAAAACCCATCACCGTGAGGGTGAAAATTAGCATCATGGATGTAAAAGAAGCCATCTGCCATCAGTGCATTAGGAGTATTCCTGTGTCTCGTTGCAGTGGAGAAATGTCTGTCTCGAAGGGAAGCTGCCCTTGTGGGATTGCTATCCTGTGTTCACAAAAAAGACATTGATGATAAGGTGGCAGCAACACAAAAGCACAGGGGGAGCACTGAAGGTTTTATCCTGGTACTTCATGGTGTGAGATGCCATACGCTCCCCTTATGCAGAGAAATGTGATTGCAGCCACTGCAGAACTCAAGATGTGTGTACCCAGTGCTGGAGTAAAACCTGCCCCACAAACTCCTGCTTTGTCTGGCCAGCCTGCCTGGAGAAAATGTTACCTTTTGGGCAGTAATCTTACACAGTGTTGAACAGCCAGGCTGAAAGATGCTATCAGCAGAAGCATGTCTCCTCCTCGGCCTACCTGAAGGGCTAACACCCGTGTTTTCACTTTGCAGGAGCTCACAAGAACTGGAATGATACCAGGTGAATGATCTTAAAAAACCAAGGCACCCATGGTTCACGCAGTGCTTCACCTCTCATTTGAAAAAGAAAAAAAAAAAAAAACAAAACAGACACTTGTACTCTTTTTATTTAGAAGTTATTATTTTTAATTAAATCTTCCCCATCTATTCTCCTCCAAGGAAATGGCAATCCAGTGTGATGTGCAGGGTTGGGTGTAAAAGCAAGGCCAGTCACTCACAGAGGGAAGATGACATCTGACTTTGATCAGTACGAGGTTCTCCTTTGCCTGCCAACCCAATGTGACACCTTCTCGTGCACAAGCACAGCCTGTGCCAGATCTGTTGGGATTGATGGACGTCAGGGTTAAACCAGTTCAGCGCCGCAGGGAGAAGATGCTGCTGCTTTTCACACTCTGTGGGGCTGAGCTGTCATCAAAGTGAAGTTCAGTCTCACTCCTTGGTGACTCTTTGTGACTTCTGTGGCACGTTTGGATACAACAGAAACTTGTATCTAGAACAGACAACTTACTCATCAGGGGTGGCTGCTATGGCCAGGGCGAAAGTCCATGTCCTTATTAACATGTCTCTTGACAGCGGGCAGTGGCAAAAGCTTGTAACCAAAATATAAGAATACAACCTGGCAGACTCTGATATTAACAGTACTACATTCCTCTGGTGATCATATCACATCTTGCCATGTTCTCCAGCTGGCATGGGTCCTCTGAGCCAACCTCCCAGTGGTACTTTCAGATCAAGACGATTCCATGCAGTGATATTTCTGTTTTTAGGAGAAATAAAATTAATCAGGCTGTACCTTTTTTTCTCGTGTGGAGACTCCTTCTCCTGACATCTGAGCTCCTTTTTTTTTCTCCCAAAGATACATGTTATGTTCCTAAACTGCTGCATACGTTGTCTCTTATGGTAATTGTGCACCCTTGTCTGAGGGCAGAAACGGGGTCCAAATCAGTATTGATCAATAAATATGGTGGAGCACCCGCCATTCTCGGTGAGTGTGCATCAGTATGGCTCTGTAGGTTTACTCTATAATTTTTTTCTGGTCATGGAAGAATCTGCTAGCATCTTAATTGTGTGTCCTGGATCCAGTTTCTTGCTGAAAAGCTATAGGTTGTTCTCTCTGCTTCCCAGGAGCCTTGCCAGGTTCAGTCCACGTGCTCAAGGGCTGTTCTACACCATCACAGTGACCACCACACTCATGGTCAGGACTGTAACTCAGTACAGATGATTGGCACTCCTGGCTGTATCACCAGGTCCTCGACTGCCCAGGCACTGGAAGGCTGTAGTACCTAACTGATCTTTCAGTTACAAATCGTCACATTTGCATTTCAAATTCCTTCACTGCCTTCCCTGACTTTGCATCCTTTCAGAGGCTCTTCTGCATGAACAGATGTTAAGAGTTGTTCTCCCTTCCTTAAATTGGTTTCTAGTGTTTCCACTCTTACTGAGGTCACTGGCCTAGTGGCAGGGTAGGATCCATTAGGTTCTACAGTTTCTGAGCAAGGTTGTGCTTCCTAAAAGCACACTACAAGGAGATGGCTCCCCCTTCCCCATCAAGGCCAGTGTCTTGTGTCCATGCAAAGTCCTAACTGAGGCCTCAGCGCAGCAGAACGAGTTACCTCGTCAGTCTTTGGTGCAGAAACCTATGTAGGGGGGACTTTGTTCAGTCAAGAGGATCTTCAGTGTAACAGGGCATATAGGAATGATGTTTGTGTTATCTGCACAGCCTGACAGTTATGACACCATGCTTCAAAACTGGAGATACACCTTATCAGTACACAGTCACATTTACAGCCCCAGCTGACAGCTGTTCAGCAAACTCCTGTGCAGCTTCTAGCATATCACAAGAGAGAGTCTGCTGGCTGATTTTGTGCAGGAGATGGGCGTAACTATTCTGAGTAGAAAACTCACCCTGTCAACATACTTGGTCTTCTAAGTAGGAGGCCATGTTGAGAATAAAGTTAGTGGAGCTGCATGTCTACAGCACAGATCCCACTGAGTGTTAGACTCTGGGGTAATGCTTGGATACTGTTAGACTCTACAAATGAAAACTAAAATAGTCTTAGAAAGGGAATTCGCTTGATGTCAGGTATGTTGAGCTGGGACAGGATGGCACTTTCCACTGGAGACATTTCTTTATATGCTGTTTTGGAACATGACTGGAAAGTTTCCGTATAGGACAATAGTTCAAGACTGAATGCTGCATGGGCTATTAGCCTAGGTTCAACATTTTTGGATCTCAACCACAGGAATGTGTCCTGCGAGCTGACAAGCCTTCTGAAGAAAATGCAGTCCTATGTCATCCCTTCCCATGTTGTCCAAAGCTATTTGTACTGAGATTTTGGAGCCGTGTGCTTCTTGCTTACAAATTCTGCCTTTTCATTTTCCTTTATGGGGAAGTGATCTTCATTTGAAGCACCTGCCTAGGTGTTTCACATCAACAAGAGAGAAACCTCTTCAAATCCTTTTCTCACCCCCAAATGCATCACTGTGAAGTGGGTTCTGGGGTGTCAGATGCCTTCCAGGTCGGTCTGGCATAGATACCATCTGTGTGCAAGGCCTCTGGGCTGTCTCTGTTGTCTAAGGTTACACTTTGCATCATGCAACAGCTGATCTCCCCTGCACTTTTGCACCGGTGTTTCTTCTTCCCACATGGCTGGGAGGTGCACAGGTAGCTGGAGCAAAGGGCTCCCTTGGGGGTAAAACGAGGGCCCAGCTGTGAGCGCCTGCTGCCCTGAGATTGCACAAATGAGTGTGTTCCCTGAGACACCAGGATCCCTGCTGATGCTTCTCCGACTAGTAGCCTAACAGGAAAGCTGTGAAGCCCCTGGTGAATCCTCTTGGAAAGGCTGCTAAGTGTCCAGTGAGAAGTGGCTGCACACAGCAGCCAGCTCATACAGTTATCTGTGACCTCTGTAGGCTGGTTCTGCCCATTTGATCCAACGCCCTCCTTCACTCAGTCTCTCCATCGCTTCTCTGCCCTCCTTTGCCTGCCTGAGGGCTGAGTCTCCTCTGCTATTTGTTGCCCCCATCTGTTGTACTTCTCCCCAGCCCACCTCCGCCTGGTTTACTTAGAACAAATGTCCTGAGCTACCTGTTCTTGGAGGCAGACAACCCACTGAAGGGCCATCCCACCTGTTGGGCCTGACACTCCCCTCATCGATGTGAGAATACCATAACACTGCATGGAGGCAGTGAGGAACACGCACATTCTTGGGGGGTACTGGCTGAAAATTCTTCTAGAGAGGGGCCTTACATGGCCAAAACTTCAGAAACCCAGTAACGTGACACAGTTCAATGCAGTCCAGGCACTCCAAATTTCCTCAACAACTGGTAAAGCTCTGTGTAGCAGGAAGCTCTCAATAACCAACCGGGAAGGATTAGAGAGCCTGGAGCAGTTTGTGCAAAGTATTTGGACTTAAATCTGATCCTGTGTCACACTTTCTAAAACTCTTAGCAGCGTCCTGGTGTGCTAGGGTTTTTCAGCCTAGGAAGCAGGGCTCGATATGGGAATCTCCCTCCTCAATCAAGGTTCTCCTGCTGTTTCTGGCTGAGGGAGTAGGTGACTTTTGACAGCAAAAGGTGCTGCTGTCAGGAGAAGCTCGTGTGTTGTTCCCCTTTGCAGGGGAATATTGTGACCGTGTGAATCAGTAGGATATCCTCTGAAGGACAAAGGAGACAAGCTGCTGGCAAACAGGACACTGTGTTTGATGGATCACTGATCCGACGGACCACAGCAAGTCTTAAACAGGGGATGCAGTCAGCAATGCTCACTTTCAAATAGAAGGTGACTGAATCCTCCTTTCCTTGAGCCAATCCTCACAAGTCTCATTGCAACGTTTGTACAAAGAGCTTCGACAGCTCCAGACCCTTCTCATTTCTTCTGCTGAGCTATACTTCTAGCAAACAACGTTATTTTTTTTCCCCTCTCATTCCAAACACTTCTATCTTTCACAACCATAAACAACATTAACTCCCCAAGCAATCTTGAAGAACAAAGGCTTTGAGATAAGATTAGCTTGCCGCAGAGATGTTCCCTCCTCCTTATGAATTTCACCCCTTGGCAGGCAGGTCGGGGATTGTTATGCAACACCTTAGCTACATATAATTAGAGGGCACTAAATTATATAGGAAAGAGGCACCAATCTTACCTGAGTTTGAAAAGCATACCGGTGAGTTTGCGGAGGAGGAAAACATTATTCTCGAGTGACTGTAGATACATGGAATGTGAAGATACCACCTCTGGTGCAGAAAGTCCTTCAGCTGTAGATCACGGAGGTCTGTGAGAGTGTTGTGGGGAAAGAGCTGCTGTTAGAGACAAAAAAAGCTGGACTAGGATGATCTCTGTTTGATTTGCTGTGGTTGCTTTTATGTTCTTAGTTCAGTTCACTGAGCGGTGAGCAGTACCTGCCTCACCACAGCAAGGAGCAGATGGGGACCTCACAGAGCTTTTCAAACTGACTACTCGTTATAAAAATGCTGTTTTTCAAGGCCATTTATTATAAGCCGAACACTGAGGCATAAGGAAGCTAAATGCAGTAATTACATTTGTATGGGTCCTTCCTGTTGGCTGTACCCACTTGATTTTTATTCATACAATGGAGTCATTTTTGTGTGGTGTTGAGCTTATCTGCTTTTAAAAATGATTAGAGCTTGAGTCATGTTTACCCTCAAACACTTAGCAGTACTTACTTTTCTGTGTTTGAAGGTGCTCCCGAAGGCAAACCAACCTCCTCCTTTGACTTGGATTTTTGTCATGGATGGAGTGACACATTTCTTTTGTAAGAGAGAAGTAGCTATATGTTTATTGATATAAAACAGATTTAACAAAGTTTGACAGTAAACGCAACGATGGTTTATCAAGATTCGATGGCAAGGTTCACTTAATATTTACTGCGTAGAGGACAGGGTCAGAGAGACCCTTGCGTTGAGTCACCAGGTACAGAATGGACCCCCTTACTTTCTAAACTTCCCAGAAAGGAGTCTAGGCGCAGCTGGATCCACTCCCAGTCCCACACTTGGCCAATGGTTTACGTCTAAAGGATTATATGTGCACAATCATTTATATCACTTAGGATTTCAAAGTTGAGCATGCTGTTAATCACTTAGCGAGACTCCATTGTGGCAAGGACTCTCTCAACCTCGAGCAGTAACCTTGAGAGGTGTCCCTACTCAAGGGGAAATCCTGGCATGTAGCCTGCTGCCGTGCAGGAGAGCTCAACAGGCCCTGGGCTCTCCACTATTTATGGAGTAAGATCATTGACTTACAGTCATATTTACTTACCGACTACAGGTGTTAGTTTCTTCCAAGTTTGGGTTGAGTCAGACACTGACCAGCACTGTGGTTAGGTGGGCAGATTGTTCAAATAAACCGTTGGCTATTGTGTTGTTATCTGTCTCCCCCAAATCCATTTGGAGTCGCATGAGGCCATCATGACCAGACATATCCATTACAATCACCACCAGTGGGAAATACAGGACAGGCTGGGAGAATGGGGGGACCACACTGCCACAATGTCACCTTTAAACATATCTTTTTGAAACATCACCTATCTTTTTGGAAGGTTGTTGTATTTCACGGCATTTCGGGGATTAGTCTTCCCATCATTTGGGGATTAGTGTTTCCATCTTGCCTAATTTCTGCCCATAAACATGTCTTAAACTGTTATAGTGGGGAAGGGGGGAGATAAAACACCTTCCAGCTTTCGCTTTTCTGTCTTCATGTAGAAAGGCAAATGTCTAATCCTTTATTTATTTCTGAAGTCTTGCCATCAGTGTTCTGCCATTAATTATCACAAAGGATAGTTACCATGTTCTTAGAGGACATTCCCCTTCTAACTTCTTCATGATGGAGCTCCTGATTTTTTATTTTTTTTTTTTAATACTCAAAAGCCTTTCTGGCATTTTAACTCTAATAAATGAACTTACTCTTGAACATCTGTATGAATTCCTGCTTGGAGGTAGAAGAATTTTCCATCTGCACGCTGATCATCGAAGACTCTTATTCCTAAGTACACAAACCCTGCAGAACATGTCCATTTGCTACACCCTCCTCAACAGCTGTTGAATTGAAAGGTTTTCTTTGGCAAAATATGCAGGTTGCTGGTCCTTCCTCTCGCCCCGTGGGATCATCAACAGCAGCACTCATCCTGCTCAAGGAGTTGAGCAACAGGCTGCCCAATCCCCAAGAGAAGTTGCTTCACCGTTATCTTGAATTAGTCCTGCCCTTCCCGCAGCCACACAGGCTTTGCGCCGTTCTTACCTCGCAGCCCAACGGAGGATGCTTTGCTCTTAGAAATGACATTGAGGTGCTGGCGTGTCCAAAGAAGAGCAACGGAGCTGGTGCAGGGTCTGGAGCACAAGTCTTGTGAGGAGCAACTGAGGGAACTGGGGGGGTTTAGTCTGGAGAAAAGGAGGCTCAGGGGAGATCTTATTGCCCTCTACAGCTACCTGAAAGGAGGGTGCAGAGAGGGAGGTGTTGGTCTCTTCTCGCAAGTAACAAGCGATAGGATGAGAGGAAACGGCCTCAAGTTGCGCCAGGGGAGGTTTAGATTGGATATTGGGAAAAAATTCTTCCCCCAAAGGGTTGTTGAGGGTTGGAACAGGCTGCCCAGGGTTGATTCCCCATCCCTGGAGGGGTTTAACAGACGTGTAGACGTGGCGCTTAGGGACAGGGTTTAGTGGTGGCCTCGGCAATGTTTACAGTTGGACTTGATGATCTTGAGGGTCTTTTCCAACCTAAACGATCCTGAGAGTCTAAATACTATTTTCGGTGGCATTTGCAAAGGGGCCACCAACGGCTCCCCTGGCCTCAGACCCCGGCACCGCCGCACGTCCCCAGTTTCTCTCCGCAGTCGTGGCCTCAGCCAGCGCCGTGACGTCGCCCCGCTGGCCGCTGACCTCACGTCTCGGGGCACCTCCAGGATCTGCGCTGCCCCGCTGCCCCCCCGGTGCCACCGCGCCCAAGGAGGCCCCGTCCATTGCTCCCCCCGGCCTGCGGGAGGGCCGCTCCCCTCACCCCACAGACGCGCCGCCGGGGGCACGGCGTCACGTTTGCGTGACTCTGACGTCACGGCTGCGTGGCTATGGCGTCACACCGCCCCCCCCCCCTTCCTCCCTGCCCCGTCAATCTCCTCCCAGGCGGGCGGTGACGGCCTGGCCCCAGCCCCGCCCCCCCGCAGCCTCTGTGGGCGCGGCGCCGGGCGAGCGGCACCGGGAGCCGGCGGCGGGCAGCGGCGGGAGCTCGGCGGGGGCCGCGGGTGAGCGCGGGGCCGGGCCGCGGGGGGCTGCGGGGGGCCGCCGGGGGCTGCGGGGCCGCCCCGCCCGGCTCCGCTCCCCGGCCCGTGGCCGAATGAATGAGGCGGGGGATGGGTTCGGACGCTGCCGCCCATCGGCCGCTCGGCTGAGGGGGCGCCGCTTCCCGCCCTCCATCGCCTCATCTCCGGGGGTGGCGGGGGGGAGGACCGGGGCCTGCCGGCGGAGGGAGCCGCCTTCCCCCCGCCGCCTCGGCGGCTCCTCCCGGGGCGGCGGCGGCGGGGTGGATGCGAGCGGCGCGTTGGGCTTCGAGCCTTTCCTCGGCCCTTTCCCTCACCAGAGACCTGGGCTGAGCTTAGAGATCTTCGTGCGCCTAACTCACTCCGGCCTAATTCGCTCCAGCCTCTTTGCTTCATTTCTAGAGGCCCGGCGTAAAGTAGATCTTTCCTTATCCGCTCCAGGAGCGTCACGCTGTTCGGTAGCATGGCTATAATCTGACTCCTTTTTATTTTTTTCTTTTTTTTTTTCTTTTTTTGGTTGCTGAGGTCAGATTTCCACTCGTCCCCTCGGCGTTTCAGGCTGACGTCTTTTCTTGGCGGGCTTTGCGACCGGGCCAGCGTCGTGCGTCACCTCTGACAAACGAGCCGCAGCGGTTGTGCGTGCGTGTGTGTGTGTCTCAAGGTTATTTTAGCAGAAATTCGCCAACAGCTGCCAGTTGGAGGGAACAGCGACAGCCCGGCCACCCCTCTGCCCTGCCCTGGCACATCCACCATGTCAGGGGACACAGGGAGGGACACCGAGTCCCCTTACCCCAGCTTGGGGCTCTCCAAAATTCCAGAAGGGAACATGTGATGGCTTTGGTCTGTCCAGCCATCCCGGCTGCCTTCATTGTTGGGTGAGCTGAGAGTATCCCCTAGTTGTTGCAGCTCGAGCGCTCCCAAATGCAGTGATCCGATGGACTTTCCAGTTGGCAGCAGTTGGGTGCCAGGGAGTGAGGCTTTCCCGTGGGACACAGGCAAGGTGGCATGTGCTTCGTCTTCTGGATGCCTGAGGCGGGCAGTAACTTTCCACTCGAGCTCTTAATACAGTTGGAAAAAAGTAGAGGAGCTTGCCAGTGCGTAAACCCTTCTTCAGGTCTGAAGCAGAAACTCTGTGGTTTTGGAGGCAAACGTGAGTTGAGAACGATAGCTTGGAGTTTAGTGCGTTGGTGTCGCCCACATGCCCGAGGATGTTGGCTGTTTTGAAAGTACTAGTGGTTGGGAGTCTGTGAGATCCTGTGCCCTAGGGAATATCTTGACTTTTCTTTGGAAGAAGCAAGTTTTGGATGACTTTGGGTAGTCGTGTGGAGGAGCATCCCGTGGCATCTCGGCAGCCCCCAGAAATGCTGTGGGAGATTTGGGGTTTGGTTCTGACCTCTCCTTCCTCCCTCTTTCCCATTTTCTTTGAAACTTACTGTTGTGGGATTTTTCCAGAGCAAACCCATGAGTTTCTTATCTTTCTTATCACCGTAATGTTCTATTAATAACTAATACATAAGAAACAACTAGGTTCTATAAACATGTTTTTGTCTTTTATATGAGCAACAGGTGCTTGCTGCTTATATATCACTTTGGAAATCTTGCAAAGGAACAGCAGCTGGCAGTTAACTTGTTAAATGCCATTTTATGAGTCTTTTTTTTCCCTTCTTTTCCCTCTCCCCATTCTTTAATCTTTTTACAAAACTCAGAAATTTCCTGCTATCCAAGGGAGATTTTTTTGCTTTACATTTGAACATGACTTTACACTAATCCTTTGCACTACAACCAGTTAGTTTAAAACCCGTCCTTCAGAGACGACTCTAGGTTGTATGGTTCTGTTAATTAAAGCTGGTTGCGTAGCTTCAGAGTGTTCTGCCTATCACAAAGTTACAGACATTTCAAAATCAAGCAAATGTGAACAAAGTGATATCCCTGGCTGCTGCTGCTCTCACGCGCACGCTTTTTTTTTTTTTTTTTTTTTTTTTTTTTTAAGGTGTGGGACAACTACTTTCTGGCAGGTTTTGATTGGCTTTCAAAAGAGGCAGTGTCCTATAAATTGCCATCTCAGCTCTGCTTCTGCTTTATCACCAGCTGAGGGACAGGTGAGTACAGAAGAGGAAAAAAATCCAGCCTGCATTGCTTAATCCTTGAAATTAGCATTGGTTGTTAATTTAAATTAGTGGGGTGGGGGAAATAACTTCCATGTTTTGGGATAAAACTTCTTCATTTTACTTCATCTAGAAAACCAACCAGCTAGTTTGTAATATCAGTTTGGGTCGATGAGTAAAACCAGTGACTGGGAAACTAGTCTTCCGGAAGGTAATATGGGGGGGGAATTGAAATATTTTTTTTTTTCTCTCCAGTTCCTAATGGTGTGGAGGTTTTCCTCTTTGGGTTAGTAAGAAGGAGAAACCTACCAAAAAACTGAAGGTTTTTTACATCAGTTAAATGAATACTTTTTGTCTTTATAGCTGTTCATAACTCCTTGAAGTTGTTTAAAATGAAAAACTCTGACCTAGCAGAATAACCTTTTCTGTCCAAGTTGCTTTTGTGAGTTAATGACTGTGTTGGGGCTATGTTTATCTCATCGTTGGTTTGGGGAAGTGTTTTTAAGGCGTACTATTAATTTCTTTACATATCTGTACATTTGTTGGCCACTTTGGAATTGTAATAGTTAGTTACACCATTTTTCCCCCTCTGCTTCATATCAGAAATAAATGCATGTTACAGGTGGGATTTTTGCATGCAGCTGAGCTACTCAGTGAGCTAGAGGTTTTTCAGTGTCTGGTATAAAATGTGTTTACTGTTCTTTTTAGTCAGACTAGACTTGCAAGGAATTTCTCAGCTTAAGCCTGTGTGGTTTCACTCCCGGTGTGTGTGGAGAAACCAGTCCAGTAGGTGGGAAACCAATTTGATCCTAGCATGGCGTTTTTAGTAGCAACTAACTTTAGTTTGTACTTTCTTTATAGAACTCAAAATGCCTTTTCAGGTACTTTAAAGGGGAAATTTTCTGCAACAGAGAGCGGTGAGTCTCTCTGAGTGCTGTAAGAGTTGTTTATTATCCCATTCTGAAACAAGAAGGGATTATCATGGCTCTTCAAGGGGCTAACACTGTTCTTTAACACTCTTAGATTGGTTTCCTAGGGAGAAACAGGTTTTATGAGATTGAATTTTCTGGATATGTCAGCCTGCTGCCTTCTTCCCCTGCACACTAACTATTTTTGCACTTATTGGCTCATTTCAAGTAAGCTTGACAGGGACTGAGCCTCAAAAATAGCAAGAACATGTCTGTTTTGTGGAGGTGGGCTTGCAGGGGAGGAAAATCTCATTAGTGCCTTGGCTGAGTGTCAGAGATTGGTTGTGGTTGGCGGGGACCTCAGGAATTAATTTGTCCAACCTCCAGCTCAAGCAGGGCCACCCAGAGCCGCCTGCCCAGGTCCGTGTCCAGATGGCTGTTGAAGATCTCCAAGGATGGAGACTCCACCACCTCCCTGGGCAACCTGTGCCAGTGCTCGGGCACCCTCACAGTAGAAAAGTGTTTCCTGATGTTCGGAGGGACCCTCCTGTGTTTCAGTGTGTGCCTGTGGCCTCTGGTCCTGGCACTGGGCACTGCTGGAAAGAGCCTGGCTCTGTCCTCTTTAGGTATTTATATACATTAATATATGTGTATATTTATATTAATGTGTGTGTATATATATACACATTAATATATACAAATAAAACACCCTCCCTTCAGATATTTATATACATTAATAAAATCCTCCCCCCCGAGCCTTCTCTTCTGCAGGCAAAACAGTCCCACCGCCCTCAGCCCTTCCTCAGAGCAGAGATGCTCCAGTCCCTTCACCATCTTGGTGGCTCATCAGCACTATAAGCTAATTGTACTCATCAACACTAGAGAATCAAGATAGGAGAAAGATGCCATAACCTCTTAGATAGCAATTAGTTACCTCTGAGATTGAGTCCTCAGGAAATGGGGCTTCTTCACTTCCAGTGCTGAAGGAAGAGCTTGTTTGCTGGAGTTTTGTGGGTGGAGTTAGATGTAGGTTTATAGGTTTGGTGTATAATGAGGAATTGCAAGAGACTTGTGCAAAGCGTAGGGAAGATGGAGCGATTGCTTCTGTGGCACTGGCAGGAGAGACACTAACAGATCAAACCTGTAATCAGGGAGACTGATTCCTCTAATGGGTTTGTGGCTGTGAGGTGCAGCAGGGCCTTGGCTGATTCATCAGGATACTAATTTACCATGCTTCTCAAGGGAATAAACGAGTGAGCAAACGATCTAAGGGGCAGGGAGGAGGAAATAAATGCATCTTGGAATAAGTCTCTCCGAGCAGTTTAAATGTGAAAAATACACTTTTTAATAATGCGCTTTTTTGGGGGGGAGGTATCTCATTAAGCATATGATTAGATAGTTTAGCAAGTCTTCTGTATTTAAATAGCAGGAGTCCGTAAAGTATCAGAAAATTCTTGTGTGTTACCATAAGTGAAAGGAACACCCACTTTAATTACTTGTTTGCTTTTCTATGTGCACTAGAATTGGCAGAGCTGGAATTCATCTGCAGCAATTAGCTGCTGTAATTTCTTGCCGTGGCCTTCCTTCTCCCCGACTCTCCTTTTTATAATATATGCCACAAGAGCACATATCAGGAAGGAGTTGACAGGGTAATCTCAAACAAGCTCGTTTGAAATATGTTTTCATCTAGGAATTTACTTTAGCACTTTGGAAAAGAGAGTTAAAAGTTGTTCGAAGGGGGATAAGGAAGAATTGAAGTGATCGTGCCGTAAGAACTGTATTTGAAAGAAGTAAACTGGAACCTCAGAAAAGACCAGTTGTGGATGCATGTGTTATTTATTTGGGGTACATTCTTCTCTATTTCCTTCCCCAGTAAGAAAGATCTGGAGAGAAAGAAAACCAAACTTGGATGTAGCTCAGGGTAACTTAGGGATATTTTTGCAATGTGTTATTATGAGCAAATCTTCTGGTCTTTTTTCTTTTTTTTTTTCTTTTTTTTTTTGTGTGTGTGTGTGAGTGAAATAATTGGGACGTTTTCATGAGTCCTGGGTAAATACTGCTTCTCCTTTGTTTGCTTCCTGGGTACTGTCCATCATGCGTGTTAGGTTTGAGCAAAGCTGTGCTCTTTAAAGAGATTTACTGCTGCCTCTGGCTTAGCTGGATCTTGCTGATGCAACACTTCAGAAAGTTGGCTTATTCATGGCAGTCTACAAAACTTTTAACTCAAAAGTACCTACAGTGAAGCTGTGTAATCGTAGCAGAATTGTTGAATTCTGTATTTGTTGTCTTTTGTGCTTGAAATCCTGGTTTCTAGTGACTGTTTTAAAAAGGCTTAAAGTTGAACTAAATTCTCACTGTTTGTTATACTAGACTCTGTGCTGGGCTGTGGATATTTTCTTGAGCTTACTTTGGTGAATATCTTACCTCTGCTCAAGTTACCTCACAGCCTGCTTCTCAGTTGTCAGCCAGGACTTGGATTGCATCACACTTCTCTGAAACCCTTTGGAGTTTTCTAAGGGAGTGTTTAAAATGTTTAATACGGTTGGGTCACTTGTGATTAATTGTTCCTCTTGTCCTGACAGCACATTTGAAGGAGGAAGATGCCAATTGTCAAAACCGTGAGCAGAGCTGTCAGCCAGCTGCTCCAGAGCTCTGGTTGTGGATGTGGGATTTCCATCGTGCCTGTTCGCTGCATCGGGGTCTCGCCCCGCCAGGTGGCCTCTGATGCCAGCTTCCACTCGGTTTCTTTTTCTGAGTCCGATCACCCTCGGGTGCTAATTACAGGTCAGCATTCCTCATAACTGTATTCCTGCTCCAGCTTCTCAGTCGAGTCTCCCATTTCCTTCCTCTCTCCCTGGTGAGCAGAATACAGGAAACAAATACTTAAAATACTACGGAATTGTGATGATCTTTCCCATATGGGGATAAGATCAGAGTTCCATGTGAACTTCCCTACTATTTTTATTCTGGAAAACTACTAAACCCAGTTCATTGAGTTTTCCTTGAGAAAAATAGAACAGCTTTCTGACTGGCTGAGAAAAACAGTACTCGTTTCTGATGTGATGCATATGACAATGGAATCTGTATTTTGATATCAATTTTTCTCTGATTTTTGTCTCTTGTGCGTTGCCTTTTAGGTGGTCTTGGTCAGCTTGGAGTGGGACTTGCTAAGCTTCTGAGGTATGTCCTGCTTCTCTGACTTACTGTTAGTGATGAGTTCAAGCTTTAGCCATCATTTCTAGAAGCATTAAGTTTCTGGAAAGTCTTTTGTAGCAGGATCCTAGTGACGACTACACATTCTTTTTTGTCTCTTAGTTTTGGGAATATCTTTAAATTTTCACCATCTTTTTATTTTTTACTCCTGTCCTTGGTTTGGGTTGA
Organism: Athene noctua; assembly: GCF_965140245.1. Taxonomy (NCBI): domain Eukaryota; kingdom Metazoa; phylum Chordata; class Aves; order Strigiformes; family Strigidae; genus Athene; species Athene noctua. The sequence continues at coordinate 4,963,179 of NC_134037.1, forward strand.
CTGACGTACTTTCTGTGTGTACATTGGTCACGATTCCCAAAATAGCATGATTTTATGTAAGAGACTAGCCGCTGAGTTCAGTTTGCTTCCAGTTAAATGAAAGTCCACAGAGAGTAGACAGTTTTCCTTTTATCTTCTTTTTCTAGCCAAATAAGGCTGGATTTGAGTGCTGGATTAGAGAGACAAAGGCTGTGATTTTATGCAGGTACTACAGGAGAGAAAAAAGTACAAACATCCACCTTGAAAAAAAGTACATAGTCCTTTGCTAACTCCCCAGCTGTTGGGCTTTGCAACTGCTGACTTTTATCTCTCTGATAATTTCAGTTAAGTAACTTCAGGAATAAGGTGCCCTTTTTAGTAAAGTACGAACAAAAATGAAGATTAGGATACAAGATCTCAAAGTTTTTATGATTTGATGAAAGATGATCTGATGTAGCAGAAGGAGCAACTGAAAATATACGTCTTCTGGCTCTTTCTGTTCCCCTGCCTCACATACACAGTTGCCTTATTTTTTTTCCCATGGTATCTTTTCGAGAAATGTAAAATGTTCTGAGAATTCTCCCTGGTCCATATCATTGTCCATTTCCACGCCTGCTCAGCTCCAGAGTATCATTTGCCCGTAGACAGTGTTTGTTGCAGAGGATTTGCACTATGACCAGAATTGGGTAAACTCACTGCATTCAACACTGTGCTGCAATTTGAATGTTTTTTACCATTTCTATGATATATTTAAAAATCATCCAAATAATGGAAGGCTGGAATGTACTCCAGTGCCATCAGACTTGTTCTCTGTGATTGCTTTGTGCGGATTATAAAAGCACAAGGCAGAGATTACTCAGTATTTACTTTGTTGATATAAAAGTAGCTGCAGTTACCGCATGCCCAGTGGCTTTTTGTTGTCTGCAGGCGGGTAGATTATCTTTGGGTAAAATTTTCAGAACAAAGAAGGTAGGAAGGTCTCTCTTCTCAATGTATTTTCATTTTCTAAAAGATTTCTCTGTCCTTTGCAGTCTTTCACTGCTACTAGAAGCAGTTCGCTAATTTTCTAAGATGCTATCTTGACATTTAAAGGATTGGTGGGGTTTTTTTAGTGCACTAACTGGTTTCATTGTGGAAATTATTGTCTTTCTAATATTGCTGCAGCAAAACAAAAAAGTAGCATGGCAATTTATGAATTATCTCAAAGACTGTTGACTCACTGTACCATGTGGGTATTTTTACACAGAAAACGCTTTGGAAAGAACAACGTGATCTTGTCTGACATTAGAAAGCCTGCGGATAATGTTTTTTATAGTGGTAAGTGACTGCAGAAGCATACGGGAAAAAAAAAAAGTCTTGATTTTTACCTCTGATGTTGATAGACTAATTACCAAAGTCTAAATGATAAGTGGATTAAACTGAACAAACCACGGTTCAAAACTTCTGGATAATACCTTCCTGCTTTGAAATCTTGCCAAGACATTAATTTCTTCTGCCTATTATTCCCTTTTTCTCAACATTTTTCTTTGCGTTTTTTCACTGTTGCTTTGCCACTTCGTTGACCAGAATAACTGCTTCAGTCAAGTTGAGCTTGGCTGCTGTTCCCTCCAAAAGAACAAATGCATCTATTTTTTTACAGCAGGAGCACAAGTTGGAAATTAAATTTGTGCTTTGTTTTTCCATGCTCAGGCAATTTTTATGACGAGATAGATGTAGAGTAGGATTTTTGGATTCTTTTGTTTTCATTAGAAACTTGCATAAGTTTTTCTTTGTCATTGCTGTTTGGTGATGGTATTTGAGTAGTGTACACTAGATGTTCCCTGTTTTTATGCTGTTGACTGGATAAAACAGGAGTTCTTGCATCAGTCTGTTGAGGTAAAGGTAGAAGTTTCCCTTAATTTCTCCTGCTCATTTACTAATTTATTTAGCACTGCTGTTAGGTGTGCATTCTGCCGTGCAGTCAAATCCCGAATAGAGGTATGATCGAGAAGCAGCAATTTGAGTTTCATGTAGAACTTTTCTTTACATCCATTCTCTTGGCATTCAATTCCCTGCTGGTTCCATTTCTTCTAGGTCCTTTTATCTACGCGGATATCTTGGACTACAAGAATTTACGTGAGATAGTGGTGAATAATCGGATAACTTGGCTGTTCCACTATAGTGCTTTGCTCAGTGCTGTTGGAGAAGCAAACGTGCCTTTGGCCAGAGCTGTAAATATTACCGGTATGTGACGAGGTTTTCAGGTTCATGACTCCTGCAGAAGCTTGAGAAAGTGCAGTGTATGTTCTGATAAATCCCGTTGTTTGTTCCAGGTTTACACAATGTTCTGGATATTGCTGCTGAGCATAATTTGAGACTTTTTGTTCCAAGCACTATTGGAGCCTTTGGACCCACCTCTCCTCGAGATCCAACTCCTGATCTCTGCATTCAGAGACCAAGGACAATCTATGGAGTCTCCAAGGTCCACGCTGAGCTCATGGGAGAAGTGAGAATTTTTTATTTTATTTATTTCATGAAAGTTCTGGGAGGACTTCACTGCTTTTGTAAAATCCTTCATTGCAGTTGTCTTTTCCCCATTCTTTCCTTCCTGCAGGCTTTAGTACTTGGTAGTAGTCTGAGGCAGCTCTTAAGGACAGATATCTTTTGACTTTTGTTGAAAAAAGTACAAAAACCTGGAAGCTGGCAAACATCTAACTTTCAGTATCATTTCTTTCCCTGCTTCTTTTGACTTTGGCCTCTCTGCCTCATCTGCCAATATGAGTGGCATTGCATAAATGACAGTGTACAAAGCCTTGCGAAAGCGTGTTAGACAAGGATGATATTTGCCCCTTCCCCTCTGAAAAAGAGATTCTAAAGTCAAAGCCATGGGAGCCTGTACATGCACAACTTCTCTTTTGGCTTTGCACTTCTTTATAAACCGATCAGTTAAAACTGATATTTTTACATACAGTTACTTCACACTTGAAATTTATGACAGACAGTGGCCGGCCTGAAGACTATTAGCTTGAAATGTCTCACAAACTTAGAAATCTTCAGTTTCTGAACCCAAGATGGAGACCCTATGTTAGAAGCCAATCCATATCACAAACCCATATCTACTGATGAGGATGTGAACTAGAAAAGGACAAGCAGGTAGATCAGGTGCCTGGCAGGGAACGGAGACTGTTGAGTAGTTCCTTTGCTTTCATCCCCATGATGGGATGTTTATCCTGTGGCAGATTTTTCCTGTGAAATCAGGGAGTTGTGTGGCATAGTCTTGATGTGTAAAGCTATGTTTCTCTCCTCTCTCTGTAGTACTACCACTACCGGTATGGCCTGGACTTCCGCTGCCTGAGGTATCCAGGAATTATATCTGCTGACTCTCAGCCTGGTGGGGGAACAACTGGTAAGTGATTTGTGCGTGGTATTGCAGGCAAGAACAGAAAAAACATGAGCCAATACAGTAATTTTTATTGTGCTTTTAGAAATTTAATCTGTGGCAGTACAGACCATCAGTTTCAACAGTGTTAGAACAGTGCTTTTATCCACTCCAGCCTAGGGCATAATTTCGTTGTCTTTGCCTTTAAACAGCATCTGAGAGATTGTGGATTAGTTACACTCATTGAGACCATTTCCTTTAAAAATATTTTGTAATATTTTTGTTATTTCTGTCTTGCTGCAATGTGCAAGTGCTAGAATAGCATGAGGATAGTTCAGAATGACTTACACTCCTGTTGTACGGCGTAAATAATACACAGTTCTGCTGCTAGATTTTAGATAGGAGGCTTCGGGGCTGATCTGAGGGTTGTTGACTGTCGTGAAGGGAATGGATTGAAGCAGATGAGTACACACATCCGTTGTTCTTTCCTGCAGATTACGCTGTCCAGATTTTCCATGATGCCATAAAGACTGGCAAATTTCAGTGCAACCTAAAGCCAGACACCCGTCTCCCTATGATGTATATTGATGACTGTCTGAAAGCGACTCTGGAGGTGATGGAGGCCCCTGCAGAGGCACTGAGCATGAGGACATACAACATCAGTGCCATGAGCTTCACTCCCGAAGAGCTGGCACAAGAGGTGCAGAAGCATGTTCCTGAGCTCCTGGTGACCTACAATGTGGATGAAGTCAGGCAGGCCATAGGTTAGTATCAGCTTTGTTGGCAGCGGGTAAGAAAAAGCCATTCGGTCGCTGTATGTTAAGGGCAAAACAGAGTTTCTTTTCTTTTCAGGCACTTGCAAATTGCTCCTGTGCAATTCAAGTCTTACAGTTTGAAACTCAGCTTTAGTAGTTCAAAGGGCTGGTGATGATACGTCTTGAAGTTTAAAGAAGTTTGTCTTAAACCTTGTTCTCCTTGTTTCTTCTCTCTTTTTGCTGCAGCTGACAGCTGGCCGATGAACTTTGATGACAGGAACGCCCGGAGGGACTGGGGCTGGAAACATGATTATGATCTCCCTGAGTTGGTGACTACGATGTTTAGTTTCCTTGGGTCTGACTCCAGGATTGCTCAAGCTAACTGAAATACTTTATAAGATGTTTCCAGATTTCCACAGAGGACCAGGAAGAAATGGCTAAATTACTTTATAATTTTCTGAGTCTTAGAGCATGTCAATTATTAATTTTCATAAGTAGCAATAGAGTTGGGCAGAAACATACTGTAGCTGGAATGTACTATTAGATAAACAACATCATCTGGTACTGTCTCCAAGCACAGCACTGATGACAAACACAGAGTTCTTGAACTTTCACACTTAAACAGCTAGAAAAAAAAAAAGATGGGGGGGGGGGGGGGAAAAAAAAAAAGGCACTTACTCCTGGCTGATGACTCTCCAATCATTCCTGCTGCCTGCCTCTTCTTTGGTAAACAACATGGGACAATATTGTCAAACCTGCTGTTTCGGGCATATCCCGCAAAGTTAACGTTAGGTTTTTCATTTTCCTGGTGGAGGATGTTAGATAGTAGTAAGATATGATCCTTCCTACTCTTTGCTTACAAAAGAGAGATCAGAAGAGCTCCTTCATGTTTCCAAATTGCAGGGGTCGTTGCAATTCTAGTTTGAAATCAAACTTTGGTCGATAGTTTCTATTTATATATATATATATAGCTGTATAAACATACACTTTTCTATATGTATGGCATACAAAGTGGCATTATTCTTATAATGCTTATAAATGTGAAGGGGAATAGGACTTGAATTCTCATTATGCTTTAAAAAAACAGGGTTTACAAGCTAAGCTTTGTCCTGTTCTTTGAAAGTGCTGCTGCCTTCAGTTTAACCTCGGAGGCAGATCTGAAATCCGACGAGCTGTTACGTGTATGTGAATCTGGGGTGTATTTCAAGAAGGCAATGCCCAGGTATGGGTTTTGTTGTTAATTAGCACTACTTTTGGTGTGATCCCAGTTGTTTGCCGTGCTAGCACGATGACATACTGCCTGGAGCAAGTGTTAAAGGTGGGCTGATGATGGAGCCTTACGGTAGAGTCAGGTCAGCCTTTGAAATCTGTTCGTGTTCACTACATTTTCCACGTGCACTGTAAGTGCATTTGTAGAAGCTATTTATGTGTAACTGTCACATGCTTTTAATCTTTAGAGAGGGATCCAGAAACTGAAACCATCTTCTGGCTGCAGTTAAGGGCCGTTCTGCTCGTTGAGTTTCACGCACAGGAGATTCTGGGATTAACAAGGGAGTCTTAATAGATGCACGCAAGGAATGTGTTTGGAAGCTACTTAGGAGGTTTTGAGAAATGACAAATTGGAGAGACAGGAAAGCAGTTTTGGGTAAAATACCAGTTTCCGTGGATGTGAATCTGAGCCATCAGCTACTGTAGCTGTAGCATGCCTTGAGAAAGAGCATCTGGGAACTTTGGATTTTATTTTTTTTCAAAGAAAAAAATATCTTTCATTTTCAAAATGACTGAAAATTCCCTATATGAAGCTCTGCCTCCTTATAGTCTTGTATACTCCAATAGCGTGTGTAGGTAAACACGTTCAAGTATGATTTTTTTTGTTGTTGTTGTTTTACCTACGACTTGTTTGCTATGTTTTCTGTGGCAATGCTTTGGTAGTTGTGAGTCTATTACACTCTCTGTAACCCTGCAGTGTTTCCTCAGTAAGTGGATAACTGACATGACCAGATTTCTGTCTCTTTGTGAAGGAGTCTACATGCTGCAGGGAATATGTTTTCTCATGAAAGTAACCTTCAAGTGAAGATTCTGTGGTGAAACGCAGTTATTTTAAACATTTGTTAAACTTGTATCTCTTGTTTTTGTATGTATCTTATTGTTTCATCTCTTGGCAAAGTATGTGTTTCCCAAGTATTTAAGCTCAAAATCCTCTAAGGTCGTGGCCTCTTATTGAAGCTTTTTTTTTTATATATTGTTTATGTCTCTGAAAAAACAAGTTTTTAAACTTGGGCCGCTGTTGCAACTATCACGTTGTTCAAGTGTAATATTTGGCCCAATGGGCCAGCAAAGTTGGCCCTCCATTTATACTCGACAAGGAAAGACTGGCTCAGGTTTTGTCCTCTGTCCTGCCAAAACAGGATTATCTCCTAGGAAACTGTTACACTGAGTTGTCAGATGAAGGGCTTTGATATGAGCGGAAATGTCCTTTTCAGTCTTTCATAATCCAGTTCCTGGGGACTCCTCACTGCCTCCGTTCCACGAGACATGTAAAATAGAGTTGTTGACGTGTCTCACTCCATTTCTTTACTTCACTCAAAGTCAAGGTGGGCTCTACTCCCCTCACCCTTCTTGAGAGCTCCACTTAACACTCACAAGAGTGAAGAGCAAGAATGTTCTTTCTTCTGAAACACGCTGTCCTTGGTTGTGGCATTGCACAAGAGCTTCAGATAAGGTGTTACAGTGAAGGTGAAATTCAAACCTTTGGCATTGTGTTCAAAAGTTTCTTTTTTTTCTTCCCTGAAAAAAGTCTCTGACTTCGTTTAGGAGCAGCCATTGAAGAAGCCTCTATTTTGCAAAATCTGAAATAAACCATATTGCAATAGAGAGTGGTTTGGAGGTAACAATGTGGTGATAATCAGGGACTGATGAGATATGTCGACAAGGTCTGAGACCTGTTTGAAATTCTGGTTTTCAACCTGTGACCAATGATGCATGTATTTTTTTTCTATATCTTCCCCATTAACTTCTGTTGTAACTGTGTTACAGTGTTTTCTGTATTAAACCAATTTGATATGTTACGAGATGTCTCACTTTCGCTACCAGTTTGAAGTTTGACTTCTGGGCAGAGACTTCTCTCGTGACATTTGAGCATTTTCGCTGTTGCATTACCTATTCAGGAAAAACAAAAACAAGTTGTTAAGAATATTTTTTCAACTATTCTAAGTTGTGGATGATACCACCTCTAATAAAATCCTATGCAGATGTATCCTTGTTTTGTCATCCTTACGTAGAGGTGTAAGAGCAGTGATGAAGGATGCTGCTTAGTGCTGAAGCCCTTCCTTCAGCCACAGAAGTGAGGCGTGACTTGAGGCACAGAGAAGGAGACAGCCCCCGCAGTGACTCTCAAACACTCGTAGGTATGTTTAACTTTCTGCTGACTGTTCCAGAGCCTCTAGGCAGGTGGACGGGCTGTGCTTCTAGATGGCAGCTGTCCAAAAAGTGCAAGGTTTCAAATATTCCTCTGTCCCTCCTAACTTTCTTAGCCCTTTCTGATGTTGAGAAGCCGGTTGGTCTCTCTTCAGCTGTTTCTGTCTCTCTTTACACCTGTGCAGCTTTGAAAGGGCAAGAAAAGAGCAATGGTTTGCTGAGGGAGGAGTTTTAAAAAAAAACACATGCCAAGAATTTATATGGCTCTTGTCTCTGCTTCTGTGCAGACACAAACCTTGACTCCAGCTGTGTTGGAATAACACTGGTGGGTGGAAGAAGTTGGTGCAGACATGAGTGAGGATGAGTGTGCTCCTCACAACTTACCGTGGGCCTGCCCTGCCTCGTTAGCAGATGAATAAACACTCCCTTCAGGTTAAACGAGGCCTTGCCCTCCTCCTACGCCCTAACTTTCTAATGATGAGAACTTCTTGTGGAGGAAGCATTCCCCTTGACCACAATTTCATGACTAATGCAGGTGTTCTGTTTCTTGCCGAACAGGTGAGGGTGGTACAGCTCTCTCCTCTTTCCAGTTACTTCACTTTGATAATTAGTTACACACGCTCAGTCTGGTGTCTGTAAGTGCTGCAGGTGACAGTGCTTCACCCAAAGCTGCTGTAGCTGAGGAGAGGATTGCCATTACCCATCACAGCCTACAGGCCCTGCAAAAACAACTGTTACATTTTTCTCCCTTTCCCTCCATGCTCTTCTTCAAAGATTTTAACCCTGTAACAGAATCACAGGATGGTTTGGGTTGGAAGGAACCTTAAAGATCATATAGTTCCAACCCCCTGCCATGGGCAGGGCTACCTTCCACCAGCCCAGGTTGCCCAAAGCCCCGTCCAACCTGGCCTTGAACCCTTCCAGGGAGGGGGCAGCCACAGCTTCTCTGGGCAGCCTGTGCCAGGGCCTCACCCCCCTCACAGGGAACAATTTCTGCCTTAGATCTCATCTAAATCTACTCTCTGTCAGTTTAAAACTGTTACCCATTGTCCTATCACTGCAAACCCTTATAAAAAGTCTCCCCATCTTTCCTGCAGCCCCTTTTAGCCCTGGGGGGCCGCTCTAAGGTCTCCCCAGAGCCTTCTCTTCTCCAGCTGAAGCCCCCAGCTCTCAGCCTGTCTTCACATAAGGGGGGGTGCTCCAACCCCTGATCATCTTTGTGGCCTCCTTTGGCCCTGCTCGAGCAGGTCTCTGTCCTGCTGTTGGTGCCCCAGAGCTGGACCCAGCCCTGCAGGGGGGTCTCACAGAGCGGAGCAGAGGGGGAGAATCCCCCCCCTCCCCCTGCTGCCCACCCTGCTCTGGGTGCAGCCCAGCACACGGGTGGCTCTCTGGGCTGTGAGTGCACATTGCTGGTCACAGTCAGTTTTCCATCCACTAACACCCCCAAGTCCTTCTCCTTGGGGCTGCTCTCAGGCCACGCATCCCCCAGCCTGTGTTTGTGCTTGGGATTGCCCCGACCCATGGGCAGGACCTTGCCCTTGGCCTTGTTGAACTTCACGAGGTTCACACAGTCCCACCTCTCCAGCCTGTCCAGGTCCCTCTGGGTGGCACATCCCTTCCCTCCAGCGTGTCCCCGCACCACACAGCTTGGGGTCACCCACAAACCTGCTGAGGGTGCCTCCATCCCACTGTCCATGTCGCTGACAAAGATGTTAAACAGCGCCGGTCCCAACACCCACCCCTGAGGAACACCACTCATGCAGCAAACCCAAAAGCCTCCTAATGTTTTTGCTTTTAATTCTCAGATTTACTTCTTGCTGCTTTGCCTTGGAGTCAGCACTTGGTTTCCCTGTCCTCACTTTGCTGTTCCCATGTCAGAGGGAACGCAGAGAGCTGCAGCGATGCTGACACCGTGGTTATCGGTAGGCGTACGCTAAAAAGCTTTAAAGGAAGGAGCTCTGCTCTTTCTCACGGTGTGAGTGCTGATGGAGTGTGCTTGTTCAGCTTCGCCTAGGTTTTGAAGTCGGTCCTGAGCTATGTGCCTCTGTAGTAATGCTCTATTAATATCCAGACTGATGAATTTGAAACAGGGCCAGGGGAAAGGGTCTTTCACTCACGCTGAAAGTCACTGCCCGTGCCTGGGATAGAAATGTGAATCCTGTCTGCATCTGGGTCCTATTGCAGTGATTAATTCCTAAGATGTTAAAGTTAATTCCTTCGTTTAAGCCTGTACAGCTGCAGCTGCTTTCTGCTCTTGGCTGCTTAAGACATCAGAGAAAGGTGCAGAAGAGGAGGAACCTTCTTCCCTCAGTGAAACAGCGGGTCGGCTGGAGGGGATTAACCTCTGTGCTTTTGGAAAACCCCTCCTTTTGCTCCTCCGGAGGCAGACAGGCTCCAACACACCCTTTGTGGGGAGCTCTGTGTGTCTCCAGGGAAGAGAAGTCAAGCCGGGGGAGAGGAGAGCACCAGGGTTAGCCAGAGGGCAGGAGCTGGGGGCTCTGGGACTGGGATGCCCACCTTGCAGCCCCCACTCACAACACCCCATGTTTCAGGCAGCGTTGAGGGCTTCCCTTACACCCTCGAGGCAGGTTGGTTCTATTTTAGGCGAACATTAGCTGGCATTGCAAAACCTTTGCCCTTCTCCCAGAGGCTCGGGCCAGGCGAGTGCTCTTCAGGCTATTTTCAGCTTCATACCATAATTGTATGTGATCCGAAATCCACCGCGGGGCTGAGCGCCTGTGGCACGCTGGGGCCGAGGGGGGCTGCAGGGAGGATGGACTCGTGTCTACCTGCTGGGTAGAAATGTCACAAGAACTGTTGCTGTCCTTCCTGGGTGCTTCGTTTATATCGCATGGGCATGGCTGTGATGATGCCTACTTCTGCAAGCCAGGGCCAGCTTCGGGAATAAAACTGGGTGTTTAAAGATGACCAGAACTTCCATAGAGCAGCTAAGAGAGTTGGCATGTGCGCTGGATTTGCCAGCAGAGACAGGATTCAAAAGACATATGTGCCAGAGAAGGGCAACGGAGCTGGGGCAGGGTCTGGAGCACAGGTCTGCTGGGGAGCGGCTGGGGGAACTGGGGGGGTTCAGTCTGGAGAAGAGGAGGCTGAGGGGAGACCTCCTGGCCCTCTGCAACTCCCTGCCAGGAGGGGGCAGAGAGGGGGGATGAGTCTCTGGAGCCAAGGCCCCAGCGCCAGGCCCCGAGGGAATGGCCTCAAGCTGCCCAGGGCAGGGTCAGGCTGGCTCTGAGGAAGGATTTCTGTGCAGAAGGGGCTGTTGGGCGTTGGAATGGGCTGCCCAGGGCAGGGGGGAGTCCCCGGGATCCCTGGAGGGGTTGAAGAGTCGGGCTGAGCCAGCGCTGAGGGATCTGGGGGAGTTGGGAACGGTCAGGGTGAGGTTCATGGTGGGACTGGAGGAGCTTCAAGGGCTTTTCCAACCAAGATGATTCTGGGATTCTGTGCTTCACCAGCAGCATTGCGGAACACAAATTTGAAGCAGGCATTGCTCAGACAGAAAGGAAATTTGCTTCCTGCACCCGATACTGCAGTTGGGAGCAGTTTAGGATGTTTTCCTTCAAGCTGGCAGTGATCTGTGTATTTTTGAGGAATCAAGCCAACCGTTCGATAAAATTGAGATCCAGTTCGGTTCTGGAGTGGTTGTCCAGTACAACCATCATCCACCCTGACTCAGGGTTAGCTTCTATGTGTTTGATATGTTCCAGTAGATGTATGTTCTAAAATCCTCTGAGGAGCAAACTGAAAGTCCTAAGAAGGTGCAGTGTACAAGTTAGCATTCAGCTTTGAGGGGATTTAATCATCTTGTCAAAAAGTATGAATGGCCGAGTGCCATCTACACACTGTGCTGCCCTCTCCCCCTCTCTCAGATGGGTCCCCACAGCAGAAAAGATCTGAAGTGCAGGATAATATTTCCTCTCGAGCCGGTGAAGCCAAGTCCTACAAACCATTCAGTATTTCCAGTCTACTTCCCTCTCCCTCTGGCCATCCTGTAGAACGTGGTCCCACCTCATTTATCGCTCATCCTTCTGATGGAGGTGTGAGATACTCCAGCCAGTCTGGGGCCCACAAAGATCTCCCTGGTTGCTGCTGCAGATGCTCACTGCTAAGCGTTTTTCTAGCTGAAAGTGCCAACCTTACAAAAAAAAAAAAAAAAAGAAGTGCTGGTTTCAGTGACATTTCATGTGGAAAATATATAGATCTCCTATAAATGGCATTTTTTTAAAGTGAAGTCAGAAACTTCCCGTATAGAAGTAGAACAGGGCATTCAGTTTTATTTTTCCAGAGCAGCCTTTTATCCTGACATGTGTTTCACCTCAGAGGATTTCAGACAGTGAGAAATTCCACTGTTTTCCTGATCCAGAAGGCATTTCCCCAGCACAGAAATGCTAATTTCTCTAGCTGCCACGTCTTTCCAGGCTGCTTGGGCAGACCTCATCTGAGCACCAGGATAAGCAGAAACCCCTCACAGATGTCAGTGTTTGAAGGTCTTATTTCTTTGTATTATTGTAGTCACTTTGTTCTTTAAATACAGAGCAATCCCCATACCACTGTGCAGATACAGGCTGGAAAGATCTTTCTGGTCGTGGATTTTTTAAAATTCTTTAAATTCTGGTAGATTTTTAAATTCTTACTGTGTGATGGGAGGTGGACAGATGGAAGAGGAAAGGAAAACAGGCTTGGAGTCACGGTTGGAGGCAGATAGACCTGGATGGTTTGAAGACATATGTGTATGTCTCCTCAGCTCTTCTGGAGGTTTGTGTAAAGCTGAATGGAAAACCGCTGCAGGGGGGGTTATTTCTTAGCACAGACGTAACCTCAGGTTTCTCAGAGGAGCAAATGGGACCCTTCACGTGAGTTGGCTCCCAGCCGGAGCGCTGGTTGGGGATGTCCTTGGATCCATGGCTTTGACTGACAATTTTTGCCACTGTCCTGAGGCAGACAGGGTCCAAATCCCTGTCAGTTTGGGCGTGAAGTTTGGGGTGGGAAGAGATTTGAGGCTGGGAGGAACAGCACAGCTTTACCCAAACTACAGCTGATGCCTGTTCTCCTTATGTTACCTGCCCACCTTGTCCCTGGGAATAGGTCAGCGATTAGCCCAGAGCAAGACCCATCCCCAGCAGGCATTTTTAATGCAGCGACCCTGTTTTGGAGGGCAAACAAATCTAATATATGGCTGCAGCAAAACTGTGCCAGCCAGCCAGGGCCCAGGCTGAAATGCTGGGGTTTCAACCCCAAGTTAAGGCTGACATCTGGGTGATTCCCCCAGCCCTTCCCAAAGGGGGGTGAGTTTCCCTTTAGGCTCCCCCCCAGGGTGGGCCGGCCTGGCAGACAGAGCCATTGGGTCAGTGAGCCCCAGGGGTCCCGCAGTGAGTAACCCAAGGTCAGGTGTCCACTGAGGGATCACAGCTGGGACCCCTGGCAGGAGGGGCAGTGTCTGTGTGTGAGGGGGATGCCCTGTGCAGAGTTCCCTGTTGGGGAAGGACCTCCCGCCTCCCTGGGACTGGGCTCCAGTCAGGTCTGGCTTTTGTAAACGTGGGCTGTGTAGAGATTCAGTGTGTGGCTTCCTCGGTCTCATGTGTTTGGCTTGTTGACCTGGTTGTCTCCCGTCCCTTCTATGGGAGACTGCATTTCACTGGTTATCCCACCCATTGCTGGTCGTGCGGTGTCGTTGTTGGGGTCAGTGGGATTGATGTTGATTATGTATGATCTGACTGACTTGTTTGTACCCCCAGTGCTCACCCATGTACTGACCCTTTTGTATCAAATACGATTTGGTCATTGGTTCATCTTTATGCTGGCTGTGTCCTTTATGCTAGGCCTGATAGCTGGCATAACGCAGGCTCTGCTCAGGTTAGTCCCACCTCATATGGGTGTCTCAGTGTCTGGCATGGGGAACCGAGAAGCAGGAGAAAGGGGATGTGGCACAGCAGTGTGGATTAGGATGTCCCCCTCCCCGGGCCCAACCCCAACAGGCTTGGCCAGCTCCAGCCTACCCTTTCCACCATGGTCCTGGGACTCTGCCATCCAGCCACGCTTGGGAAGAAGCATGAAGACGTTCTTGAATATTTTCCCATAATGAAATTATCTGTCCCCTGGCCCTCTTAAGTTCAACAGATGTGTCCTCCACCTTGCTGCTGGTTGCTCAGCACATCCTTGCCTTTGTTCCCAGCCCTGTGGGCCTCCTCAGCACCCTCCTCGTCCAGGGGAAAAGATTGGGCCCATGCTCCTGGCAGGATAAACACATCCCCAGGAATTTCCCTCCTCCAGTGAGGTCACAGCATGTTGCTGGATGGGAGGGATGACATTTAGATCAGTTCTCAATAGAGAAGGTTTTTGGCAGGGGACATCAGAGTGCAGCTCCAAGGACACCAGCGAGCCGATCATTTTTTGGCAAGAAAGGAGCATTGCTGCAAGGATGATCTCTCCTTACCCGTCTGATGCAATAGGTCCTTAATCTCTCCAGCCTTTCCGTAATGCCAGGGTAAAGACCCGTCATCAGCAGAGCTGTTGTGAAAGCAGCGTGTCAGAGGAGGGAAAGCAAAGTCCAGAGTTCATCTACTGACCATCCGCTTCCCCTTCAACCAGCGCTGTTGGTTCTTTCCATCTGAAGCCCAAGATTAATGAGATTTGGTGCATTTTTTAAAGCCCGACCTCCTAGAGTGTTGTGATTCTGAGAGACTCTAATATAAGGTTTAGAAACAATCCCTACCTTTCTAATCCTTATAATTTTAAGGAAAAAAAAATCTGAAAATATGAACTGCGTGAGCTCAAAAATCTGCAATTACTTTTAAAATGTGCAGAGTTTTAGTATTTTATTGGTATTTATGATCATTGTTTATATTTTTATTGTCTTGCTTAATTTAGACTCACAGTTTTTCACTATATGGCCACAGCAATATTCATACATTCCTTTGGTAAATACAAGAATTACACTGTTACTGCTCAGATATGGCTTGTCAACATTTCCTAAATGGTGATCAACTGCTGAAATGACATTTTCTGTAGAGTGTCTTATAGGGAGCTCATCACAAAGCGTCTGATTGTGTTTTGTTCCACAGAAACAGCACCCCAAGGATGCTCTTTCATGGTCTAAGTGGTTTATTGAGCTCCAGCACCAGGGAAGCTTGGTTTGGTATGGATTTGTGTCTTGCAGCTGATTGATGCGGGTGTCTAATAATGAAATAAAAAATGTTCCTTTTGCAAATAGATGTGCCCTCCTTCTGCCTCAGTCCATCCCCCTCATGGCCAGCCACACGTGTCCCTCCATGCTCTTCCCCATTGCATTTGCCTTTGGGGAATGCAAAAGGAGGAAATGTCAATAAAGGAGCAATTTCCCTTTCTTCATATTACTCCTTGTTTTATGTCATCTTTCCTCCTTCCACAGCTGCTTGTTTTTTCCCATGGTTATGTGGGGGTTAAGCGGGTTTGAAGTTCTGCCAGGGTCCAATAGATGTCACAGCTGGCCCTGTTGAAGCCAAATGCGCTTTGGGAACTGGGAATAACCCCAGTTCCTCCTACAATCTCTTCTCCACTTGAAGGCGATATGAAAGCTGACATGTATAACAAAACAAAAAAATCCCCAGTGGTAACAGCCACCTTTACCAGTACTGAGAGCAGCAGGAGGAGTCAACAAGGTGCAGATCCTGCTCATCCAAGCCCAGTACAGCTGATCATCTGGTTTCCCCAGCAGACCATGCAGCAGCCTCCCTGGAGGAGCTGCTACTGCTTCAAGTGTGCGGATGGGGACCAGAGGGGTTAGTATCCAGCATGTGGGTAGAAAGTGGACTCTGGCAAAATCTGAGCTCTTGCTGGGAGCCACAGGAGCCCGGTGCTCACTAGGGACTCAGCGTGGCCCCATCATCCCACTGCACTGCATGCCCAAACTTCCCTGCAGACATCAGCTCCGCGCGCCCGATGGCCAAGGTTCGGTCCTTGCTTTGGTGTGGCACCGCTTCTTTCAGCACTTGTCCGTGAATGTCTCCTCCTCCTTCAATGGCAGAGGACTTGCAAAGGATGACGCCAAGCAGAGGATAGGGTCTACCCAGAGGTTTGCTCAGCTGCTTTTTCTGTGGGCTGCCTGATGAGCTGCCAAGAAAACAGCAACACTTTTATTTCTTCATCCGGCTGACCCCCCAGTCTTGTGGTCTTCTTGCTGGATGGAAAAACTGCCCCGTCCATTGCACAAGAGCATCAGGGTCTCACACGAGACATGCCATAGATGATAGAGCAGATGTTTGAGCTGCTGCTGACCCGTGGCTGCCTGGGGATATTTGCTCTGTTGGCAGCGTGTCCCGGGATCAGTGCCAGGAGCAGATTTTCCACCTCCAGCCTCCCCGCCTGGCAACAGCGCTCGGCCATTTGCCCAGGGTAACACTGAACCTTTGGGAGAGAGGGGGGACAGGTTTCCCACCCGTCACCAGGCACGTATGCCTGCCAGTGACCCCTGTGGGTCCTCACCTGGCAGGAGACTGGAGCCAGCAAGATCTGCATGACGTGGGAATGGTTGTACCTTGGTCCCTGGCGACACAGCATGGCCCCCTCCAGACAACGTGTCTGTGCAAGGGCAGTTTGGAGGGGTTTTGACTCTCCAGAGGCTGCAACAGAGCTACAGCCCCCGTGGTGAAGGGAGGTGTGATGGGGAAGAGCAGTTGCACTGCGCAATGGAGGAAAAAGCTATCACTGGGCTGGGAATCCAAGGAGGATGAGGGATCCCAGTCCACAGCCCCTAAGCTGTTTGCTTAGCATTGGACTGCCCTTGGCTGGCCCTTCTGGGGCTCAGACATCACCCTGGTGGGCATCCATCTGCCTCTCTCTTGGCAGAAACACAGGAACCAAAGTCTCCCCACTGCTTGTCCCTAAAGAGTCTTCTTCCATCTCTCCTCCATCTCTGTGAACCATTCAATACTCAGCGGACCACCTAAAAGAGGCCAAGTGAAGAAGGTGTGAAGGCCTCATGTAGCCTGGACACGAGGGAGTCCTGGAGTTGGCCACGGCTGAAATGGTGTGTGATGGGGAGCCCAGAGGTGAAGGCAAAGAGGTGGGAGGAGAAAGTGAAACCTGGGTGTTGGCCCCTGCCCTGGCCTTTTGGATTTCCCTAGAAATGCTGTCTAGACAGAACACGAGGATTTGAGACCCTCTCAGGGGGTTTCTGGGACTTGGGGTGACCAGTGGGACAGCATGATCAGAGCTCTCTGACAGATGCCTTCCCCCCAAAACCCAACCACATGCAGTGTCCCAGCTCCACCACATGTACCTGCTGGGGCACCGGGGCTGCCCTCCACCATCTCTCCTTTGCAGGGAGTGAAAACAAAGTCAGCATGGTTGGATTCAGCTTTAACCAGGAAGATTTTTCCAAATTTCTTCCCACTCCCAGCACTTTCCATCATCAAAAGAGGGAAAAAAACTATTGGTAATGTTGATGTTGGCCTGCTTCTTTTTTCTCTTCAGTTTTCTGTTTTTATGTATTTATTTAACAATTTTTAATTTAATTTAATAATTAAAAAAAAAGGGTCCTTTTTTATTTACCAAAATGTAGGCGTTTAAATAGTAAAAAATTTCAGGGATCATTTTCTTTCTTAAAAGAACTCTCTCTCAAGTCAGCACCAGGCAACATTTTTAGAAAGAATGGCCCTATTTAAACATTTTGAATGCAGTTATAGAAACATAGCAAGAGGAGAGCCACTCACACTGGTGGTGATGCTGCCAGCAGCTCCACTTGGGGATCTCAAAGCTTGGATGCTCTTCCAACACCTTGCAGTTATTGCCAAGAAGTTTCTGCTCATTGCTTTGGCTGACGTATCTTCACCGCGGCGCTTTTATTTTTTATTTATTTTTTTTTCCAGGGATGGTGATTAGATATTTGCTGAGCTTGAGGCATGAGCTGCTTGCATGCTAGTTTCCAAATCCCTTCCCATCACAGCCACCTGCCATACCACGAGAAGCAGCGGCTCCATCTCTTCCGAGACACGTGGAGCCTGTTGCAGCTTTTATTTGTCGTTTGGCCAGAGCAGGGGTCTCCGTCCCTGCTGAGATGCCTGTTGAAGTGGAAAGTTTAATTTAAGGCTTGACTTGTCCTCTCCTAGGAAGCCATTAATTAATTAGCACTGCTTTTGGCCAGGAGGCAGAAATGGAGGCGGTGAGTGACGCTGCTCCTCTGGGTGTAGAAAACACTTGGGTGTGCAGTGATTGTCCCAGTTTGGGGTGTGTGTAGGGCAAGCAGCACTGCTGGAGCAGGAGTCTTTGGAGAGGGCTTTTTCATGGCCAAGGTTGGGGTCAGAAGTACATCTGGCCCAGGTTTCTTCTGTGACTTCAGAGAAATAGCTCAAGGAGCGATTTCAGACAACTGGGGGGTGGGGGATTCTCCATCCTCAGACAGTGAGATCGGGCCTCAAAAGCTGCTTTGCATTGCCTCACCCTCTCCCCTCACCACCCCGGGTTTTAAAGGCCTTGTGCATGATGCGTTGCAGGGGCTGCTGATGCGAAACTTGCCACGTGCTGGATTTTCTTTGCTTTTTTGCTATGTTTTCTTTAAGGGAAACTGATGGTTGTGCACCACCGGGATACACGTGGTTATGTGAAATCGGCTCTCCCATTCTCATCAACTTTTTTAAGCAAAGTTTATCACTATTTTCCCTTCATCTTTTTTCCCTGCCCACCTGGATTGGCATTTCTGGGTGAATCCACCTTTACTCTATAAAATGAGCAGTGCAGTTAATCTGCAACAGGATGCATTTTGCTTTAAACTTTTTTTTTTTTTTTCCCTGTATCTCTTCCGCGTGTTGGCGAGGTTAAACCTGGGTGTCTGATAAGATCCATGTGCATGGTGATAACCTGGGGAGCCCAGGTCACGCCGTGACTCTTGCAGCCCCCAAAGTGACTCCAAGCACTGGTAGGGGATAGCGAGTGCCACGCTGCTGCCGAGCCTGTGCCAGCAGCTGGGAATGGTTGTCAGCACAGTCCCCAGCCCCAGGGAGAGGAGATTTCCTGCCCTAAGCCGTGCACGATGCCTCAGAAACCCACGTGGCCCCGTAAGCAGGAGGCCAGGATGGGAAGCTTATGGAGAGAGAGGAAAGTGGTCCCTGGACTAAATCCCAAAAGTATTAAAAATGAGAACAGTGGGTGTGTGAACCAAATCTCTCCGAAGAAGGCCAGATTCAGGCAGGGAATGCAGCCAGGTGACCTGCGAGGGCATTTGCACAGGGCCAGCATTGCTTTTATGGTTATTTTCTAAAGGACTCAAAAGCTGGTTGTTCTCCCTTGCTCCTCACCAAGATCCAGTGCCATAGGCATTTTTTTAGCCGACTTCCTAAGGAAATGAAGCATTATATGTCTGTCTGTCTGCTCATCACGGCTCCCCCAGCAACAACTGCATGCCATGAGTGATTTCAGCCAGGCTTCACTGAGAGCTAGACAGACAAAAAGCGCCAAGCCTGTAAAAATTTTGGGGCAGAAGCAGCTGGAAGGAGGAAGAGAGAGATGTCACCAGGTAAGCTGAACCCCATATTAGACATCAGAGAAGCAGCTCCCCGGCACAGGTCTCTCTCCCGGGGTCTCACGGCTGCTCTCGCCCCAAAATGTGGGCTTGTCTTGCCATCTACTGGTGGGAGCCTGTCAGAGGAGCAGGAGCAGGGGCAGAGGACAGCCAGCAGGAGACTGGGGGGGCTGAGCCCCACACCAAGTCCCTGTGCTGCTGCTGGCACCCCCGTGGGGGACCGGCCTGATCAGGAGGGAACCAAGCACAGCCCTGCAAGTTGATGTCTTCCCTTCCAGAAGGCTTTCCTTGCTCCTGTGGTCTACTAATATCTGCTGAAACATGTTCATCCTTGTGACAGCGTCATCCTTCTCCTAAAACCTCCCTTAGGGGCGCCACCCCGCTTGGTCCCCTGGGTTTGCCTCGGGGATGCTCCCTTCTCTGGTTTGTCTCTGCTGCTGCTCTCCTGGTTTCACCCTCCTCAACGCAGAGGTCTCGAGGGTGAGCTGCAGGTGGCTTGGCCCACAGGGCCCACGGTGTGGATTTTGATGGGGTTAGGGGGCTGTAAAACCCACCCCGGGAGAGATCTCTGGCCCATGGGGCTTAGAGAGGCAAGAGGGTCTCTCTCGTGCAAACCCCAATGCACTGGAAAGAGATGGATGCAGGGAAAGGTCACTGTAGGTCTGGGGGAAAGATGTGCATCTGATACTCATGGCTGTGCTTGCCATGGTGCTGGGGGTGCTTTGATTTATAGTCCACTATGCTTAATACGGTTTTCTGGAAGAAGCTTTGCTGAAGCACATTGCACCCGATTATTCCTTCAAAGGTTTCTGTGGGTCAACCATCACCAAAAGGGGATTTTGAGGGACAGCTGAGCCACTCAGCGGTTTTGTTCATGCCCGTGGCCCAGACCTGACGGTCTATAAGCAACTCCAGTGCCTTCCCCCCTAGTTTTTGGGAGGATGTTTGGACCAGTAAAAGAAGTCAGGAGAGGGAGCCAGAGCCTCAGCTGAGAGCTGCGGGAGCTGCCAGGAAGGGCTGAGAGAGCTGCTACAGGGGCACCCCCACACTACATCTACCCCCACCTCCCTCTTTGGAGCTGGTCTCAGCCACATTTGAAGATGCTCAGAGCAAGTCAGGTCCTTCAGGGCCTTAATTTTTGGGGACACATCCTGGTGTAGTCAGCACAAGGGACCAATACCCTGCAGGACAGCAGTTTTAAGCCCTGTGGGAGTTTTGCCTTGAATTTTTAATTGCATTGAGGGCTGCGAGTGCTATGTGCGTTGGGTGGGATTCCTCCTTGCCCTCTTTTCTGTGGTGTTAGGAACATGAATTCAGCTGCTTCTAAATACTTTTTGCGTATTTGAACACGTGTGCCTGCTCCTGTGTGTGTCAGCACATGGTGGCGTGTCCGTGGGGCCAGGCTGTGCGTGCACTGGTACACGCGTGGGGCTGGATGTAGGCGTGAGAGCTCAGCCAGGTGTCCCAGCGTGTCTGCGTGAGACAGGCAGGAGATACTTGGACTGTGTTTTCAGGGTGTGCTGACATCAAAATTGCTCGCATTTGTCCACCTTAGGAAATGCAATCCCTCTGTTTTGCTGAAGCTATGGGTATGTGTCCTGCCCAAAGCTCAGCTGATGGGAAATGCCTCCAAGGCCGAGTTGAATCCCCAGTTTAGCAAGAGATGCTCTCTGGGCTGTTGTGTTAACTTCAGCTTCAGGCTTCTACTGTCCAGTTTTCCTTCTTCCTGCTCACTCTGAATTTAAGGAGTGCTCAGAAAGATGTGACAGCCTTACTCCATCGTCTCAAGGATGATGAGCTCCACGTCGTGGAGCATTTCTACAGTGCCAGAAAATGCACAGTGCTGGATGGCTACCCTAACCCCAACCTTACAAATAAAACCCTGTTCCAGCAAGCTCAAAGCCTTACTCAAAGTAGAGAAAAGCACAGAGCTGAGTGTGGAAAGAGATGATAAATAAGACTTGTGTCTTTCTTGGGAAGGAGAGCCTAGTAGCAAGCTGAAGCCTCGTGGCTTGAAGCCTGGAGAGGAGCAGGATCCCACCACCTTCACTTGTCAGAGAAGCAGGAGAAAGGATGGGGAGCCCAAATTTTGTATCTGCCTCTTGAAATGCGTGGGTGACAGCACTGTATCCCACGTCTTGGCCACCCTGACCCCAGGGCCAGAGCAGTGTGGGGTGCTTCAGCAGCTGAGCAAGCACCGTCCTGCATCTCATCGCCAGCTCAGTTTCAGAACTTCCTGAATTATTGATAGCTCCGATGCATTAGTCTATAATTAGCTCTCCAGACCTTTTCCCCATGGGCTGGAGCTGGGAATAAGTTTTCTTTCTCTTTCTGTGTGTTTGCTCTGACTTGAGTGGATTGGGGAGGGAGGAGGGGAGCATGGGGGAACGTCATGGGCTGGGGACCTTGGGGAACGTCAAGGGAGGACTAAGATGGCTTCAAATGCATGGGGTGGTTTAACAGAGCGCCCACCCTCATTACAGTCCATCAGGGAAAGGATGAGGAGAGCCTGGGCTGCGTGAGGGATCTTCACCCCAGCTTTGGAGGCCATTCCAGGAGCCAGAAGGTGAAGGGTCTTCTTCGTGTCACCTTTTGGGTCCTCCTCAGCCACAGTGCTGGTGGGTCTGCAGGTCAGAGGGAGAAAACCTCTGAGCACTGGCTGTTAGGAGAAAACCCAACTTCATCTCAAGGGGACAAAGGGCTGTGTTTGTACATGCGTGGATGCAGAAAATGATGGGTTAGCGGCACAGATTGGCAGCAAAGGGGCTCTCCTACTCACAGAAAGCAGTCTGGCGTCAGAGTGAGCTCTGTTTTAAGAGCTATTCATAGTCTAAAAATGGCTTCTGTGATTTCCAGGAGGTCTGGGTGCAATAAATACTCATTCCTTGAAACTGCGAGTCCCAATCAAAATAGGAGCACAACATACTCTATGGTTTTGAGGTCAGAGGCAGTAGCCCTGAAGTATAATTCCGTGTACTGCTCTCTGAAAAACAAGCAGTTTGAGCTGCAGCAGACAGTGGTACCTGCAAACTGTCTGGGCTCCCTCAGCCCTAATTCAGGGGTCCATAGTTATGTTGGGGAAGTTTTGTTTAACAGGAGAGGCAGGGCAGGGGAGAGGACAGCCCCGCTGCTCTCCCCTGCTTTGCTCTCCCTTCGTGTGAGTGCCACGGACCCAGTTCCCTGTGCCACCCAGCTGGGTGGGCAGGAGATGTGAGTCTCTGCATGAAGGGCAAGGGGACCCCCACCGTGGGATGCAAACTAGAAGTAAGGGTGCTGTTAAATAATCCATTTCACATGTGCAGGTCACGGCTGGCTTTATGGGAAGGGATTGATGCAGTCGCTTGGCCAAGGACTGCTTGAGGCCAAAGGTCCTTTCCAGCCTGAGGTCCCCCTTTTTTCAGCTGATGGAAAAACCACTCCATGGTGCCAATGGGAAGGACCGGCAGGTAAATGAGGGCAGGGTATTACTGGTTGCAAGATGAACTGTGAGATTGAGTCTAAGGACACTAACCCCCGCTTCCAGCCTGTGATCACCTCAGCTGAGCATGGCACAGACCTTCCTGCAAAAACCTCCTGCACGGGGCAGAGGTTAAGGCCAAGTTCAGCAGCAGGAAGGACTCGCAGTAAGATTTGTGCCATTGCTGTCAGTGCTGTTTTGAGTCGGGGGAAGATCACAGGATTGAAGAGTTGGCCGGAGAGCTCCCATTCCTGTGCCTTTGTTCCAAGGTAGGATCATGCCACCTAAACTCATCCCTGGCAAGTATTTCCCTGGGCTACTTTAAATGAGATTCAGGATTTTCCCTTCTTGAACGAGCCTTCTGGTGAGAAATCCTTTTCCAGTCTCCAATCCTGTTTCAAGGGACTTGCCATTTCAACAGGACTCACCTCCCAGGGAGATGCAGCAGGTCAAAGGGAGGAATGTCAAGGAACTGGATCATTAACAAGGAGGACATGAGTTGTCTTCAACCCCAGAAAGTCTTGGCATCCACTTCCTGGGCCACAGCACGGTGACAGGGGCTCTGCCTTGGAGAAAATCTGGTTCTGCGGTCAGCCTGGGTGCTAGCGTGGAGAGGACCACTCTTTGCAACAGCAGATCCTCTGCTCCCGTTGGCTTCATGGGGACTTCAGCACAAAGATGTGGCTCAGGCCCTTAAAACAGCAACAAACACACTCCAGCAGGAAACTGCATCTGTTTATAGGGTACTTGCATAGTTTATGGCAGGGCCCAACCCTTGGCTGTCCCCTGTATCCCTTTCATGGGGCAGGCTGAGCAGGGGGCAGCTCACCTTTCCCCCAGCACCACCGAAGACCCACCCTGCCCCGGTCCCATCCCTTCAGAAGTCCCTTTTTTTGCGCTGGGAAGTCTTGCTGTCCCCACCACGCAGCCTGCCTTGCTGTAAGTGCTTGCTTCAAGATGTACATTAAACATATACTTAAGCACATTCCCTAGAAAATTGTCCCTTTTTTGAGAAACATGACATAATTGAAGAACTGACTTAGTTTCAGCTGCGTGGGAAGGGCAGTATCAGGGCCAGCATGAAGCTGCAGGCCAGCTCAGAGCTGTGCTCCTGCTCTGCAACCACTTACCCGTTTGGCCGTGGGCATAGGCTTGGCCAGGATGAGTCCCATTGACCCAAACATCCACTGTACATGTGCACATGGGAGTGGTGGACTTTGTGGAAAAAGGAGGATTTTCCAGAAGACACCACCAGGACTGGGATGGAGATGATCCTCCCTACGTCATGAGCATCATCCTGGGGTGAAAAGGCAAAGCTATGGGATGGAGCAGGGTCACTGGGGTATCCAGAGCCATGGAACCACACAGGGACAAAGGGGATCATTCAGTTTATAGTTTAAAAAAAAAAACAGGGCAGATGGGACACAAGGAGATGTGTATGATCTAGGTGTGATACTTGATGAGACCATCAGATCCCTGCCACCAGCCACTGGTTTACATGTATTTTCTTCTCCCACAGGGCAGGGAAATGATCTGAACAGACTCTCAGGGCCCTTTCCAGATCTATTCATCTGCATTTCCTAAGGGCCAAGCGAGCTTGCTAACCAACAGACTGACCTTCCCTTTCACCCAGCAGCGCAACAACCAAGAGATGGGTGGATAAAAGAGCAAAGGGGGAGGTTTAAGTTCAGGGCGTAGGTCATGGGAGACTGTTGTAAGTAAACAGGACTTGTTTAAAAGATGATATATGTTGCACTAATATCGTTCCCAGTCTCCCACTCATCACTGCTAGCTAATTACACTTCCTGCAGCCATCAGACTTCCCTTTGCATCTCATATGCGTTGCTCAAGGACATGGATAAGATCTAGTAGCTTGTGTCTGGGGCTGGCCCTCCTGTTTAGCTTTCTCTGAGCTTTTCTGATGTAACTGTTCGAGCAATTACACACTAATGACCCGTGTCCTGGTTTCTGAGGAACTCTGTGTCCCGGCCACGTTCCCTTGAGAGAACATGGGGTTAATATGAGGTGAAGTCCAGTGTAAACCTTTCACAAGGCTTTGTGGAAGTGGGTGCAGGCTGAAGTGGGTTTCGTTAGCTGCATTTGTGCTGGCAAACAGAGTCCTTGCAGGACAGGAGATGGACCCACTCGCTGGACTATGCCCATCTCCACTGGGTTGTCGTACTCACATGGTTTTGGCCCACTGCTTACGAAACGGAGGATTTCTACCGCAGATCTGTAAGGGAAAGGGTTGGTGGTAGGATGGTGGAGAGACTGGGAACAGCCACTTCTTCCCCACCGTTTGGCAGTATGATCTCTGAGAGACGGAGGTCCTTCTGCCAGGGGTCTGCGTGCTTGCCAAGTCAGGACCTGATCCAGGACACATCTTCTCATGGTGGAGAACAGCAATCCTTGCTCTTTGTTTCTTTACCATTTAACTTGGTCAAAGTCTAAGGGTTCTTGGTCCCACCTTTGCCGTGTGGCATTATGGTGTGTAAGATGTGTCCCTGATCAGGTTAATGCCTGATCTGATTAATGCCAAACTTACAGCAGACTGGGATCAACGGGCCAAACTCTCCCCAAATCAGTCTCATTGGAAGAGGTTCCCTCTTCTGACCTTAACACCAACCCACAGCTCCTGAGAGGGAGCATTCAAACACATCCTTGAGGACTGCAGGCTCTTGAGGCCAGTTCAAAGGTCCCTTGGGTCGGGGTAGTGGGTGCTGTAAGTGCCCCTTGGCTCTCACCCAGGGTTCAGGACAGCTGCTGGGCTCTGTGTGGTCTATAGGATGCTGCATGTATCACTCAGCTTCAGCAGCATCCTACGAAAAACTGAGTAGATGCCCAGCAAAGCAGGGGATGGATAAATTAGGGGCAACTCCTTCTCTGAGAGGAGTGGAAGATGCTGCCCACTAATTTGCCAAAAGGATAAACCCCAAGCCAGGGCTGGCCCCAAGGGTGCCCCAGCCTGGAGCCGGTTGCCTATGTGATGTTGGGGCTCAGCCCATGCTGCTGTTTTCCATCTCCTTGTGAAATGCCTCAGTGGCTCATGCTGCAAACACCACAGGTCTTTTTTCCTCCCCCTTCCCCATCTTGCCTGCATAAATAATCAGCAATGATAATTCCGTCACCCCAAAACTGTCTCCAGGCAAAGTAGGCTGGGGGGCAGGTAATAAATCTTCCATTGCTCCAATCCACAGCATCAATGATGTTTTGAAAAACAATTTGCCGTGTGGTAAATAGGATGCAGGAGCTGGGCACAGAGGGCTTAATTTCCATCCCCTGCACCCCTTCATGCTTCCAACGACAAACACTCCAGAAAGCCCGCAAGAAACACTCAATGCAAGGATTTCTGGGTGTCTGCATCTGAAAGGGATGCCCAGGGTTGCTTTGCTGGAGGCTGAGCAGCAGCCCTGACCCACATCACGGACTTTGCTGCAAGGTCTGACTGGAGGAGAGGCAGTCTGCACCCACCTGAGTGCAGAGAGCATCCTTATTAGTCACAGGGATTTAGCCATCAGTAGAGGATGTTTTAGGAGTGTAAATATAATCCCAATCCCAGTTTAGCTCCAGTGCAAACATCTACTTAGAGCAGAATATAGACATATGGAAAACAAGTGTATGGGGACAGAGATGGGGCTGGTTTCATTTGTGCTGGGCAACCAGGAGCTGATCTGGGAGTCTCTGGAGTTGCACGTTCTGACCCCACCACTCCCATCTCTTCTCAGGAGAAAGCTGGAGCCAAGAAAAACTGAAGTTAATTCAGGTGTCTTGTTTGGGAGAAATTACCCCTCTAAAGCCAAACCCCAAGCTTAGTAAGAACAGACCAGACAAGGCACAAAGAGCTGGAGTGTGAACTGCGTGAGTTCAGAGACCAAAGAGGCAAACATCTTCGTAGGGCTGGGGCATAGAAAACTAGGTAGGTCAAACATGTATTTTCAAACATCAGCCCTCGTGGGTTAGGTGTAGCTTCCCACCATCTCTGCGACAGTGTCCAGAAGCTGATGCCTAGAGAATACCATAAGGATAAGACAAACCTAAAATA